>NC_135655.1:106850022-107155022 GCF_964188315.1 Podarcis muralis | reverse complement strand
GTAAATTCTGAAGGACGGCTGCATTTCAGTTCATGTATTGTTTCGGAATGCGGACTTTGGGTAGGTTTGCCTTTAAATGCTAACTGAGTCAAAAAATTCCCCATCCCCACCAGTGTCCCATCCTACGCTGGGTCCCCCCGCCTGCCATCTTCCCAGGTTGAATGAGAAGTTCTGGAGATGTGGAGCTTCTTTGTGAATTTGGCAGAACCTCTTAGAATCTTTCCCGTGATCAAGAACCCTGTGGAAATGTGTTGCAGAGTGCATTCTAGGCTGAAATTCTGAAGAACAGATGGTGCATAGGAAAACACTAAAACCACCTTAAGCCGCATAGGAAAATCATCAGACGTAACACACAATAATGCCAGAATTAACATGTAAGATGGGAAGTGTGAAGCTCGCTTCTCACCTATCTACAGGTACAGACACACTGCAGTCCACAGGGCACCTGCAGTTTTCTATAGCCGAGAAGCTTCCTTTTTTATGTTCTGGGCTTTGATTTCTTGCAATATTTTTTTTCCGTGTGGCAGAGCCACTATTCCTTAAAGGAATACTTCTCTGTCACAGTCAAGCAGCCATATTGCAGTGGGTGAAATGCTTGCAAATAGCACTTTAGAGTAGGCGTTACAAGGCTGGTTCCAGGCTGTCATGGCATAACTGTTTTCTTGCAAACATAACTTTTATAGTCAGGCAAAGAAAGCGTTGAGTATCAGTTCCCGATGGCTTTCAGCATGGTGTTTGAGCAGATACTGAAAAGGGGAAAGTAGGCAAAAGCACAGCTGTTCTTATAGTTCACTACCAGCTTCATATTCCTGTCTAGGTGAATTAGGAATCCTAAAGGTTTCAGTGAAGAACTGTGTGAGTGTATCCCACTGGAGTGGCCAAAAAACAATGAAACTGATGACCCAAAAAATAGGACAAAGGGAGACACAGATATTCATGAAGTTGCACATTCTAACTGATGTGTATAAATGTAGATTTAGAAATAATTCCTATAATCTAAACAAAAATTCAGTACTTTCCACCACAGTGGGGGAAAACCTGTATGCCTTCTCAGCCTGGTGTCCAAGTTCTAACGGTGGGTGTGCAACTTCAAGTCTCCTTCTCAGGGTTTCTTATTTTTAAAATGAACCAGGACCAGACAACCCTTCAAACAGGTCTGATAGACCTTGAAGTTGAGAGGTGCTCTCTCTAAAGAAGGACACAGGAACTGCCCAAAGCAGTATCTTCCTTAAGATTGCTTCATCACAAGCTCTCAGACAATGTACACACTATTATCAGTGAATAATCAGCGAATTAATCCTTCCCTCCTTTTTTCTTCCTTCCTTCCTTTTCAGTTAGAGTTGTTGCAGTGTCATCAACTTCTTCATTTGCTCAGCTTCAATAACAAATATATATTTCCCCCCCTGAGCAGGGTTTTTTTTTTAAAAAAAACTGCAGTCAGAGGTGCTTGAAATATATGTGTATTAAGTTATCATGTTAGTGAGCCACTGGCCGGCACTGCAGCCTGGAGGGCTCTGACATTATACATAATTTAATTCAGAGACTTCCTGCCGTGCTTTTGAAAATCTCATATCACAACTGAACTTTTAGATTGCTTCAGAGAGAAAGAGAGAGGACGCGACAGGCTCCACTTTCCTTCTCTGTTAAGTGGGAACAAAAACTGGAGTGTGGTTCAGAAATTGGAGACCACTGTGACAAATCTGGCCCCTGACAGTGGTTTGCTCTTGCTTCCTGGATGCATCATCAAGGCTAGATGAAGCGGATCAGGGTTCAAGGAAGCGGATCAGGGTTCAAGGGAGCAGAAGCAGAGGCAGTGTATTCTACACTGGCACAGTCAAGTTCATGGTGAGTTTGAAGTGAGGAGATAGGAATCTACTTCTCATGTTAATCATGACATAGACTAGCCCCGAGGCCAGAGTTCTATATGCCCAGCTGTGCCAGGATTGGCCTGTGGGGGTCAGCTGACAATTTTTGCTGCCCAGGTGGGTACCCTTGCACTGCAGCCTGGTTTTCAAGAGAAGTAGTGCAGATGGCACAGAAAGTCAGGCACCAGGTAGCTCAGTGTGAGATATCTGCCTCAAAGGTAACTAATATCTTCAAAGAATACATAGAGGCAAAACAGGAGCAGAGAGGAAGCCAGGGGTACAGACAGTTCAGGTTATAGGATAGAAACATCCAAATGAAAACAGGGAAGAAAGTCATTCATTTAAATATCTGCTCTCAATTTTAGTCATTCTAAATAATATTGAGAATACTGTGATGTTTGAGATGGTAAAATATTCCTTGTGTATTCTAATAAAGTAGGATAAACTTATTAATAACCATCAGTGCTGGTTCAATAGATAGCCAAGCCTTTTCCCTATCTAGCGAATTGGATGTCATTGCTGTTCACCAGCTTTTCATCAGTTATACTCAGTGCTTTTTTTCAGGAGGTGCTTAAGGGTACGTAGTACTGGCACCTCTTTTTTGTTGTTAAAAAGTGTGACACTGTAACAACTTCATGGTGAGTACTGGCACCTATTTTTCTAGAAAAAAGCACTGGTTATACTAGATAGTAAACTACAAAATACATTAATAAGTTGGTGTTGCATGTATTTAAATACACTGTGTTACCCATTGACAACATTTGGTGGTGCAGGTGGAGGACCCCACTATTATTATTATTATTATTATTATTATTATTATTATTATTATTTATACCCCGTCCATCTAGCTGGATTTCCTCAGCCACTCTGGGTGGCTTACAGCATATATAAAACATAGTAAAATATCAAACATTAAAAACTACCTAATACAGGGCTGCCTTCAGATGTCTTCTAAAAGCTATGCAGTTCTTTATTTCCTTGACAACTGGTGGGAGGGCATTCCACAGGGAGGGCGCCACTACTGAAAAGACCCTCTGCCTGGTTCCCTGTAACTTCACTTCTCGCAGTGAGGGAACCAGCAGAAGACCCTTGGAGGAGGACCTCACTGTCCGGGCTGAATGATGGGGGTGGAGACGCTCCTTCAGGCCATTTAGAGTGGCAGCCATCCTATGGCTTATCACCTGTTCCTATTTCCTCAAGAATACTGCCTGCTGGTGCTAAAACAAAGTGAGTTTCAACTTACATTTATTTTGGACTCACCCACTTTGGTTTTCCCAACAACCCTGTGAGGGAGTTAAGCTGAGAGTGAGTGACTGGTCCAAGCTTAATGTCTGATACCTGACTCTCCCCAGTGTAACAGCACTGCATGGATTTTCTTAGCCTGGAATGAGACTATATACAGTACACAGCTACCACTGGAAGAGACAACCGCATGCTTTCCCCCCGGCTCCTCCTTCCTAACTTCTGCTACAGTTTACCAGTGTCCTGACTTACATTTTCTTGTGACCCCACCATCACCACCACTAGTGGAACAATCAGGACATTTCTAGACATTTGGGGAGGGGGAAGCATCAATACCTAATGAGGTGCTACAGGAAATGCCAAGAGATGACATGGGGAATAACAAGCATGCATATCAGTTCTAGGTAACTCACTCTTCTAGCTCCTGGAAATCGCTTTATGTGACACAAAATTGTCTTTGATGGCAAAATCAGCAAAGGAAAAAATATACATGTTGTGACAGATTACCAGAAGGCACTGAATTCATTTGGCATTCCAGGTGAAGCTTTCTCTGTGCTGAATGGCAGCGCGAGCAGGTGGCTTCCCTCCCCACAGGCTGCTACGAACGCCTGTCAGACAATATCATTTGAGGTTCAAACTTCCTGCTTGTGGTGGGTTTGCAGAAGGGGTGCAAATGAGAACTCTTCAAAATCCAGGCCACACTCTCATTCTTAAAACACCAGAAAAACAATGCAAAGCAATTAGTCATCATCAGTTTTAGGGCCAAACTACACGTCACACAGGAGTTTCATAATTAAACACCCAATTTTTTATTTATTTATATGTGTGTGTGTGTGTGTGTGTGTGTATTTAAATTTAAAGGAGTTCAGAATTTGATCAGCTATGTACTAATATATTTTTCGCCCCTCCAAGAAGCCAGTGTGGTGTAGTGGTTAAGAGGGACAGACTCGTAATCTGGTGAACCGGGTTCGCGTCTCCGCTCCTCCACATGCAGCTGCTGGGTGACCTTGTGCCAGTCACACTTCTCTGAAGTTTCTCAGCCCCACTCACCTAACAGAGTGTTTGTTGTGGGGGAGGAAGGGAAAGGAGAATGTTAGCCGCTTTGAGATTCCTTAAAGGGAGTGAAAGGCGGGATATCAAATCCAAACTCTTCTTCTTCTTCTTCTTCTTCTTCTTCTTCTTCTTCTTCTTCTTCTTCTTCTTCTTTGAGGAAGGATTTAGATTGCGGAAATGGCATGGGAGAGGGTTAAACAGACTGTCACCCATACCACTCTGCTGATCAGTTATGGAGCTCCCTGGAGTTACTTTAACAACATCAAAAGATACTATTGTTGCTAGCTGTTCACTGGTTCTTCAAATTAACACCTGCTGTTCTTACCTGGTGATGGGTCGCTCTTGTGAAAGCCTTGGGAAGGGCTTCTCACAGCAGTATGTAGGAATGTCATTTTCTGTGCACATGTCAGGGCTGTCCTGCCCATGAGGCAGGCTGAAGCAGCGACCTCAGGCAGCAGAAGTACAAGAAGCAGCACCCTGATAGGCTGCCCGGCTGCCCCACTACCTCTGCTGGCAGTTGAGAAGCAGTGCTGGCAGCTGCAGCTTCCATTGAGATTTCGCTGAAATATCATGAGATCTTGCAGAGCAAACAAGTTCTTGTGAAAGTTCAGTGAGACCTTGCAAGATCTCACCAAAACTCATCGTCCTCACCACTTTGTGAGTGCTGCCACACAACCCAGATAAGGGAGCATGGATGACACAGCACGGTGGTAGGGTGGAACAGCACATCCTTGTTTCACCTCAGGGGATGTGCTGCCACTGGCATGCGTCTTCAGGTTTGGGAACTGGTCAGCCACTTTGTACATTTTGTTGAATTCCAACAGTTCCAAGCTGTTGCACACTGTTTTGTAGCTGACCTGTTTTGCAATTGTGATGGGTTCATGATAAGGTCACATTAACACAATTGACATTGCTCCAGAGCTAACGACAATTCTGCAATGGCAACAATTCACAAAGTTGCCTTCATAGTGTGGGTGAAGTTTCTTTTCTGAAGTGTCACAAATCGAATGGCTTGACGTGGATTTTCTTTTTTAAAAACTTTTGTGAGCGTGTCCTGTTTAGCAGCCACATATTTAGAGCCGGCAATTTCTCCGCCTGGATCTGGCCTTGAAATTAATCATAGCTGCTATGTTTGGCAGTGTAGCAATTTTCAATGTTACCTTTTAACAGACACCACTTCTTCAACACACCAGGCAAATAGACATGCCTTTCACATCCTACCTACTCTAAAATCCATTATTGACAATTTCTGTTCACTAGTCTCTTTGTTTTTGGCGGACATTGTGAAACAGAAATCTATGGTGGGGCAACAAGCAACACCAAAATCTATGATGAACTTGAAACATCTTCCACCTCTTTCAATTTTATATGTCAGATTGCAATCATGAAATTAAATTGCAAGAACTTTAAAAAGGACTATTTTTCTAGTTTCTGAATCCCCCTCTGCCCATTAAAAATGTTGTTGTTGTTATGCTAAGACTAGGTTCCTTTCCTATACCAACCCTTCCCTCCTCACGTTTCTTTTATTTTTATTTATTTTTTAAATTTTTATTTCAAAACAAAAAGAAATTACAAACATCAAATTCAAAATCCATATTCATTTTCTAACATAAGCCTATTACATAGATTACCTAAATTAAAATATATCTAATTGCTCTAGGGACGCGGGTGGCGCTGTGGGTAAAACCTCAGCGCCTAGGGCTTGCCGATCGAAAGGTTGACGGTTCGAATCCCCGCGGCGGGGTGCACTCCCGTTGTTCGGTCCCAGCGCCTGCCAACCTAGCAGTTCGAAAGCACCCCCGGGTGCAAGTAGATAAATAGGGACCGCTTACCAGCGGGAAGGTAAATGGTGTTTCCGTGTGCGGCTCTGGCTCGCCAGAGCAGCGATGTCACGCTGGCCACGTGACCCGGAAGTGTCTGCGGACAGCGCTGGCTCCCGGCCTCTTGAGTGAGATGAGCGCACAACCCTAGAGTCTGGCAAGACTGGCCCGAACGGGCAGGGGTACCTTTACCTTTACCTTTAATTGCTCTAGGCTTCCCTTTGCTGTATGTAAATACAACACAATTAACAAATTATATTATAAATGATGTTATAGGTTCCCATATACCCCCCACTCCCCTTCACCCATGTATGATCTCAATATTTTACTTCTTCCATCTTGTTGTGTTGTTATAATTTAATAATTATTCAATTGAATCTATTATTATTTTCTTGCTTACCCCTGCACATTTTACACATTCTCTATTAATATTACAATTCCGGAACCATATTTTTTCATGTTTCATATTTTTTCATATTTCACATTTCTTTTATTTGGGGCTTCTTTTTGTTAGCAATCAGTGCAGCGACTGTTGAGATGTTCTCTGATCCGTACTGAGAGCACCAGCTGCAGGAGGCTGCCATAGAGATCGCAAGGTAGAGTGCCAAGCAGCTGTTGTGATCTGCACATCTAGGGCCAGAAGCAGAAAGAAAGAAAGAAAGAAGAGAAAGCAATGTGAGTCATGCACAGGAGCAGCAAGATTTGAGGATCGTGGAACAAATATAGGCAGCAGAGGCATGCAGGCTAAAAAGGGGTGACTCAGTTCAACATGGCCAAGACAGATCAGTGATTTCCTAAAGCTCAAAGTCATTCTGTGGACTTGGATGTGCTCCCTGCAAAGAACCCCCAAAACTGGTCCAGGTTTAAATCACAATAAATTGTTTCCCCAATCACAGTGATTTGTGGGAGGGAGATTTCCAAACTTTTAGTTGCAATTGGCTCAAGGTGACAGATGTAGATAGGACGTCTATGTGTGTGGGAGATCAAATGCATCAGAATCTTCCTGATGTAGACTAGGATGCCCCTATTTTCATCTGAGAAATGTTGGAGGGTATGGCTAAGCAAATATATTGTTGATGGTTGCGACTATAAATAGATTACAGCATAAGTCAGTATTCGCCATAGATCCCAGATATAAAAGTAAACCTACCATCTGTATCTTCTTGAATCTTTTGACAATGAAAGTCAAATAATAAGGCAAATACAATAGCAATCCCGCTTTGACTTGGGCGTGTCCACTGCTGTGTAAAGTCCCTCCACACACACCCAAAATTAAGAATGGACAATTACAAGAAAATCAATGTGATTCACTCTGCTATAACCAGGAACATGTATAAGCTGGGCCCAGTGACCACAGTGATAACCACATGTATCTGAATATTTTTATCATTTTATTTATTTCTTACATTTATAGACCACCTTTATCTTCCAAGAATCTCAAGGTGGTGTACATGGTTCTCCTCCTCCCTTGTGAGGCAGGTTAGTCTAAGAGATGATGACTGGCCAAAGGTCATCCAGTGAGCTTCGTGGCTGAGTAGGGATTTGAACCCTGGTCTCCCAGGTCCTAGTCCAGCACTCTAACCATTATGTCACGCTGGCTCTTCTATGAATAGGTCATAGCTCTATTCAAATTGCTCAAGGTGGGCAATCCTAAATAAAAAAAACTAATACACTAAATGGATCCTTTATGTTACTCTTCACTTTTACGTAGCTACCCTCTTGGCAATTTCCTTGTTCAACGTTGATACCACAATGGGAAGGGATCCGACACCTTAAACTCTCATAGAAAAATGCTGGAAGCCTGAGGCAATCCCATTGCTCATCAAATTTCAAAAAGGCATAAAAACACATCAGACCACATTTACGTTAACAAACGCATCTCTGCAAGACCATCTGATGCTCTGAACCATGTGATCTTCACTGTGTGGTGTAAGGGAAGGAGGTTGTGTGCTTGGCTGCTGCACAGAGTTGCTTTGATGTAATTAGCAGTGCAAACCTTTCAACATTCATTAGGGCTGGCTGGATAACATACAGTGTGGGAATTTCTCCAAGCTGCCTGCCCTCTCCCAATGGTTGTCGGGGATTCCCCTTCCCTTCTGCCAACATCTATTCCCCAATGAGCTCTCCACCAAATGGGGCAGCTCTCCTACTCTTTTTGTGTATGGGGAAGTCCCTTCTTTTCACCCCAAGGAGCACTGAGGTATTCCCTTCCCTGCTGTTCTCGTGCCTTCCCTACCCTATGGGAGGCAGGGGGATTCCCTTGCCTTCTGCTCTGCTCATTAATTTATTTTGCTAGTGTCTCTCTTCCAAATGTTTCTCATAGGTCCCTGCTTTCTCTCTCATTTTCCTGCAGCCCAATGAAAATACTGAAACCAACACACACAAAACACACTCAGATTTGATTACCAGCAGCTGCGATCTAAATATAGTTCGGGACACTTAGTTCTGCTCTCCTTCATTCTTTATCTCCTGCTTTGCGCTCTCTCACACCAATTCTCACTCCCTTCTCCTTTTCAATGCTAATTAGTTAGGAATAGGCAAACAACAGTTTTTAAAAACAAATATCCTCTCATCAATTTACATCATCCTTGGAGGTTGGTTGGTGAGAGCACACTTCCCTCCAATATAGGTCATATCCTCTGACAGTTCTTACACAATTCAGCAGAAGCCTGGTGCAGATTGCAGGATATTGCAAAACAGCAGAGGTGGGTAAAATGTGGCCCTCTATAGAGGCACACACAGCATCTAGGCATTGATTACGGATCACTTCCACTTGTGTTTAAAAATGGTGGGTTTTTTTTGAAGGGGGCTAGCCTGCTTCAGAACTGGCTCCTGATTTGGGATTGGGCATGCAGGTGGCGCTGTGGTCTAAACCACTGAGCCTCTTGAGCTTGCCGATCGGAAGGTCAGCGGTTCAAATCCACACAACGGGGTGAGCTTCCGTTGCTCTGTCCCAGCTTCTGCCAACCTAGCAGTTTAAAAGCATACCAGTGCAAGTAGATAAATAGGTACCGCTCTGACAGGAAGGTAAACAGCATTTCCTTGAGCTCTGGCACCATGCACCAGTAGCGGTAGCGGTTTAGTCATGCTGGCCACATGGCCTGGAAAGCTGTCTGTGGACAAACGCCGGCTCCCCCCACTTGAAAAGTGAGATGCAGCTCCCCGCCCCTGCATTTTCTGCAGGATTTCCCCCTCTCTTAAGTCTAGAATGTTAAGGCACCATGAAAATGCTTCAGTTGGCTCAAACCTTCTGGTTCACAACCAGACGCTCTGACCCATTGCACCACTAGGAGAATCACTTCTAAGTCACATCGCAACTCCTAACTCGAAGCTTGTAGGTCACATTACTTCTAACTCTACTCTAAACTCTGGTTTTATCTGTTAAAGGGGGAGCCCAACTCACTTGCCCTCTTGCACAGAGTCCTTTTGATCCATTGTTTTCGTAATGCGCCCCCCCCCGGCTACCACCCAGAATTAGAAGCCTTTGGATAGATTTTAACACTTCCTAGATCCAAGGATTAGAGTGTCTAGCACAAAGCTTAGCACCCCAAACCTTCATTAAATTATAACACTTCATGAAACTGGGAGTTATAGTAGTGTGGCATCCACAAACTCATAGCAGTATTGATGACACTCTGCTGAAGAAGCTGAACCAAACGGTATACAAAGGGGCTTTGTCTTTCTTACTTCAGGCTGTGTACATAGCAGGGAGACATCTGTCCAGGTATACTGAGAGGAAACTCCCTCAAAACTAGATAACCAATCAGGACATTGGCCACCACCACAGTGAAGATCATGACACCCTGCTTGGTTGCTAAGCAACACCTCCTCCTTCCCTCGGTTAGCTGACATACTAATAACAGAGTTAACCCTTAAATCACACACAGAATGATCTCTGCTGTTCCACTTTGAACAAACCGGTCCTTTAAAAAGCCACAAATCCAACATTCAGTGCATATGCACCATTGCTCCTCACAATGCCATCTCGCTCTTGGAGTTGTGGCCTCCTGTGGCAAGCTGAGACTGAACAAGAAGCACGGGTTTAAGTAACTGAGGGGCACCTGCTTGCGTTGATCTTCTCCTGCTAAGCAGCTGAGACAGATGTAACTGTGTGAGAAGAAAGCCGCCTCCCTCTGAACATGCCTGCTTCTTTCTGTTCCCTGCCTTGCAGCCAGACCTACCACTGTCTTAAGCATTGTACCAAAACCGCAGGCTCCTAGATCTCTCCCTGTTTCACGCTATAGTCCCTTTCCTTCTAATGTAGGACCTGGTATCTGGGAAGCGATCTCACCTCCTTGCCCAGCATTTTATTATTTTTATTCTTAAACAAAGGGAGGAGAAAAGGAGCAAACAAGGAGTCCCACAAACACACAAATCTATGTGTATCTAATGGTTTGACTTGGGTCCGTCTCCCCACCCCACCCCTTGCAAAAGCCCCATCATGATATCTGCAGGCTGCTTTGAATATGTACAAACAAAAAGAACAGTTTCTATAGCAACCATGGAGCCATATGAAAACTCTCTCTGCAATTCACAGCTATCCTCTCTTGCACTCACACAGAAAGAGAGAGGGAGAGAGAGGAATCGTGTTTTGTGGTTGCTTGCTTCCTATTCCTGTTTGAGCACCCGGAGATATAATGTTGTCTTTCCTTTTGCATGGGCAAAACAAATTAAAATGAAGCATGCATCAACAACAACTAACAGTTGATGGGGGGGGGGGGGGGTTCTTCAAAAAATAGATTAAAATGATGCATGCAACAACCAATAGTTGATTTACTATATATATACAGTAGTACCTCGGGTTACATACGCTTCAGGTTACATACACTTCAGGTTACAGACTCCGCTAACCCAGAAATAGTGCTTCAGCTTAAAAACTTTGCTTCAGGATAAGAACAGAAATCGTGCTCTGGCGGCGCAGCGGCAGCAGGAGGCCCCATTAGCTAAAGTGGTGCTTCAGGTTAAGAACAGTTTCAGGTTAAGAACAGACCTCCGGAACGAATTAAGTATTTAACCTGAGGTACCACTGTGTGTGTGTGTGTGTGTGTGTGTATATATATATATATATATATATTTGCTTTCGTAGATTTTCACGGGTACAGGAATGCAGGTTTTGGTGTCCTCGGGTATCTTCCCGTGTAAAAGTTGGGGTGTCTAGGCGACGTTTCGACGAGGTCTCACTCGTCATCTTCAGGCAGGTGCTTTCGGCTTCTTGTTACTGGAACAGAGCAGGATCTCAGTGTTTGAGTTCCTATAAATACTGTTGAGGAGGTGTGGCCTCCAATGTTCTGGGCAGAGAGGAAGTTCCCAGGCTAGTGTGCCTTTTCTTCTTTTGTTCCTTAATTGCTTGAGGGATATCTTGAGTGATTTCTTGAGTGATATCCTGAGTACCACTTAGGTGGGTCATTAGGTGTGGATTAGTTGCTAAAGCCTTTGTGTCTTGACCTCTTGAACTTTGTGAAGAGTTTTTCTGAGAAGATGGGTGTACTACATTTAGTTGTGCTCTGGCTTGGCTTCGTGTATAGGGGCGAGCTGTGGTTTTGTGGCCTGTGCCAGCCAGATCTGTGTAGGGATTGCAGGGGGGTGCAGCATCCGGAGGTGCCACCATGGTTTGGCTACTGGATGGTGTCTGTAATTTATCTGTGGAGAGGGTCTGGGTTTGGGTCTGGTGTGGTTGATTGGTGATGGCGTTCTGTGTGCCTCTGGATCTGGTGTCAGTTTTTGTGGGGAGGGCTAATTTCCAGATGTCTGGCAAGCGGGATGTGTCGTCACGCTTGTTCATGTTGTGAGGGTGTTTCTCTATCTCGATGGCTTCCATGATTATTCTCTTGTGGTGATGTTCCATGTTAGAGAGCAATTTGGAATCTGCAAAATTAATTTCGTGTCCTGTTTCTTTCATGTGTTGGAAGAGAGAGGAAGTTTTTTCTTCTTTTTTGACGGCATTCTTGTGTTCTGCGATACGTGCATTTATTCGTCTGTTTGTTTGTCCAATGTACGTGGCTGGGCAGACTTTGCAGGGTATTTCATAGACCCCTTGGTTTGCAGGGTATTTCATAGACCCCTTTGGAAAACCAAGGGGTCTATGAAATACCCTGCAAAGTCTGCCCAGCCACGTACATTGGACAAACAAACAGACGAATAAATGCACGTATCGCAGAACACAAGAATGCCGTCAAAAAAGAAGAAAAAACTTCCTCTCTCTTCCAACACATGAAAGAAACAGGACACGAAATTAATTTTGCAGATTCCAAATTGCTCTCTAACATGGAACATCACCACAAGAGAATAATCATGGAAGCCATCGAGATAGAGAAACACCCTCACAACATGAACAAGCGTGACGACACATCCCGCTTGCCAGACATCTGGAAATTAGCCCTCCCCACAAAAACTGACACCAGATCCAGAGGCACACAGAACGCCATCACCAATCAACCACACCAGACCCAAACCCAGACCCTCTCCACAGATAAATTACAGACACCATCCAGTAGCCAAACCATGGTGGCACCTCCGGATGCTGCACCCCCCTGCAATCCCTACACAGATCTGGCTGGCACAGGCCACAAAACCACAGCTCGCCCCTATACACGAAGCCAAGCCAGAGCACAACTAAATGTAGTACACCCATCTTCTCAGAAAAACTCTCCACAAAGTTCAAGAGGTCAAGACACAAAGGCTTTAGCAACTAATCCACACCTAATGACCCACCTAAGTGGTACTCAGGATATCACTCAAGAAATCACTCAAGATATCCCTCAAGCAATTAAGGAACAAAAGAAGAAAAGGCACACTAGCCTGGGAACTTCCTCTCTGCCCAGAACATTGGAGGCCACACCTCCTCAACAGTATTTATAGGAACTCAAACACTGAGATCCTGCTCTGTTCCAGTAACAAGAAGCCGAAAGCACCTGCCTGAAGATGACGAGTGAGACCTCGTCGAAACGTCGCCTAGACACCCCAACTTTTACACGGGAAGATACCCGAGGACACCAAAACCTGCATATATATATATATATATATATATTTGGGGGGGGGTTAACAGTTCTATCCCAACTTTTCCCCAAGGTGGTCAAAGTGGTGAGTTTGGCATTCTTGGAGCGGAAAACTGGTTCTGCAAGAATCTCCACACAGGGTTACCACCCAGAAATCATGAGCCAGTGGGGTATGTGTGTGTGGATGTCTTCATCCCTTCCTCTGCCCTTTGGTTCCGATGCTGGAATGTCATACAAATGTATTGTGTGTGAAGGGAGTACAGTGATGCACATCATGTCTATATTCTTCCAAATACATGGGAACAGGAAGAAGAATGAAGCCCCTGCTCACATGTGTTTTGAAATCAGGGCCGGGTTTAGATTTGATGAGGCCCTAAGCTACTGAAGGTAATGGGGCCCTTTATATATCCAGCTGTCCTTTGTCAACAACAAATTGTTGCTGTTTTTTGTGTTGAATATATGCTATATGGTAATTTATGGCACCTAATAGGTATCTAAAGCTATTTGCACATAACAAATATGAACCTACACAACACAACTGTTCCTGTATGTAGGTTTTATGTTATTTTTATTTTTATCATATATTTTGGAAATGTACATCCAGGTTTTTTTTCCTTTAATTTTTTTGGGGGGTCCCCAAGAGAGTGGGGCCCTAAGCTATAGCTTGTTTAGCTTATATATAAATCCAGCACTGTTTGAAATAAAAGGCCACGGTCTATGCAGATGTGCACTTCTTGTAACCTACAAGATACACATGTATTTAGTAGCCTGACTTTGGAAGCTGAGTACAGTGTGATTTGTAAGAAGTGGCCATAAGTCTAGGTGTTTGATACACTGTTCCTATGCAACTTAAATTATATCTTAAATTTTAGGGAGCTGAAGCTGCCTCCCTGTAGCAGAATGACCTGGCAAATGGCACCTTCTTCAACCTCGTCCATCACCTCCTTGACTATTATACAGAGTCTTGTCCTCTGTCGCACCTGGCCATCCTAAATTGACTTGTGCTTAGAAGTGAATCAGATGGGATTCTCCTACTCTGCTCAGTGATTTGCAATTTATTTCTCACCCAAGAGATTCGTCTTTGGGATTAGATCAGGTGAACTAAAGCACCCTTCCTTTCAGAATCCATTTTAGACAACAGCTCTAGCCGGAATGTTCTCACTTGCAAGCATAAGCAGAATGCTGCAACCGGTGTAATGTGCATTTAGCTCCTTTAATGGGTTATACTGGAAGTCGACAGCCCATGTTTTGGAAATTAAGATAGCTAATAAGATAGCCTGATCAAATGTGAGGTGCCATGAGTGCACCATTCCAGTAAGCTTTGGTACATTTCCTCTAACGGGTAATTTCCAACCTGATTTTAAAACCACTATTCGTGCTTTTACAAAGTTACATTTGGTTCTAAAGATGCTGGTGCATTTTGGGAGGAAGGCATATTTGCAGTGGCAGTATTGAAAGTGCAGATGTCCTTCATATAGAATTGTGATTTTTATTGTTGTTCCTGTTAATATAAAATAAATTATTATTTCAGCCAGCCATGAAAACCAAAGTTGAAAAATATTTTTCCCCACTTTTGAAGGCAGACAAAATTTCATAATGGAGCTCACAGCAGATTCCTTAGTTTCAAAGCAGCCTGGCTTCCTTCAGGCTCCATGGTTGAAATGACAGATATGTATACCAGCAAATCACATGCTAGCTCAGCTGTTAGCACTGCCTCTCCACTCTACGCTTCAGGCAGGCTGCTTTTTTATTTTTTAGTAACTGGCCGTGGGTTGTTTTCTTAACTGGAAAAAGTCCGAAGTGCAACCTTGCACCAATGATTAATGGGCGATGCTTCTTGGTTATTTATTAAATTTGTATACCACCTTTCATCCGAAGATCACAGGGTGGTTCACAACATATGAAGACAAAATGGATACAAAATCCTTCTAAGGAAGAAGAGCCAGCTCCCTTGGGCTGCTGCTCATTGTTCCTGGTACTCATACGGTTATCATTTGCACAGCACTTTTTCTTCGCAGAGTGCTCTATTTATTTATTGTGTTCCCTGTCCTGCGGAGAAGGTCATTATTTATTATACCTCTCTTAAAAATGCTGATGAGTGTGAGACGGTGAGATGCTCAAGACCATGCATCAAATAAATGTGTTCATCTTTCAGATGCCACCAGGCACTTTGCTGCTTCTGCTGCGACAAACCAACATGGCTGCCTGTCTATGGCAGGTAGAGGTGACCCTCAAACCCAGGTCTCCCGGATCTGAGTTCAACTTTCTAACTACTAGAATGCACTAGGGAAAACATGGCAGCCCTCTGGTTGCCGTTGGAATACAACACCCATCATCCCCGACTGTCAGTCATAGTGGCTGGGGCGGATGGGAGTTACACAGATGGGATGAATGGGAGTCCAACAAGATCTGGAAAGCTACTCTGTTAGCTACCTCTTGCATAGACAGGAATGAAAATTTCCAGCTCTATTGTCAGGATGTGTAACAGCTCAGGCTGGGTTTTCAAGTCCACAAGTCCGTCTCACAAGTCCAGTTCTATCTCTACTGTTAAACCCAGTGTGTGCAGCTCAACTCCTAGTGAACAAGGGCTACACATAGTGTGCTTCTGCCCATTGGGGTAAATCCTGTATCCTGCTCTCCTTGCACCTAGACCCACATGCTGGGAAGAGGTCTGATGCTGGGAGTCTGCTCTATGTATGTTGAGCCCACTACACTGAAGGCATGACTCATTGTTGACATGTGTCATGCTTCTTGTCCACATAGGACCACTAATAGCACTCTCCCAGGACTCAGCTACATTGGTCAAAAAACAGTGTTTTGAATGTCTTATAAACGTGCAACACCAGATGGCTCTATAGAGCACAAAGTTTTCTATGCGGTTTTACATAGTGCTTTTTTTCTTTTGTTGTAACAATTTGATTTATGACTTATTTATAGCATTTTCTTTACTGTGTGTAGATCCACTCCCAGTTGATCAGTTCAAATCTGCCAGCTCAAATGACAGACTAATGGGTCCAGAGGCTTTTGTGCTAGGTGCTTATAAGCTTGACCTGTCGGTCACAATGGAGCTGCCCCACTACCCTCCCACCTCCCCATCCTGGCTTTTTCCTTAAGCTTAGAAAAGTGTTTCTTTCTTAAAAAGCTGCTTGCTCCTCCAAAGCACTGGGATCAGCAAGCATTGTTCACACCACCCCGTTAGAGTACAAACTAGAGGTGTCACTTGCAAAGGTGTTCCCTGTCCCCTCTTTCGATCCTGGAGTTTGCCTTAAGCTAGAGAAGTACCGGTAAGTTTCAGGTTTGCAAAGCAGCTCCCCGCCCTTGCATTTTCTGCAGGATTTCCCCCTCTCTTATGTCTAGAATGCTAAGGCACCATGAAAATGCTTCAGGGGTCTCTGCTTCAGGACATGGCTTGTAGACACACTGCTTCATCTTGCAGAAGCCCAACATCTGGCTGAGGCATCCAACCTTGCCACATTATTCAGGATTCATTCAAATCTACAACCCTAGTAGTGCTTATCTTTTCTGTTTTGTAGTTTCAGAGTGTGCCTGCTGCATGGAGTGCCTTAGGCTCTGGATGATGAAACTGAAGAAAGAATCAGGCAGGTTTTTATAAACCTGACCTTTCTAGATCAATAGACTGTCATTGTTGCTGCAACTTCTCTGTATTTGAATAGCTTAGGGGGGGGGGGGAATCTAGTCTACAGATGTGTCTCTCTGAGGCAGCCTGTGAAATCCCTTTTAACCTCCAGCTATTGTGTTCATCCAGCTGGACTGTTAGATTGGATGAACATGCCTTAACCTTATTAGTTATCATACTGCCACTTAGACATAAATCAGTATCAGCATCTGCCTAACCATTGTTCCATCCCATCATATCAGATCAGAGTTGGAGGGAACGGCTTTAAGTTTTAAAAGGGCATTTTGCTTTTCACTTTCACATTTCATTCAGATTTGACTATAAAGGGATTCAGGAAATTATTTTACTAAAATGAGAGATATCTCTTCATATTGGAAAAAAAGAAAAAGAATACAAAACATCATTTATCAAATACACTGTGCAAATAAGTACCCCGTTGGTTAGCCAGTTATCCTGACAATTTGTGAAGAGGAGATTTAGCACATTTCCACACTTGATCAGAAAACCAAGGAAGCAAGTGAATGGTAGCAATCTTCTTCAGCCTTGCTAAAAGGTAATGCAGATTACCAACTTACAAAGTAGTTAAATGCTTTGGTTAAAAAGTGCCTTCTTAAATATTGAATGTCTTATTTGATAACCAGCCCCCTCCCCACTTTGAATTTAAAGGATCTCTCTGAATCCATGAAGCCCAAATCATTTCACACATCCTCAGCAAGCATGTTAAGGTGCAAACTACATAGGCAACAGCCCTCATTGGAGAAGTCCTGTTTGACATCCACACTTTCAGTTGACCCAAATTTTGATCGTACTGCGTACCAATGAATTCTCCCAGCTCTTAGAGCTTTTCTCATTGTTCTGTGGCTGTGCCTTGTGAAAATCTGATCTTTCCCATTGAATTGAAGCTTGATTAAGCAAAATCTCTCTTTGGGTTTTCTGTGCAGCTGATAAGATCCGATTCAGTGAGTAAGATCAGATTTTTGCAAGGCACAACCATGGAACAACAAGAAAAGCTCTTGGGCCTGAGGGAATTAATCAGTACTCCATCCAATCAAAATACAGGTTCTGTATAATGCCTATAAAAGATAAATAAACAGTTAAAAGGGGGGGATACTAACAGTTAAAACATATACACACACAGGTCAAGAAAAAGTGTGTTAGAGTTTCTTCCCTAAACCCTACTTTTCTCCCTTTTTTCCCTGTTAATTACTGTTATCTAGCCCTAATGGTGCCTTCATGCTCAGAACATCAAGAGACTCTTCCTCAGTTTACATAAGAGACCATTCTAAAGGTGATCACTGATACTGTCACCTGCCAATGGGGAAATCTTCTCACATTGGGTCCTTTTAATTTAAAATGAGACTAATCTATCTCCACTTCATAGTAATTGATTAGACCAGTTGTCTCCCTTTCCCTAAGATGAGAAATTTAAAAAGTGACTCTTTTCTCGGGTCACATTTTACCTGGTTGGAAAGACTCACTCTCTCATGTACATAAGCCAAGATTCCATTTGGATTTGTTAGATTAGGTTGGTGAGATGGCAGGAGCACTTGATTTTCTTTTAGCCTGTGTACAATCCTTACTTCCTTGTCTTGGTGTACTAGAGCAAATGACTAAATTGGAACTACTGCTCTGACCAGTGAACTTGCAGCCCAGACATCCCTCCTGTAATATGCCTAATCATTCTAGGATTTAGGGTGACAGAACATAGGCCTTCCCAGAGGAGAATAACTCACCCAAAGTCTCTTATCCTCTAAAAAAGAACTCCAATGTGGGGGAAATGAGATAAACAGAGATTATGGCTATATGCTTAGTCCAGATATCTGAGGATAGGTGAGACCTAGGTCAAGACAAGCCTAGTCCATCATACATGCACACTGTGGTTGCTTATGTTTTGGGTCTGTGTACCAGACAATATCAATGGAGGTCAGAGGATGGGGAGAGCAGGCCCTATCCTGATCACCACCCACATATTCACTGGACACTGTTGGAAGACCATGTAGTTGCATTTGCTTCTCATTAATTGCCCTCTCACCCCAGGGGTGCCAACTTGAATAAAATTTGGGGAGGGGCGGCCAGGAAGCCCTGCCACACACAATTGATCACATGACATGGTGCACATACATCATTTGAATGGCAGTGCCCATCAACTTGGGGGAGGGCTCAGCCCTCTCAAATATTTTATTGGTGGGGGCAAAGACCTCTCAGCCCCTAGCAGTTGGCTCCTATGTCTCACTCTATGTTAGAATACCTTTTTTTCAGAAGCAAAGATGATTTAAATATGTTGTGTGTGTGTGTTCGCAGAAATGTGAGGTTCAGCCCTACGTCTCTCTTTGGGGCAAATTGGCCATTTCTGTTGAGTCTCAGGCTGCTGTTAATGATCCCTTTTCATGGACTTGTGCTCTAGACTAATGTTTCCATTTGGATATATTTTTAATGCGCTGATTAGCGAGACCATATTTATATCTTGAGGGAAGCATGTATTTAAAAAGGGAAAACCTCACAGGACAGATGTTGAAATTGGCTAGGAGACTTAACAATGCAAAGTAGAGCATGAACATTAACCATAGAACTGGGAGTTAAAATAATAGGATCCAGAAATGAATGGGCAAAAATCAAGCACTGGCCTCTGGAAAGCAAACTCAAGGCAAATGCCATATACAGTATTGCAAAAATTGCAGGGAGAGGGGAATCCACTTATGTTATCTTTCGCAGAGGTGCACAGCTGACTTTGAACTATTTACATTAACCAGAATCTGCTTTATTATTTAGCACCCACAGCTATATGTCGCCAACATTAAAGGTCATGGAACTGTATTTACTAAGTAAAATTAGAATAATCAATCATATTCAGACTGTAGTAGCATGGAACTTCTGCTTAAAGGGCATGTAAAGATAAAAAAAAATGGGTGGTGGGGGGGGGGTTGTAACTACGGCTCCACTATATTTTCCAGATATTTGACACTTTGAATATTATGGATATTATGAATATTATGTTCTTTGGGACCAAATCAAAGGTCCAACAAGCCCAGCACTAGTCTGTATCTGATACTGACCAGGTCAGTGCCATGGAGAGCTCAAGATTTGCTAAAAATTAGTTGGGAGACAATGGAGGAATACACTTTTTTGGGGGAGAGTCAAACTGTTGGAAGGTTAGAGCTCTTGCTGGCTGTAGAGATGTTGTGTTGCAGCTGGGACAGATGGAGGCATCCAGTTCTGCTCCTGCAGATGCACCATGGCATTTCTCCTCTCTGTGCTCTTCCAATGGTCATTTCTCTTCTGGTCAATGGTATGGATATTGCTGCTTTCTATTGCTTGTTCCCATAGGCACCTGGTGGGCTGCTGTGGCAACAGAATGCAGAACTAGAGGGGCACCCAGAACATGAAAATAAATTGACTGGATCATCTTCTTAGAATCTTCAAAGAGGGAGGAGAAAGCATGATTCTCAAATAAATTAGATCTGGTGTACTTTAGCCAAAATCAGGACGCCAAAATCAGCCAAATACATGTTTGCACTAGAAATCTAAGCCATTTTTAGTTTGGCTTAATTGCTGAAACTTCCAACAAAGATCTCCTGGAAACTGTGTTTTGGGGGCAAAGGTCTAGGCCAGTGAAACTTGTCCTATTGAAATCAGGCAAACACCTTCATGGTTCTTTTTCCAGCGCCAGCTAAAAATCTTTTTGTTTAGGCAAATCTTTCCAGCAGACATCCTCACCCTTCCGCTTGTGAAAAGACTCAGTCATCATGAGATGAAATCACATCATTTTTATCTGGGGCTTCTTACTTTGCTTCACCTCAATTCAGGTTTGTTGGGAAATTATGAGGGGGATGGGGAGAAAGAAATACTGTTTGGTGTTAACTTTTTCCCCATTAACCAATCTTTATAGCTCAGATCAATAGTCTGTTGGCATTTTATTCCTATGAATATTTAGATAGGCAAGCTCGAGGAAAGCAAACATACTTTGAAGTTCTTGCTATTGATCTGTCCACAGCAGAGGTTATAAAAAAAGAGAGCAAACATTTAGTTGACATTTTAACTCAGGCTTCTATTATAAACAGCCTTCTAATTCATAATATCCCTTAGCTAGCATCCTGCAAATTAAGTGCTGTAGTATTTCTGTCCAAGGAATGTGACAATCACATTACAATAGACCTATTGACATTGCCATGTTTTATATCTGTTGGATTTGTTGGTTTAGGGCAGAAGTGACTAGTTGGTGACTTTCCAGGCATTGTTAGACTCCAATTTTCTCCAACCCCAGGAAGCACAGCCAATAACAATGGATGATGGGAGTTGTAGTCCCAACAACACCTGAAGGCTCCCCACACAAAGGGAAATTTTGCACACAAATTGATATTAGGGAGCCTGAGCATCATTCCCATGTCTGCTAAAGTACATGTGGAAGAAGATCTTACAGATGTTGTTGCTGTCATCAAAAACAGTAGCCCTGTATCCTCTTCTCTTCTCTCCTTTTCATAACAACTAATGATATGGCAATTCCTTGCATGCAGAAAACAAGCATGTTAGGGAGCCTTAGTGCAATCCTCAACCCCAATGTGCTGGCTTACGAGATGCGTTCAAAAATAGCCCCATTAAATGTTTTTTGAGGGTGACTTGAAGAACATGACAACATGGTGGATGCAACCCAACTGCCTCTGCTTAATTAGTGGTACCAACAGTCTTGGAAACCGGCTTTGATGGACAAGTTGGTGTGACAAACACAGTACCAGCGAGGCCAGTGGTATCATGTAATCAGATTCTTTTATGGGAAGCTCTGTGGTTAGAGCATGGGCTGTCCACATGGAAGGTCCAAGTTCAGTCTTCAGCATCTCAAGGCAGGACTGCAAAATCCTGCAAGCCAGTGCAGACAATGCTGAGGTGGATGGACCAATTGTCGGACTCAGTATAAGGCAGTTCTCCATGTTTCTATTACTCTGCTGCTAGCTATTTTACTAAACAGCATCTGTGGTTCTGGATGCATGAATTGACCTTGCAATGTTTTCAATTCCCTAAGATCCTGACATGAGATCTGCTGACATTTAAGCCCTCAACTTTGCTTTGCTGTGCCATGGTTATACGGGGTTCTTTTGCTGTACAGTCATACCTTGGTTCTCGAATGCAATCCGTTCTGGAAGTCCGTTTGACTCCTGAAACCATTCGAAAACCAAGGCGCGGCTTCTAATTGGCTGCAGGAGCTTCCTGCACTATGGTGAAAGCCATGTAGAATGTTTGGCTTCCAAAAAACATTTGAAAACCGGAACACTTCTGGGTTTCAATGTTTGGAAGCCAAAACATACAAGTACCAAGGCGTTCGAGAACCAAGGTATGACTGTAATTTGAAAAATAGGTGAAAAGTCTCATTAAAAATAAAATGAAAGCAAAAACAAGAAATGGAAGCCATCACCAGCATGCTGAGGTTTTTTTTTTCCCAGCTCCCCAGCTCTTGTTGCTATCTTAAATGATTTAGGTTTCTGAAATCCTAAAATAATATACTGAATATAAAACTGACAATTTTGGCTTTCCCTGTTGGAATAGGATCTGGGACACAGGATGTTTGAGTTTAAAATATGACTGTAATATCTTCTGAGCCATATTACAAATAATACAAATCTCTGTTTAAAACACACACAGAGAAGCAGCTTTTCTGCTGTAATTCTAAACTTGGTGTTCTTGGAAGCTTGCTGCTTGGGAAGATCAATTATAAAGAAAGCTGGGAAATCTTACCAGAGCAGGTGGCAGTTTGTGGTGTTTGAAGAGGGAGAGAGAGAGAGAGAGCTTGCAATAAAACTATCAGCCAATAGAGGAGCAAGATGAGGTGTCTTCCAATTCTATGTTTCTATGATTCTATGGCAAGGGCTATAGCCGGGCATGGAAGTCTGCTATAGAGGTGAAATGCAATTTAGCAGAAAATTCAAAATTTGCCAAATTTCCAGGACTTGAATTCCAAATAATTTCAGAAGTCTCTTTGGAAATAGATTTGAAGGAGTACTTCAGAACAGAGTCATCCTGCAAGATGGACTGCCTTGGACTCTGTGTTGCCTAGCACACGTAGGCAGTTCTGGAGTATGTGTAGGGACCCAATTTGCAACAGGAAAATATGAGAGATTTGCTTCTTCCTTGTAAAATCAATCACATCCATACCATACATTTAAACCACATGGCTTTCCTCTCAAAGTCCTGGGAATTGTAGTTTACAACTCAAGGATCTACCATTCCCAGCACCATTAACAGACTACAGTTTGGATTTGATATCCCGCTTTATCACTACCCTAAGGAGTCTCAAAGCGGCTAACATTCTCCTTTCCCTTCCTCCCCCACAACAAACACTCTGTGAGGTGAGTGGGGCTGAGAGACTTCAAAGATGTGTGACTAGCCCAAGGTCACCCAGCAGCTGCATGTGGAGGAGCAGAGATGCGAACCCGGTTCACGAGATTAGAAGTCTACCTCTCTTAACCACTACACCACACTGGCTCTCTTTGGATTCTTTGAAGGAAGCCATATGCTTTAATGATAGGGTGTTGGTGTGGCCTTCTTTTCCATTCTAATGCATCAAACCCAGAAAGGGTTGGTTAGGTTTCCACTTTCCTTCTTTCCTTTAGAATGTTTGTTTCAGAGAAGACTACGCATCCCAGCATGCACTTGTTCCCCACTTGCCAGTCCCCGTAATCTTCAGGCATTAAACATGTGAAACATGCATGAACCAACAGCCCAAAGCAGAGAGCCTTTTGTACTCATAGAAGTTTCCTGCGTGTTTTAGAACCCTGTGTGGATGTATCCCTGGATACAATCTCCCTCCCCGCCCAGTTGCTGACCGTCCCCTTTCAAAAGTTGGAAGGAAACAAAAATGGCAGCAAGGAGGGCGGAGCCAGTCCACTAGTCTCTTCCCATCTCTCACAAATTTTCACTTTATGTCACAGTCTGGGTTACAGGCATTCGGAGTCCCGGCTTGGTACTTCAGGACCAGGGTAGAGGATAGGACACAGGAATCAGCAGTCCAGGGGTCAGGAAGCCAAGAGTCCACAAATCAGGAAACCAGGAGTCCGAGGCTCAGGATACCAGGAGTCAGGAAGCCAAGGGTCCAAGAGTCAGGAAACCA
Organism: Podarcis muralis; assembly: GCF_964188315.1. NCBI lineage: Eukaryota > Metazoa > Chordata > Lepidosauria > Squamata > Lacertidae > Podarcis > Podarcis muralis. Next base: position 107,131,314 of record NC_135655.1, on the reverse strand, counting down.
GGAGTCAGGAAGCCAAGGGTCCAAGAGTCAGGATATCAGGAGTCAGGCAGCCGAAGCACGGCTAGGTAGGTAGCATGTTGCTGTGGCAAAGAGCCAGAGGGAAATGCTGGTCTTATATACCCCTCCCGACCCTTGCCACCAGGTGCTATGAGTCTTCTGTCAAGCCTCACTTGTGCGGCCATGCCTTGTCCTTCCAGGCCAAACTCAGGAAAGCCCCAGTCCTGTGAGGCCCCACCAGTCACAGGACCTGGATCCTGCATGCACTCCTGACACTTTATCACTTAAAGGACCATTATGTTCAGCAACCCGACTGCTAATAAACAATGAAAGGACTGCAGTGTAGTGTTCTTTTGTTTTCTCCAACAAGCAATGGCAAAATGTGCTGATTGTTGGGTCTTGGGGTGGGTAACATTCACAATGCAGTACACTCATTAAATTTGGACACCCCCCCCCCATATATAACACATTGGAAGGACTTCTCTTGACCCATTCTACGCAAAATCATTCTCTCGCTTCTGCCATACACCAGGCAATTCTAAGCATCCGAAATGCTAGTTATATTTAGAGTGCCCTTTTTTTAATTTTAAGGAAATCAGTTAAGTGTAAAGTCAAAGATGTGCCCTTAAACCCTTTCACACATTTCCCCCTTTTATGCTACTTCATCAACAGCTCCCTGTAGCCCTGTTTGTAACTAGACCACAGATAATTCATTTTCTGAATAACTCCGATAATTAGGGTTGTCTTGTTATTGCAGTAATTATTATTTTTCCCTTCGCTAAATATTGCTTTATTGCCCTTTAAACTGCAGTACAATGGGATTTGTTGAACTGCCAGCCAGCAATGCTTAAAAATACTTAGAGGTGTTGGAGGAAGAAGGGCGGGGGGAATCAAAGGGCAGACTTCTTAATTGTTATAATCAGGGGAAACTTTGGATGCAGCTTTGTATACCCATCCCGACATCTTCCGATAACCTTGCATCATCAAGCAGGACTTTGGCAAATCTTACTGAGGCCAGAGAGGGTCAGGAATTCATCTATTAAGTTTTATCTCACCTTTTCTTATTGCTGGGAAGGGATTGTTCCGCATGGAAAGGCGTTCACGTTTACTTCTAAAATGTTATTTCCTAATATATTTTTAACTCTACCTTTCCATTCCAACAGTCAGTCAATTAGTAATAGAAAGCACAAGGTAAAAAATAACCGTGAACAAATAATTTCTATCATTGTTGTACATGAAGCAAGAACTGGCAAAATCCAAGCTAATTCAGCAGGAGCAAAACCTAACAAGCCTGGCTTAAAACCGTCTATCAAAAACTTCACTCTTGTGGCCTATCCCCACAACACCTACTCACTATGGGCCCTACTAAAGCAAACAGTCAATTGGTCAATGCCTAAAAGATATTGAGCATCAGAACAACCTGGAAACAATTCTGCCCTTGGTATGTTCATCTTCCACCTTTCTATTTTGATTCTCTGGCCCCATATCTGCACAAACTTATTATCTCAAAATACAGACTTGTTTTTACACTTGCAAGACTGGATGTTTTGCCATCTGCGGTACTTGAGGGTCGATTCCAAAAGATCCCGCCTGAGAAACATCTTTGCCCCTGTGGAGATGGTAGCACCAAAACAGTGGCACACGTCCTCCTGTCTTGTACTCTCTACAAAGACCTGAGGAACGAGATCAACACCCCACTCGTACTAACCATCCCAGGGCACTCAACCACTGCCACAATGTCCTTTCTTGTATCAGATCAAAATGAGGAGATAACAGCAAAGGTTGACAGGTTCGTAGCAGGGGCAATCAGAATAAGGGCCACTAACTGACGGCTGATTCAGGACTTATATCAAATTTCCTTCTTCTTCTTTTTTTGTATACTGTAATGTTTATTGTTGTATATGGCCATTGGCTAATGTGAATGAAGTTTTATCTATCTATCTAACAAGGCAGTAGTAGAGGAAATGTAGACTGGTTTCCTCCCAAGTCAGAAGTGAGTTGAAATAGTAGCATATTGACATGGTGTCCAAAGGCGGATTGGGAGGAAGCCAGGTGGGTGGCTACTGTCACCACCAAAAGGATTCCCTCTTCAGTCGTATCCCAGCAGCAAGGAGACACAAAGCAGGAACTCCTGGGAAAACTTAAAAAGGTAAAGGTAAAGGGACCCCTCCAAATCCAGTTTCATGGCAATAAGTCCCACTGAATAGACATACATGTACAGTGGAACCTTGGGTTATAGATGCTTCAGGTTACAGATGCTTCAGTTTACAGACTCCGCTAACCCAGAAATAGTACCTCGGGTTAAGAACTTTGCTTCAGGATGAGAACAGAAATCGTGCTCTGGCAGTGCGGCAGCAGCAGGGGCCCCATTAGCTAAAGTGGTACCTCAGCTTAAGAACAGTTTCAGGTTAAGAACGGACCTCCAGAACAAATTAAGTTCTTAACCCAAGGCACCAATGTATAGGGTTGTGCTGTTAAGCTTGCAGGTGTGCTCAAAGGGAAGAAATTAATAACCCAGAATTTTTAATGCATTGAATTTACTCAGGATTAAAATAGTAAGCCATCTAGCAAAGCAACATTTTTAAGAAATGCACACAGTAAATCAAAAGAACAAGAAGGAAAATGCTGCCATTTTCAAAGGCTCAATAGGTACACCCTCAGATTTTAGTAAAGGCATAAAAAAAATCATTAAAACTTAATACCTTAATGCATTTCTAATTTAAATGGCTTAAAACAACTCAAAAGGAGTCTCATTGCTAGGGAATAATTCAGATGAATAATTTAACAGGCATCGGTTATTTTTGGCCAAGAATGATGTCTTGGGTATTTGGGTGTTCCCCCAAGTGGCTTCTGGGACCTGGGTTGTTGGCACCAAAACAGAAAGTCTAGTCGCCACGAAAGGGGGGGGGGTGTCACCAACATTTCTTATTTATTATTTTGATAAGCATGAACTAATAAGCAATTCACAAAAGTGACACATTGTTAATATCACATTTTTAGCAGAAATTGTTAATACATGTTTAATTTGGTGTTTGCAATAAAAATGTTTGTACCGTACTTCAGTTTTCAAAACACTCTACTCTTTAATGTTAAACCCCTTAACATATTGCCTATCCTTAACATATACTTCAAGGGTTCAAAGCACATATGTTTCAGTAATCCTTGAGTGTCAGCCAGGCACAAAAAATGGCAGCCAGACTTTTTGAGGTGCTCTCAAATGTACCTGGCACCCTGCTAATTTCGAACCCTGCTGAGATAGAGCCAAATGATCGCAACTGCATCCTGCAAGGAGATGTTCCACAACTGTGTCCCTATGGATCTTTCTATGGAATCATCCTCCAAGGTTCTTCCATAGGCTGCCACCTTCCTTTCTATTCTGGGTGCGAAACGAAGGACATACAACTTACAAGACAGTATCTCACTCCAGTATCTTTTACAAATGCCGGCTCTGCCATCAGTCAAGGCCTTTTGACGCTAGATTTACTTCCGACCCTGTAGCTCTGTTTGTTTACAATCTCTGCATGACAAAGGGCGCCGGTCATGATTATATCTCTTTTATTTCTATTTTAGGACAGGTATGTTCAAGGTGAGAAAATGGTTACAAAGACTCTCCGTTGCCACTAGGTGCCGCTTCTGATCAGAATCAAGGAGCCCAAACGGCAGAAACACCTGGAAACAATGTCAAGGCAGGTCATAAGAAGGGCCTTTCTGGATCAGGCCAGAGCAGAGCCATTAGGCAGAGTGAGGCCACTGCCTCAGACAGCAGAAGCCCCCCCAGGCGCCACATGGCACCGATCTGGGGCAAGATCAAATCCATGTTGGGTGAGATCTCATCCCAGACACGCATGATCTCGCCAAAAATGGGCACTGATGGTGGCAGTGCTTGCCTGCCATTGGCGGATGCGGCAAAGCAGGTGGCAGGAGCAGGTAGGTGGTAGCAGAAGTGGCAAGGCTAGGCAGCACTTTCCATTTTGCCTCAAGTGGCAGAATGGGATATGACACCCCTGGGCCAGAGGCCTATCTGGACACCAACCTAATGCCTATGGAAAGCCCACAAGCAGGGCCTGACTACAGGTGCGCTCTCCCTATTCATGACTCCCGGCAACTAGTGTTCAGAGAGATACTGCCTCCGGTAATGGAAGGTAGAACATTGTCATCATGACTGGTCTCCACTGATAGCCTTGTGCTCCATGAATTTGTCTAATCCTCTTTCAAATTCATTTGGTGGAAGTAATTTGCACAAATCAACTATGTGCTGTGTGAATTAATTGTGGGGTTTTAAATTTGAATTTTGACCTGCTGCTACTCTTTCAAAATTTCTGAGGAAAGATACTTCTTTTCTTTACAAAAGGGAGGGGAGCACACATGACCCTCTAGACAACAGCTTTTATGAATAGAGCCTCAGAACCCTCGTTCTCTTATAATGGCAATAGCGCCCACCTGAGAGCTGCCGGAACTGAGTTGCTGTGAGTTCCGGGTGAGAAGAAAGCCCTGTATAAAATCATCTTTATACTCCTTATTCAATTCCTCTTCTCCATTTTCCAAGGTAGAGAACTTGCCATTCTTGTTTATCATTTCACTTCACAAGTCAAGGTTTATCGAGATCATTTCTGCCCATGGTTTTGTTTCATTGTTCTTTCTTCTCCTATTTCAAGAGTTTGATGTGTGGAAGTGTAAGAATGAGTGAAAGGAAAGCTTATGTTCCTAAGAAGTTTAATGAATGATACTTAGCTAAGATGCATAATATAACAGTGTCAAGCCTTAAATTACCACAGGCAGGAATTCTAAGTTGCTTATACAGGATTTTAATATTTAGAAAGTTCTTGCTTTAGTTGTAATTTTCCTTTATTTACTCAGCGTTTAAATACCACAACGTGCTGTCATTGCTATGATCTCAATCAGAACAAAGAGGAAAAAATGCCATTGTTGCAATTTCTGGCTCTTCCTGATGGCCACCCTTAAAGGGTTCATTTTAAAATAATAAACAAAACAACAACAAATTGAATTAAACATTTAAGTGCCATTCATTTATTTATTGCCTTTCAGATTTATATCCCTCCTTAACCCCATGTTAGTTTATAATAAAATTAATAGACAAATAAAGACAAAGTAAAAAGGCAAAGAAACTCTCAGGTTAGCTGTAATATACAACAGAAGAACCACAGCATAATATTCATGAAAACCGTAATTGGAGACAGGCAGATTAGCCTTTCTTTCTTTCTTTCTTTCTTTCTTTCTTTCTTTCTTTCTTTCTTTCTTTCTTTCTTTCTTAGAATAGAATAAAAATCTCTCTTTCCTTGTATGGAATTTTCATTGATTTTCTGTTAAACAGCACACATTTCCAGCAACAGACTGGTAGGTGCAGAATATCAAATGTAATCCTGAGTCTTGTTTTTGCAAACGTGTGTTTCCAGGGAAATGATGACTTTGAATTGGCCAACAGAATTGCTTACATCACAAAAATTACTCATATCCCATGCTGCTCAACTGTCCCAATTTAAGCGAGACACCCCAGAGTTACAAAAGTCATTCCCGACTTCTGATTGGATCCCAGAATATCCTGTTCTGGGGGCTGGTGGTCTGTTGTGAGTCTGCTGGCTCGCACCAGAACACCGGACCAAATGATGTTTGTATTTTGTTTTTGCTCTCTGGGGCAGATCAGCTAGCTCCTGGGAGCAAAAAAATGAACATCCTGATTTGGATCAATTGCATGTTGGAGAGTATGGCATCCTTGTCTTGAAAACAGAGCCATTCTGCTATATCTCACCTGCCTTAAATATGCCTTACTGCTAAGAAATAGCGGTACAGGGTTTCAGGCACCAGGGCTCATTAATGGCTCTTTGGCCCTTCTGCCTCATAGGTCATTCCGTTCATTTTCCCAGCTGCTGTCTCACAACAAAAACATCATGAAAGGAAGAGGGAATTGGCTAAAACCAGCTCACTTTAGGCCATGACAACATATGAAAGTATAAGGCATAATTTTGCCCCAGATTCTTTTCTGAAGCCTACGTTGCTGAAGTACTGGAGCATTTATGTTCAAGGACACAAAACCTGAATCCCAACATGGCTTTGTAGCACATCTGAATTCTTTTTCTCAGTGTGAATTTGTTGTTGGTGACAGACACTGGAAATTTTCATTTCAAATTTCACAGAAACTTTCCCGCTGATTATCTGCTTGACTGATAGTTGTGGTTGGTTGGTTGCTTTCCTCCATGTGGCATCATTTTAAATGGGTTCAGGTATGTTGTAAATAATATTTGGAACAAATTGCTTCCTATAGCTGAAGATTAAAGTGTACTTTTTGTCCTATCATAAGCTTCTTTACTTGCCTGCACAATGCAATGCAGAACAATACAATGTGTGGCTGAACCCACACGGGATATATATCTCTGTGGGCAGATTGAAAACAAGTGATATATACCTAGCAGCAGAGTAGCATTCAGCTGCTGATTCAAATCTGAGAATAAGATCTGGCTTTCTTAACATTCCCAAGCCCAAGGACCGATTCACTTTTCAAATTCTTGTACACAGATAATCTCACGCACATTTTTGAAAGCAGCAGTTTTACCCAATGGTAATCCAGTAGATAACTTCTAGTTTTAGAACATGGCACATTGCAAATCCACAAGGGCACCACCTAGAATTTCAGCTCCAAAGATTTACTATTACAGAGCCGTTCACTGTTATATAGTGACAACTATCAACCCCAAACAAGACTAGTTGCTCAGCCTCACTTTATAACAATATTCTTGCTGAGATTATGAAACTTTGACCCGTTGATCATAAATGGCTCAGCTGTCAAATTATGCTTGAGAAATTATTTTTCTTCTGGTTTTACAATGGCAGGTGGCCAAGACTGTTCTATGGTATGAAGATATGAGATGCATTGCATCTCTCTCTCTCTCTCTCTCTCTCTCTCTCTCTCTCTCTCTCTCTCTCTCTCTGTGTGTGTGTGTGTGTGTGTGTGTGTGTGTGAGAGAGAGAGAGAGAGAGAGAGAGAGAGAGAGAGAGAGAAGCACACCAGTGTAATTACCATCATATCAGGGTTTTGTAGGACTGATATACCTTTAGTTTTAAAGCTCCTTGCCTTTGGGAGAAGGCATAAAAACATTATTTTATCTTTCCAAATGATGTTCCTGGTGTGCATTTATTAGATGAGATCATCTGTTCATTCTTTGGATCTCTGAAACATACAATTTCAATTCCCTTTTGTTGTGGGAAAATCCCAGAGGCAATTAATATAGTTAATAACCTGGAATGAACAAACTCAGGGGAACACAAAGGTTCTGCAGTATGGAAAGACACACTTGCTTTGATAAATTTCGGGGTTTTTTGGGGGGAGGTGTTATTATTTAAATATATGCATTCAGTTTTTAAATGAAAACATTTAGGTTGGTGTTTTTTTAAAAAATTAGGAACCTCACAGGAAAACCATGTATGCAAGTTTTGTCAAAGTAATACCCAAAGACTTAGAGTATTCTTCTTGCACACATATTTACTTGGAGCTAATTCAAACATTTAGGGTCTGTCTAAAGTGTATACAGAATCCGTGGGACTGCATCACTTAAGAACATATGTCTCACATTACTTCCTATATTCAAGCAATGCTTTTTTTCTGGGGGTATGCAGGGGTACGCATACCCCTAAATATTTTGTGAATCTCTGTCCTTTTGTCCATTAACTGTATTTATTTTTCCCAATCTGAACTATAAAATGGTGATTTTCTTTAGTCAAAATGAGAGTACCCCTAAACATTGTTTTTAATAGAAAAAAAGCACTGCATTCAAGTATGCCTGTAAAACGTCACAGTAGGTTTCCATATTTTGAAGAGAAAAAAGAGGACAATTTGCCGACTTCTTCTTTTAACTATGGATATCTATGACAACTCTCATCATGAAAAAGAGGAAATGTCCTGGAAAAAGAGGACATATGGCAACCCTCCATAACCTATTCCTAAATTTGCACCTATGCTTATAAATCAGCACATGCACATTTAATGTATAGCTGCATCCTCTTTTGTTCTCTTTTGGGGTTTGGGGTTTCCTCCTTTTTTGGCAATTCCTAAACAGCCATCGTAGGACTGCAAAGTTTGCCTGGAAGAATTATTGCTCTGATCAATCAAATACATCATTTTGTTAAGTGTAATCACATTAAAATTTTGATTGGCCAGGGTGGAATCCCAGATTAATCAGTCAATACACACACACACCGACTTATAAAAACTGCAGGTGACAGACTCCATCTTATGATGCATTCCTTCTTCTAGAAAGTGGAATTCGGCTTAGAGGACAATTCTTGCTATAAGACATGCATGCATCAGCTAGAAATGAAAGGGGTGTGTGTGTGTGTGTGTGTGTGTGTGTGTGTTTAAAAAAAGATATCTTCAAAATTTATGCACATTTTATTTTATTCTATTTTGTTTATAAAATTATTTCTATACTTCCATATTGTGAAATATCAGGGCAGTGTACATAAAGCACAATTTAAGAAATAAAAACAAAACACATATTAATTATATCAGTTAATTAGTAGACTATTTGGCATGCAGAAAACAAGAGTGCATTATTCCAGTAATTTGGAGTGCATTGAATTCAAAGCTGGAAATAAATGCATGCAATTCCCCCCCCCCCCCAGGTCAATTTTTGCACTTAAATTGTGAATATGAAATTTTGCATTGTAAAAATCAGAATTTACATTTTGAATGTGAAATCAAACCTCAGATCCAAAAGGTGAGTGCTTTAGAGACACTCCAGATATCAAACAGAGCCAAATGCCAAACACCACTGCATGCATCTAGCTACGCAATAGCGGCAAACCGCAAACACTGAAACCAAATGCCAGTGTTGAAATCAAATTCTGTAAGGCGTTAATTACAGATACCGAAGTATTCAGTGAATAGTCAGCAAATATTTTATTAATTCAGCTCAGATAATCTGAGAAGAAAGGTGAGGAGAATTCTAGGGATCAAATTCATTTCAGCTCTAATTTTTTTAACAAGAAGAAGCCTAATCCAAATGAATGCATGCATCCAATTTTAGTGTGTGTGTCATTTCTCAACACATGAAATAACTACTTGCCAATTATCTGCAAAGCATGAGAAAAGAACACCGCCTGGAAAGTCCAGCAGAGGTCACAGTAATTTCCATCAACTGCAATCTCAGTTCCACTTGGACACAAATGATGTCTGACTCATGGAAATATTAACTTCACTGTTTGTACTTATTCAGACACAGTAGCTTCCACTGTGTTCTGCGGTATTTGTGGGAAATACCCGTAGTGACTCGATCTTTATTTTCCATTTTTATATCATTACCCTGTGTGGTTGCTGATGCCCTCTTCATTATCAAAGTGGAACTCATTAGAGCTCTAAAACCAGAAGCACACTTCAGCACAGGACTTCAAATTACCCTTGCTTTTAGCCTCGGTGAAAATAGTTGTGCTAATGCCATTGGGGCATAGCTAAGTGTTTACTGGATTAATACTAGCTAAATATACGTAACTGGGCAGACTATGTCAGCTGTGCGACCCTGACGCTTCCCTTCCCTTTCAGCTACGCAGTGCAGTTCTGATACACCTAACTTAAATAATTGTGTTTCACTTTTAGCATTAAGAGAGACTATGTTACACATCCTGTGCTACTTCCTTGGCTTCCTCCCAGCTTAATAATACTGATCTTCTTTTCATGGTGATGGTGAACTTTAGATATGGCGGTTTCATAATACTAACTGCACCAGTTCAGAAAATCCATGGGCCCATTTACAAGCTGACCCTCATCCCCCACTGAAATTCAGGGCCAGTGCATAATGGGTTCTATGCTACCACCAGCCGATCCTTCCTGCCAAATCCTAAACAAACTGATCCTTGTGAGGGGGCAATTAGTGTGGAGGAAGCTCAGTGGAAACACCTGTAGGTCTTCCCTTATAGGTCCTTCTCTGGGTTCCTCCTCTGAGTGAGATTCAGGGGGTGATGATAAAGGAGAGGGCCTTTTTAGTTGTGGCTCCCTGTCTGTGGAATGCTCTCAGCACAGAAGCCTGTCTGGCACCTTCACTGACCTAGCACCAGGTAATGACCTATCATTTCCCCCAGGCCTTTGATGGACAGGGTTGAATTTGTTTGACTGTTGATATATAGCCAATGCTTCGTGTAGAGTGGTAGACTGTTTTTGTAAGGTGTATGAAAATGTTAATATTTTATACAATATATCCCCCATGGTTGTGAATGCAAGTCACTTGGATGCATTTTTGGTAACAAGCAACTAATAAGTCTCATGTTGTTGTTGTTTAGTCGTTTAGTCGTGTCCGACTCTTCATGACCCCATGGACCAGAGCACGCCAGGCACTCCTGTCTTCCACTGCCTCCCACAGTTTGGTCAAACTCATGCTGGTAGCTTCGAGAACACTGTCCAACCATCTCGTCCTCTGTCATCCCCTTCTCCTTGTGCCCTCCATCTTTCCCAACATCAGGGTCTTTTCCAGGGAGTCTTCTCTTCTCATGAGGTGGCCAAAGTATTGGAGCCTCAGCTTCGGGATCTGTCCTTCCAGTGAGCACTCAGGGCTGATTTCCTTAAGAATGGATAGGTTTGATCTTCTTGCAATCCATGGGACTCTCAAGAGTCTCCTCCAGCACCATAATTCAAAAGCATCAATTCTTCGGCAACCAGCCTTCTTTAAGTCTCATAATAAGTAATAATAGGCCTGGACAGAAGGTCATTTCTGTTGGGATGCAGGGGACTTCTCATTCCCTTTGACTCCCAGTCCAGGACAGTGTGCACCTTAAGCCTCCTTGGTTTCCAGTAAGCTTTACTGCAGTCTGCCAAGTTCCTCTGCCCCCTCTTCAGTTTACTTGGCCAGGGAGAGCTAGCTGGGAGGGCTTGTATCAACCTCTGCCCAAGCTTGGAAAGACTAAGCCTGCTTAGAAAAATGCACACTTTTAAGCAGACTGTCTTGAGTTTTCTCAGAGAACTTGCAAGAGAAGTTGGGTTGAGGCTGGAGCTGCTACATCACCACCAATTTTATAGGAATGTTTCAACAATTACTAAGATGATTTAGGCAAAGTATTTTGAGTTTGCCTCATCTGATCCCTTATCTCCTGACATTTTTCAGCCCCAAGATGGAAGGGAAGTGAGCAGATATTTCCACGGGCCATTTGTGGCAAGGTTTCAAATTATCTATAAAACCATAATCAGATGAAAGCGCCACTTAATGCAGCATTCTGCTTCTAAAAGAGGACAGACAGGCATTTCTAGAGCATTCAGACATTTTGGAGAGCACCCAGTTGGGAAAGGCTGTTCTAGAAACTGACATGCAGAGCATAATATTCCCTTCCTGGTTGTCCCTAGTGTTGGAGATAAGCTTCAACAAACACACACATGCGGCATAAAGTTGATATTTCAGTTCCCCGGCGAAATATAAAAACCAGACGGTCAACACAAAAGCTAGAATGTAATTTTTAAGACATGTTAGATAAAGAGTGAACTGCAGCCTAACTGGATAGTTGATTACCTTGCAAATATGCTTGGCTTATTCAAAGAAATTATCTCTCAGGTGACAGAAGGTTTTAGCTGTGTTGCAGTTCACAATTCAGCGTTTTACTTTTCTTATTCCCAAGTCCATAATGATGTGTAGTAACACCTACATGGACATTTTTTGCTTGAGGCAGCACCCAAAATAATCTCTTGTCCTGCCACTTATAGAAAGGGTATGGCATCTCTTTTCTTTTTCAGATAGATCGTGGTCTGGGCCATCTTATTAACTATTAGACTGAGTCATCAACTCTGGTCCCTTGCATTCTCTTCACTGTGAGACACCTTTCGACAAGTAGTTGAGCTTATGTTGCTCCTCTTTAGCTTTCTCTCTGCCTTAACTGAAAGTTGTTACTAAAGTTAGGAGAGACAGAAATGAACAATCCCCAAACCAGGTCCCCCAACCTTGCTCGATCACAACCTGTGGGGCGTCACAAAATGGCAGTCAAGATTACAATTGCTTCCCAATAGATTTCTGTATTCTGCTTCAAAATCTAACTGTGCAATCCTATACCTATTAAGAAGCAATTCCAACTGAGTTCAATTGGACATCTTCCTGGACAAGCGCATATTGTAACACAGTCTAAATTTTACAGCAGGCATTGGAGCTTTTGGCCCAGAGACCAAATGGGAGCCCTTGAGAATCTCCTCACTGGCTTTGCTTAATGCCCATGACTGCTTCCCTGAACTATGATACTCCCTGTTATTTGCCTGTGTAAAGGATGAAGAAGTGTAGGTGTTTTATGTGGGTGTAAAAAGTCTGGTTTTCAAATGGCTGGAATAATGTGACATATCAGATGCTTAAGGCTTGATAAGAATCAAATTTATTGCTCTGCCCACTTTTCCCTCTGTGTCTCCCACCTATTTTTGCTGCTGGCCCTCCCCATAACTAGCATGTGGCCCCCATTTGGTTCCCTATGAGGAAATGCATTCCTTAGGCTGAAAAAGGTTCCAGACCTCTACATTACTGGAGGTAATTACTGGAGTTCAGAGGGGGAGCTTTCCCCAAGAGCAGTGATTTACCGTATTTTGTTTGTGACTCAGGTGTGCATGGGCTTACCTTTGCATGCCAGTTGATGAAGGTCATTATCAGGAGGGATAATGCTGGAAGATTAGAACAATAGGAGTTTGGGGGGGTTTTTTTTGTTGCTATTTTGCTTTCAGGCTAGCTGCAGCAGATTTGATGAGGATTACTTATACAAATATATATATATCCCAGAGACCATCCAAATAAAAAGTTGAAAATCACTTTGTGACGCAGCACATGTTTGCATGCATTTGGAAGCATGCAAAGCACAAAACAAAGCATGAGCTATATTTAAAATGAATATGAAAAGACCTCTGGCACACCAGCTGAGCTGTGTGCACTAGTTTGCACTGAAATATAGTTAAGACTTTGATTCTGAAAGTGCAACCTTGTGACTCTCTACCTGGAAACAATTCCATTGTGCTCAGTGGAGCTTTTGCATAGGGTCATTGCAGCCTCAAACAATTTAACATATGACAAAATCAAAGTCCAGTTCTCATAATGATTGATTGGGCTGGCAAAGATACGCAGATATTCTCTTCATCACTGATTTATTAACTGACTTCTAAGCAACCATCTCAAGGCAATTTACACAGAATGGTGGTGAAATGAACTGAGGAACCAGAAGCGCCTGCTCAGTGGGAAAAAGCAGAGAGCATCTCACAAAATTTAGACATTAGAGCATGGAGAGGTGAATGACTCGCAACTCTAAGGGAAGCTGTTATGTCTCTGAGTTGTCCAGTTGCCCTTTTCTCCTAACCCACCCTTCATAAGCCTTGACAACTCAGCTGGATTGCAGAGTGTTATGTTCCTTAGTAGAAACCACATAGAGAATTTATTAAGTCAGGCACATACTGGCAAGTTATGAGCAGGCCAATATCAGGTATCACATGTTGCTGAAATGAGATGATAGAAAGATATGAAGCTGCTTTCTACCGCTCTGTAATAAAAAGGGCAATATCTGTATTTCTTTAACGTATTTCAGGATGCATCACATCATCAGTGTTTGCAGGACACTGGGGGCAAGCAGCAAAGATGCTAGAAGTGGTCATGCTCTACATACAACCTTCTCAAGGCAATCTAGCATGTTCAGTACTGGACACAGGGCAGTGGGGTAGAGGGGGTCTTTAGTCTAATCCTGTACAATAGTTATTCTGTTCCATGTGATGATGTATATGTGGATGCTTTAAAACGTGTATGTATGAACAGAGATGTTGCCCAGATGTATGTATGGCACTTGTATCCAGCTCTTCTCCCCACAAGCTTGGTGTAGTTTATCTACTGCTCCCAAATGTTCCTCCACTGAGACAGCTTCATGGCCAAACTTACTTTAGCTTTAGAAAAAAAGGGTACATCATAGGCATGTGGACCATTCCTGTATCCTGCTACATTTGGCTTTGGCTTGGTGGCACTTTCTGTGGTCGCAAAGACATGAATGCATTTTGTCTGGGCTGGGATTAGTCTCTCTCTCCACCACCGATCATGAAACTCTGTGCTGCAAACCTTCCTGAAAGCTCTCTCTCTCTCTCATTCTCTCTCTCTCTCTCTCTCTCTCTCTCTCTCACACACACACACACACACACACACACACACACGCACACGGCAGGCAGTCTTCACTCTTGTATTCTTTATAGGCAAAGTGGCCTCACCTGTTTTCATATACCCTAGACCAGGGATGGCCCTCCGGGTGTTGTCAGACTCCAATTCCCATCAGCCCCAGCCAAGATATCCAAGGGTCAGGAATGATGGGAGCTGGTGTCCAGCAACATCTGAAGGGCTGCATATGTTTTTTTGCTGCCTAGACTTGAACTGCTCTGGAGTCCCCCCCCCCCCCCCATTCTTGCCACTGGTGATTTGCTCTATGGAGCCACTTGTCTGAGCTTTCTGTCTGGAAATCTCATACAGTGAATCAGTATTTTGAAGGTATCATTCACCCCAGCTCTCTCTTCTTGTCGCATCTGCCCCCACACATGAAATGTGTGCGTGTATTAAAGATGTATATATGCAAGTCTAACCAAGCAAGTGGATTTTTGCCTGAGTTTGCTCTGTCTTGTCTGCTAGTGCCATCTATTTATATCTCAGACTGTCTCCTCCCTCCCTTTTCTTTTCCCACTCCTCCCCAACCATTCCCCTGTTAGAAATCCAGCACATTAAAAAAAGATACTGTGATGCAGCGATCTTCGCTGACTGTTATCTCCTGGTTGAGCTGGTGGGCTGGGAGAACTGCCTTCTGCTGGGATTTTTGTTCCGTGAGCCAGATTTAACCCTGCAGCTTGAAAGATGGTACTGATAAACTGTTGTTGTTCACCTGCAAATGATTCAAGGCTCAGTGGAAACCAGAGAACAGAGGTCTGTAGAGACAGTGGAGGGGAAAGGGAACCTGCGACTCTCCTGATGTTGTTGGACTCCATCTCCCATCAGCCCCAGTCAGCATGCCCAATGATCAGAGATAATGGGAACTAGAGTCCAACAGTATCTGGACTTCAGACCCAGAACTGCTGCAAATAAATACAGCTGCAAATAAAACGTTTTGTGTGTTTTAAGTGCAATATACTATGTGACACTTGATGGTGATGGTGAGCCTTCAATGTATTTTTTAAAATGCTTTTTAAAAAGCATTTTCAGAATGTTTTTTCTATATCTGTGCAGATTCCACCTCTGTATGTGGTATCCTCAGGCATCTGTGCTCACTGCTAATGGCTCCTCTGGGCCCTCCAATCAGCAATGGGTGGCTGGATGTGGAGAACGGCCATTTTAATTCCCCGCAGTGCCTTGTCACAGCTTCTTTCCAGGGGCATTGTGAGAAATCATTGCCACCCTTTTAATCAGAGTGCTGCTGCTAACCCCCATCCCAACCCACCATCGCTGCTAGATCATATTGCCAACCCCCCTGCGCCCAAAACTGGGACCAGCACTGCTTAATTTATGAATGCTGGATAATCCTGGTATTCTGCTTCAAAGTGAGACCTGGAAAAACTTGTTTAGCTGGCCCTGCCCTAGTCACACCAGATATTTTGGGGGGAATTGCGAGCTTCTTGTTGAAACACTGGGTTTCAATGCCGAGAACTCACAAGCGTATTTTTTTTTCCGGCGAGCAGCAATAACATGGTATATGTAAGTAACTGCACTTTGTGACCAAGCTCTTTTGGCACTGTTTTTGACCATTTTAATTTTTGTGCTGTATGATGGGTGCAAAAGAACATGTGGTCACAAGAAGGTAAATGGTGAAGGACCTCTGGAGAGTTAAGTCCAGTCAAAGGTGGCTATAGGGTTGTGGAGCTCATCTCGCTTTCAGGCCGAGGGAGCCAGCATTTGTCCACAGACAGCTTTCTGGGTCATGTAGCCAGCATGGCTAAACTGCTTCTGCTGCAATGGAACACCATGATGGAAACTAGAGTGCACGGAAGTGCTGTTTACCTTCCTGCCACAGCAGTACCTATTTATCTACTTGCACTGGCATGCTTTCGAACTGCTAGGTTGGCAGGAGCTGGAACAGCGCAACAGGAGCTCATCCCGTCGTGGGGATTCAAACTGCCAACCTTCTGATCAGCAAGCCCAAGAGGCTCAGTGGTTTAGACCACAGTGTCACCTGCATCTACAAGAGCAGCCCTGCTGGATGAGTCCAATGACTCATCTAGTCCAGCATCCAGCCAACCTGATGCCCACGGGAAGCATGCAAGCAGGTCTTGAGTTGCATCAGAAGTCTCCCCACTTATAACTCCCAGTAATTCTGCATCTTTAAACCAATATCTCACTGTTTCCACAAAGCCCTCTTGGACCCAAATTGGAGGACCCAAATGGTTTTGTTACAGTTTCCCTGTAAACCTTTGCCTGCTCAGGGAACTTGAAAACAAGTTAAGTCCACTCCATTATATGCACCTGCTCATATAATAAATTAAGCTGGTGAGAAACATCACCTCCAACAACACCCATCCTCTTCGCAGGGTCTTATCCTTTTTACATGGAGCAGGAGCATTGGGAAACCTATCAGGATTCTGTGGGGGAGAAGGCCCATAGTGTGCTTTGTTTTTTCTCCTCTGAACAAGTTGAGATCTTTCCTAGCAGAATTTCAAGAGGGACTTTGAAGGCTGTACAGTGGTATCTCGGGTTAAGAACTTAATTTGTTCTGGAGGTATGTTCTTAACCTGAAACTGTTCTTAACCTGAGGTACCACTTTAGCTAATGGGGCCTCCTGCTGCTGCCGCTGCACGATTTCTGTTCTCATCCTGAAGCAAAGTTCTTAACCCGAGTTACTATTTCTGGGTTAGCGGAGTCTGTAACCTGAAACATCTGTAACCTGAGGTACCACTGTATTCTGCCCCTGGAGCAGAGGTTTCCCATCCTTGCTTTTGCACATGGCTTGTTGCAGCTATTTTCTGTGCAAAAAGAGAATATAAGCCTGCAGTGTTAGTAGCTATCAGTTGCTATGCTTGGTAGTAAGAAGTCTGAATGCAAAGCAGGGTAGATAAACCACATATCAGTTGATGCTTATTACTATCAGTCATGGGTAACACTGGGGTTATGCTGTCATTCCTCAGGAGCACACAAAAATGGTGAGTAATATGATCTTGAGTGTTTCCTGAGCATCTCAACTTCTCTTTTTTTTAATGAGCAGGTTGCTAGTGCTCATGTGTGGGCATTGGCAATATCTTCTGAAATCTCAGAAGCTGGGACAGAAGTGATAGGGAGGATTTTGAGTGTCTGGAAATGGGGCTTCGGGGCCTTGCATAGCCCCTTGCCCTTTCAGTGACACCGAAAGCAAGAATAAATGGTGCAAAACAAGAGACATGTTGCAAACCTTTTCACCATGCAGCTTATGGAACTCTGCCTGTCTTGGTGCAATTTTCATTTTTTAAAGCAACACCCCTGGGGAAAGGGCAGAATCATGTCAGAATACTGCATCATACCTTGCAAACGTGTTTCTTTTTTGAGCATACACTACTGAATGAGAAATGTTTCAGAGGAGAGGAAAAGAAGGCCAGGCTGGTAAGTGTTTCGATGTTAAGTGGAAAATCCCACTTTTGTATGCGATAACAACCCACAATTTGTGTGCCAGCCCCTTAATCGCTAGCTGCCTTTGTGATGTTTCGTGATGACAGTGATCATTCGCCATTCATTCCGAAAACCTTCCCCAGCCCTTTATGCAATTCAAAAACTAAAGGTACACTTTAGTATAAATCACAGGACATGCCAATAATGATATTCACTTCATTTGAAAGTGTCGATGCTAAGATAGCCTAGAGCTGTAGCCGCGGAAGACAGTTTTATGGCACAGCTAACGCTTTTGCTTTGAGAATTCAGCCCTATTTCTTTCCCACACTTCCAGAGCCTGATCATTATTACAACAAGAGAGATGCCTGTCTAATCTCTCCTCCTTAAAAAGTCATGCTCGAAAAAAGCAGTATAGGATCCCACTATAAGCAACCACCACCACCAAAGGAAACACACCCACTCTTCTGCCATCTCTATGGGATACACATGTGTCACAAAAGGGTCCCATGCAGGACACCGGAGCTTCTGGCATAGATTGAATGCATGTGTGTTGGGAGACCGCAGTGGTAGCACACAGTGAGGTTTGCCCATATCATCCCCTCCACACCTTATTTTAATGTGTGAGCCCCTCCTCCTGGCTCAGAACACTGCTCCATTTAGCTCATTCCTGCCCAGAGTGACTGGCAGCAGCTATAGCTCAGTTGGTAGAGCATGAGACTCTTAATCTCAGGGTTTGGGGTTTGAGCCCCAAGTTGGGGGGGATTCCTGTATTTCAGGGGGTTGGACCTCAGGGTCCCTCCCAACTCTACAATTCTGTGGCTGAGTTTCAGGTGGGTCTTTCACAGCATTTGCTGGCGATACCGGAGATTGCATCTGGGTTCCCCTGGACCCAAAGCATTTGCTCTGCTCTGGAGGGTGAAATAGTAATCACTATTGTTCCAGGTTTATTGTGTGTAATCAAGACTACTGTATTGATAGATTAGACATCACAGCAGATAAATGGCCCCATGGAATCAGTGGAAAGGGGGACTGTAGATCTGACCAGTTTACCAGTTTACACCATCACAATAGGACAAGAAGCCTTTACTTGGTATTTGCTAGGTGGTTGTTGTTGTTTTTCAGACTATAAGAGTTGTTCTGTCTGTCAGGGGAGGGGAAGGTGGTTTTTTTATTATTATTTTTAGGAATGACCCATATAACAAGGCCTGAAAGGGGTCCTCTCTTCCAGTTCCGTTTCAGATAAAATAGACAGGAGGCAGAGAACAAAGACCTTTCAAGTGAAGTTTGAGAAAGAAAGAAAGCGGTATTGAGGTCCTTTCCTGCAGAGTGCAATGAACTGTTGGGAAACTTAGTGGTGAGGTGATTTTTGAGGCACCCCCGTCCCAAGCTGTATGGTAGCAGCACCTTGAACTTATCTCAGTGGCCCCACGACTGTGGGTGTCCAGGGCCCATGGGTGACATGCAGTGTGCCTGGCCCTGGAGCTGAAATCTGTGGGTGCTCAGCCCCTTCATGGGGAGTTTTGTGGTTGCTTGGGCACCCAGAGAGCTGGCACCTTTGTTCCAATATCCAGTTGGTGTGCCCTGTATTATTTTGGTGATTGCCTGGTTATGTAGATAGATAGATGAAAAAGAGAAAACTGAACTTCCCACTTGCAGCAAGATGTTTCTCTAGAGCCCATGACCCTCCCATAGAATTTTGTTTATGTGCTGGAAGAGAATCTTGTGAACCTAAACATCAAGCAGCCAAATGGTGTGGAAAACTTGGGAAACCTGTGACATTTGGGAGACGCCATGTTACAGTCTCATGCTCCAGTAAAGTAAGAGCTCATACCATTTAGCTGCTGGTTAAAAACCTCCCCCTTGAAGCTTTTGGTGAGGAGCTCTACAGTTATTTGGTTAAGAAAACAATATTCTCCATCCTTCAAATCAGCTGTCAGACATAGCTTCCAGCTGGAATGCATTCATATGTGATAAAATTAGAATGATGAAAAGAAAAGACACCCAACACAAATAGGCTTTGGTTTTAAAAATCATACTTGGCAGTGCTGTATGATGCTGCAACTGTGTTTCTGGGGTGCGATAGCCATACTCCAAGCAGTTTTCTTGTCAAAGCAGAATTCTTTGCTAAATGTGGACTCTTGCGAAGAGCCTTTTATGTGGGAAGAGAAAGAGTGCCAAGGGACATACATTACAAGCTGCATCTCCTGAAATGCCCTCCTCTTCACACCTATTAGAGTCCTGCTGTCCTCTTCAGCATCTGTTGTCCTCTTCAGCCATCCTGCACATCCTCCCAGTCATCATGATGATCTTAAGTAAAACAAAAGACCAACACAAAACAGAATTTAAAGGCCCAAGCAGGTTTCACTTGAGGTGTTCCAACACCATATACCCACTGACCAACGGGTGTTATGGTTGGGTCTCTCCCACAGAAGCAAGACAACGCTGGCATCAATTAACTCAGGTTTTATTGCTCAAAACACACAAATCACTCTGGAGCTCAGTCACTCAGCGTCGGCTTCCAAGTTTGCTGTTGCCCAGTGGCGTAGCGTGGGGGGTGCAGGGGGGGCTGGCCGCACCGGGCGCAACATCTGGGTTTAGGGCAAATCCACAGGTTAGGGGGCGCAAATCCACGGGTTAGGGGGCGAAAATCCACGGGTTAGGGGGCGAAAATTACTTGCCTTGCCCCGGGTGCTGACTACCCACGCTACGCCACTGCTGTTGCCAAATCTGAGGTAGGCCCTCCCACTTTTAAAGCCCCACTTACGCTTCCTTTCCTGTTCACGCCTTTCATTAATCTTTGTGAGCCTATGCACCTGGGGATGGGCAATTCCCTGTAACTCTCCCTCTGAGTCTGAGCTACAGCTGTCAGTCTGCATCTTCTCCCTTGAACTCCCCCCTCCCTTCTCCTTGTTCTCGGCACTCAGGCTTCTTCTGCAAATTGGCTGCTCCTCCCCCCTTCTGCATTCCTGCCTAATTACCTCCACCTGTCTCTCCACACTCTCCCCCTCTGTTAGCAATGGAACACAGCTGACAACGGGTTGCTTTGCAGAGTCAAGGGTGATCCTCGTAATCAGCAGTGCTTCGTTCAGGCATTCTATGGATCATCCATAGGTGTCCTGTGAAATTGGAAGCACATATGTGTCACTGTTTCTGTGCAGTGAAGTGTGAGATAGCATACATATGGACCCATGTGGGGTCTACTTAAGCTCCTAGACTGGAGTTTCTCCAAACTTGCCTTGGACCAAATGATGCCAGAAAGGCCTTCTAGCTCAAGTCATGTTGATCTGCATTCACACCACTCTTCAGCTAAAGTCCTCCTGCTACACCCAATTGAACTAAATTCCTCTTGATTAATTCAGGTTAGGGTTAGGGTGGCTGGAAATAGAATCACATGGATTTTTGTTACGCTGTCGCCAGTTCTACTATCCACCAGCTGGTTCACCATGATAGTCTTATCTTTTATGCTTTCCAAATTAAGTTCCAGTTTTGGTAATCTCATGAGAAATGCCTTATCAGTTTCCTGCCTTCAACGGTCAGGATTCAGCTCCCCACCAGCAACACCACATGCACACAAAAAAGCACTTCTGCATGTGCATATGTGGCAATATAGATGTGGCTCTAGAGGTTACTTCAATCTTCATGAGCAGCTTCTCAGGCTCATGAAGAGCTGTAAGCAGGGGACTGGGAAAGTCCTGATATGTGCCTGCTTTTTCTGTGGAGCATTTTTAGATCCTAGCTCGAGTAAGTTTTCTTACACGAATACTGCAGAAAAATATTTATACTCTAGCTACTGCCATCCTATTTGTTTCATTCTTGTTTGTTTGCTTTCGGATGCTTCCGATGTTCTACACTTAAGCAGGAAGAGCCAGCTGCACAAATATAAGGTGGGGTGACACCAGTCTTGCCAGGAGCACATATGAAAAGGATCTAGAGGGTCATAGTAGGCCACAAGCTTGGCATGAGTCAACAGTGTGATGCATCAGTAAAAAAAGCTAATGTTATTCTAGGCTGCATCAACAGAAGTATAGTGTCCTGACCAAGAGACGAAATAGTCCCACTCTATTCAGTCTTGATTAGGCCACATCTGGAGTACTGTGTACAATTTAAGAAGGATATGGAGATGGACAAGCTGGAACATGTGCATAGGAGGGCGAAGGGTCTGGGAACCAAGTCTTATGAGGAATGGTTGAAGGAGTTGGGTATGTTTAGTCTTGGAAAGAGAAGACTGAGAAGAGATGTGATAGCCATCTTCAAATATCTTAAGGGCTGTCACATGGAAGATGGAAGAAGCTTGTTTTGTCCAGTCCTGGAGGGTAGGACACAAACCAATGGCTTCAAGTTACAAGAAAGCAGATGGCAGTTGAGACAATGGCAGTCTGGTAAACTTCTGGTATTGGGAATGGTGACAGGGCTCTCTCTTGTCTTTTGCCTCAGTCGGTGAAAGGTCTTAGGCCAGCTTGGTAGGAATGGATGATGTCCCCCACCAGGTCTTCACCCTTTTTTTGGGGGGGGGGTCACTCAGCCATCCCAGTGCACCCTTTAATGTATTTTGAAATTATTTCTGCATCCCCAGATTTCCAAAGTGAAACTCTCAGAATTCCAAGTCGCAGCATACACTTCTTCGTTCCTAGATGCTTTAAATAAATAGCATCAATTTGCACCACCATGGAGGTGTAGTACCGCGTTTAATGAGGGACCTCAGGGAGGGACCTTTAACATCAATGAAATAAATATGCTGTCTTTCCAAACACATCCATGTTATGCAATAGACTCTTTTTCTATATACAACAAGAACACACACAAGGCAAGCAGATGGTCAAACCGCACTGCATTTCCTACATTATGAAAAGATGTAAAATGAAAGGTGTAAATATAACTCTACTGGAGGATGTAATCTGATCTCTCATAAATATATGCGCCAATTATGCACCTACCTCTTAAAATATTTTGTGCGTAGAATTGCAAGGTGCTATTAATATAGGCATTGATGACACTGCCTTATATAATAAGTAGAACATAATTAATAGAAGATTCTAGTTCTACAAATCTAGTGCATTATACTTCACTCCTTCCAAATGTGATAGGGTTTGAGGGGTTGGTTTTTTCTTTTTTTCACTCACTGCAATAATCAATCTTGCTCTGTGCTAGGTAGGAGCTTGCTATTTCTAACATTTTATTTTTAACAGCGTGTTTCATAATAGATTACATTCAGTTCCATTTGTAAGCTTCCAAGGGACCAGAATAACTAGTGGAGACGGACAGTTTCTTGGTAGGGGACTGGGGGAGAAACCTTTCCTTACCACCCAGAGTAATTTTACAGTATTTCAGAAATGTGATGGGTAGCTGCAGAAATAAGTAAAATGACCCATAAAATCCAGGTACATACAATTTGAATTATTGCGTGGCTTTTAAAAAGTTAAAACCATCCTTCCATGGGAATTGAAAGGGAGGCAGAGAATGAAGAGCAAAAATGGGGAAATTGGGGGCTAAGGAAAGGATAATGAATCAAGAAAGGCAGATGAAAGAGACAACCGAAGGTCTGTCTTCAGCTTCCCTCCAGAGTAGCACAGAAATGAGAGTGA
Organism: Podarcis muralis; assembly: GCF_964188315.1. Classification (NCBI taxonomy): domain Eukaryota; kingdom Metazoa; phylum Chordata; class Lepidosauria; order Squamata; family Lacertidae; genus Podarcis; species Podarcis muralis. The sequence goes on along the minus strand of NC_135655.1, from coordinate 107,108,195 downwards.
ACTAGGATAAGTGTGAAAGTGTCTGAGAGGAAAGATGAGCCAGAAATATGTTAATGTACAAAAGGAGGGCCATATCACTTAGCTTAAATGGGAGAGATGACTCCCTTGTGTGTCTCAGAACCCATCCAAAGATGTCTCTCTGACTACCAAGAAAACCACTTCTTTGCCTGTTGACTGCTGGTTGTGTTTGGTTACTGGATCTGCTACTCAGCCTTTCAGATAGCAAGGAGAGTTTGCTCTTCTGCTCAAGTAGGACTGTACATTTTGCAACTAGTAATAAGGCTCTGGAGAAGATGCTGATCTAGTGAGAGTGCCACAAATGCAACGGGGATCTAGTGTATACAGAACAGATTTGGCTGATTCGATGGAGTTACATTCACTGCCACAGGGATGCCCGAGGTTTTCACCTGGTCTGCATTTTTTCAGCAAACTGACCTGATTCCCACTTAGTTTTTGCACTGCTGTTGTGACGGTTCTTGGCACACAGACAAATACCAAAATGCACAAAAATGTATATCTTAGGGTAAAATAAGATTTTTTGAAAGGCATATTTTGTGGGAGGGAATGTTTCCTCCTTGATCTCCTGTTTGTTTGTTTTTAATGTGCATTTTTGTTTGGGTTTTGTTTTTAAAAAGTCTTCAAATTGACATGGTAACAGGGCAGATGCAATGGACCTATGGATGAACACATGAAAAACTGACATGCAGTGGAAATTGACTGATCCATTAATCTCCATTCACTTCCTATGTTTTTTCCTGGGACCAAGAAATAGCCAGCCTCAATAAAGCAGAGCCCATAGTGAGAAGAAAGCCAGCTCAGCAAGTCTGGGGCAGGAAGAGAGGGAAGGAAGACACAGGCAGATGGAGTCCAATGAAAAATCAAGGCCCCAATAATCATGCAGGTTAGGGTTAAGGTTAATTCCTTGGCTTCCAGCATCAGAGATGGATTGTTCATGCTTTTCCATGGCAAATGTCTCATAACATTGAAAGGTTAGCATAAGAAAATCCACTTTGCAATTACAAAATGTTTTTTTTAATAAATTTTTTTATTGAAGTTTCCAAAGTTTTTTATAACAAAAAAACAAAAAAACACAATACAATAAAATGACAAACAGAAAGAACACATAAAGAAAAAAGAAACACATATAAATTCAACCCTTAATTTCTTATAACTTACTTTCCCGACTTCCTCATACCTCCCCTTTCTGTATGCCAATTTCTAACTAATTTTCCAGCAAATCCTTCCCTTATTTTTAACCTAATTTTAATCTTACTTTTTCTCTTTAACTTATCCATTACCGCTAATAACCACATATTTTCTAATCCAGCTTCATTTTAACATTCATTAACTTTGCAATATTTCTTTAAATAGTCCTTAAATTTTTTCCAATCTTCTTCCGCTGTCTCTCTTCCCTGGTTTCGGATTCTGCTCGTCATCTCTGCCAGGCCCATGTAGTCTATCACCTTCATCTGCCATTCTTCCAAGGTGGGTAGGTCTTGTGTCTTCCAATACTTTGCGATGAGTACTCTTGCTGCTGTTGTAGCATACATAAAAAATGTTCTATCCTTCTTTAACACCCCCTAGCCGACAATACCCAAGAGAAAGGCCTCTGGTTTCTTCAGGAAGGTATATTTAAATACCTTTTTCAATTCATTATAGATCATTTCCCAGAACGCCTTAATCTTTGGGCACGTTCACCAAAGGTGAAAGAATGTACCTTCATTTTCTTTGCATTTCCAGCATCTATTATCAGGCAAGTGATAAATTTTAGCAAGCTTGACTGGGATCATGTACCACCTATAAATCATTTTCATAGTATTTTCTCTTAGGGCATTACATGCCGTAAATTTCATCCCGGTGGTCCACAACTTTTCCCAGTCAGCAAACATGATGTTATGACCAATATCCTGTGCCCACTTAATCATTGCTGATTTAACCGTTTCATCTTGTGTATTCCATTTCAACAGCAAATTATACATTTTTGACAGATTTTTAGTACTGGATTCTAGCAGTTCAGTCTCCAATTTTGATTTTTCCAACTGGAAGCCAATTTTCCTGTCCATCTTAAAAACCTCCATTATTTGATAGTAATGAAGCCAATCTCTCACTTTTCCTTTTAATTTCTCAAAACTCTGCAATTTCAATCTGTCCCCTTCTTGTTCCAAAATTTCCCAGTATCTCGGCTATTTAGACTCCATATTAAGCTTTTTAATGGCCTTTGCCTCCATTGGCGACAACCACCTTGGAGTTTTATTTTCCAACAAATCTTTGTATCTAGTCCAGACATTATATAGTGCTTTCCTGACAATATGATTTTTAAAACCTTTATGAGCTTTGGCCTTGTCATACCACAAATATGCATGCCACCCAAAAGTATTGTTAAAACCTTCTAAATCCAGAATGTCTGTGTTCTCAAGAAGTAGCCAATCTTTCAACCAGCAGAAAGCTGCTGATTCATAGTAAAGTTTGAAGTCTGGCAGGGCAAATCCCCCCCTTTCCTTTGCATCAGTTAAAATCTTGAATTTTATTCTGGGCTTCTTGCCCTGCCAGACAAATTTCGAAATATCTTTCTGCCACTTCTTGAAACAGTCCATCTTGTCCACAATTTGCAATGTTTGAAACAAAAACAACATTCTAGGCAATACATTCATCTTTATAACCGCAATTTGACCCAACAAGGAAAGCTTCAGATTTGACCAAATTTCTAAATCTTTTTTCACTTCTGTCCAAGATTTCTCATAATTGTCTTTAAATAGGTTCACATTTTTAGCTGTCATATTTATCCCCAAATACTTCACTTTCTTAACCACAGTTAACCCTGTCTCATTCTGAAACCTTTCTTTTTCAAAGGGTGTTAAATTTTTCTCCAATACCTTAGTTTTTGACTTATTCAATTTAAATCCTGCCACTTGACCAAACTCTTGAATTAGTTCCAAAACCCTTTTTGTACTAGATTCAGGCTCTTGTAGTGTATGCAATTACAAAATGTAATGAAATCTCAACAGACCTAGAAATAAAAGGCTAAAGATAGCATCTCAGGAACATGAACATCTCAGGTAATTCAGAATAAGATCTAGTAATAAAAACCCAAGAACATAAGCCATAGAACAGCAAAAATAATATATCTCCAAAACAAAACTTGACTCCAGCATTAGCCTCTAAACAATATCCCACCCCAATGGCCTCCTGGCATGTGGAAGAAGCAAAAGCACTCTTTGTAACTGGAGTCGGTCAGGGCCTCAGCCTCCCAAGCCTGACCAGGTAGAGAGCAGAAACGAGATTTTGTAGGGCTCACAGCAAGGTTGATAGCAGCAGACTACTTGTTTCAACAAGTGCTAGGCTCCAGTTGAGTCGTCATATATACCTCAACTGGTTACCTTTCCAAGACGCCACACCATTGCTAAGGAGTGGAGAGCCTTGGTGAGGAGTGAGGCAGATCTCTGGTCTAGAGCCTAGGGCTTCATCATATCTCTGCTCTCTCTCAGCATCTGTGGTGCTTAAGTTGGAGAGCGCATTTGTCATTGCCTATTGATTGCACCTTTTGAAAACCAGCCAATGGTCTTGCCTTCAGTGATGTAAACAAACTACTTAGCAAATTGAAGGCTGTCCTTATAGGCACACTGTCATCCTAAGCATTTATTTGAAAGTAAGCGTAATTGAAATAGGCGGAATGTATTTCCAAGTGAATGTGCATGTCTTATTGAATCCTAGGAAAATGTGTATATATGGTTGCTGTCTAGGTGTTTGTGTCTAGGCCAGAAATGACGTAACATATTTTTTCTTATAATATATAAAGCATATATTGGTAAAGCATATGCTTTGCATGCTTAACATTCGAAGTACAGCTCCTGACATCCTTTGTTTAAAGGGATCTCATGTAGGAGGACATTGGAAGGCTTCTCTGGCCTGAGTTTTGGGAGAGCTGCTGTCAATCAAAATAGACAGCACTGGAACAGATGATTATTTAGGCATAGGATAGCCAATATAGAGCCATCCAGATCTTGTGGACTTCAACACCCAACAGCCCCAGCCAGTATGGCCAAGGATGATGGGATTTGTAGTCTAGGAACTTCTTGAGGGCACTGCATTGGCTACCCCTGATTTGGGGGCTCCTTTTCAGGTGTTTCATTGGGATAATGTGCAGCAATAAAACACAATGAGTGTAGAATGACACTTGTTCTTCAGCACAGTGCACTTGTAGCACATTTAACAAACACTTTGCAAGTTTTGAAATTGTTTCCAACCATATAAAAGACAAAACAACAACAACTATGCAGGACCATAACTTTGAATGTCAATGATATGCAAAGCTTCATTGTTGTACTTCACTGAAGCAAACCTAATTTTCTTGCTCTCTGGTTTTATACATAGAAAATAAGCTTACCAGGTAACAAAACCCTTAAATCTGTTGTCCTGGAGAAAGCAGCTAATGGATCCCTTAGTGGATTCTAAATCCTCATGAGAAAGCTCAGCACCAGACACCTCCCTCCCTCAAGGAGTTTGTTTTAAAACAGGAGTCTAGTGTGTATAAAACAAGGCAGAGCTCAAAGTTCATTGGAGCACCTGCTCCAGAACTTGTGCGCTCCAACGTGCCTTGTGCAGAAGAGGCTGCACTGCCCGTACCAGTTGCAACCCTAATTGTCATGGATTTTGCAATATTCTTCCAATTTCTATTCGAACAAACCATCCACTTCCATGTATCCTGTGGTATTACTCCAATTATGTAGACAAGAATCCTTTCATGGTGCATTGGTAATGTGGCAAAAACCCACCAGGTCCCTTATCTACTTGTGTCTATGAGCAAAAGGGTAATTAACAGCGTTTAGGCTTTGTTTGGTTTGGGTTTCATTGACACAGAAAGTTCTCCCATTCATGTTTGATTTGCAAAATTTCATCCTTGGTTCAACTACTGCCTACTGCCGCCCCCCTCCCATTTCCCCTAAGTATATCTGCCCAGCTCTTCTTGTGCTTGTTGGTGCAGGCAAGACATGAAATTTCACCACCTTCCCAGCATTTCAGTTTACTAACAGCTACATTCTGCTAGTGTAAGCCTCTTGTCCAAGTGCAGACCATTCCATTTTGCTTCTCTCTCCCCTGCCCCTCCATTGCCCTGCCTGATCTTGGGGCTGCAGCTTGCAGCAATATCACATTTGGGAGTCGCCATCTTCCTTTTGAAGCAATACTTTTCTGTGTGCAAAATGCAGAGAGGCCAGTTGCCGCAAGAAGGTCGTATCAGAAGTGCTGGTAGATGTGAGTCTGTGTTTGCAATAGGGTCAGGAAACCTTTGCCTCTCCAAACATTGCTGGACTCCAGCTCCCATCAACCCCAGCTGGCATGAACAATGGCCAGGGATTATGGGAACTGTAGTCTGGTAACCTCTGGAGGGCCATGGGTTCCCCATGCCTGTTTTACACCTACTCTGTGCCTTTATGGGCATGTCCACTGAAAGGGGAAAGGCTAAAGCAATGGCAGGAGGTGAAGGCTGCCTTCTGTCCATGGCATTGTCCATCATCAACCTTCCTTTGTGCTTCTCCAGAGGCAAGCTGGCTGCAAATAGCAAAGCTGTGATGCACTAAGAGAAGGAGGCTGCCTCTTTCCCTCTGACAACATGGTCCTTCTGATGTTGGATAGCTCTTGCTCTCTGGCATTTCTCAAGGGAAAGGCACAGTTCACAACCAGAGACCCACATAAGGACTGTTATACCCCTATGCAGTTTCATGGAATCGGTGTGAACACTCATACGAAGGCAGCTCATGGGGATAAGGTGTTGACATTTCTATTCCCATGTGTTACCTAATATATTTTCTGTGCTTTCAAAGATATTTCTGAAATTCTACAGGGAGACCATCTGTTGCCCTCAGTTTGATTTACATATTGCAATTTTGCATTTTAGATCTTCCCTTTCCAGGCTGACTTCTTGATCTTACATGGTAACTAGTGCAAATGATCGAATTAAACTGGTAAGCTACCTGATCTGTGTCTTCATATTTGATAATATATAGCCTTAACCATGCTGTACAATTTCTTTTCTCCTTCCTTGGTGCTGCACACAAGGATGACTTCTTGAAATATTCCAAGTAAATATGCTCAAGTTATCACAACTCTGACACCTTCATTTCCTCAATTACAGTCGATGAAAAGCACAACTAGTAGGACTGACCAGAATTAATGTAGGAAGCTGTCCAGTCCATCTTGCCCACTATTATCTGTCCTAACTAGTTTGCCAAAGTTTCAAGCAGAGGTCTTTCTCAGGTGTACTAGTGAGATCCTCTAACTGCAAGGTGAGCTTACTTTTGATTCTCAGTAGGTTGTTGGACTACAGTTCCCATCACCTTTGACCACTGGCAATGCTGGCTCAGAGTGATGGGAACTGGAGTCCAGCAACAACATCTGGAAGGACGCAGGATAGCCACCCGTTGTTATAACTGGATGTGTTGAGAATTGAACTTGGCCTTTGCCCAATGAAAGCATGCCATGAGATTGCATGCACTGAAGTTGCTTCCACAAGTAAATTGAAAATTAGTTTGATGATGGTCAGCTACAAGGCTTTGAATAATGCCATCACCACCTCTCTTGTTAACAATGGTGAAGCTTCTTCTCTTTCAGAGGTGGCCACACATCCAACACATCCCAGGGACTGGGCAGAGGAGGAATGGTGGAGACCACCTCCCCAGCCTGACCCTTCCAGAGAAGAGGAAGACAGTATAGATTTACAACAGTGGTTTACAGGAGCTCACAGCTCAGAGGTAGATGAGGGGGAATGTTGGGAAATAATGAGAGAGGAGGAGGAGGCAGAGCTGGAGCAGCTGGCTGACATATTATCACTAGAAGGCATTCCAGAACCCGCTCTCCCAGAACCCAGTGAGCATTGAAAGTAGGAGAGCAAAGGGCTCGGAGACAGAGGGCACTTAAAGGCAACCGTAAGGTGGGTGGTGCTGTTTCCAATTGAGGAAAGAGGTGGGGTGGAGATCTACTTGGAGCAACACCATTACTCCAAGAGGCTGCATTTCTAAGCCTCTCTCTATGATTATTGAATACAAAGAATTAGTAAGAACTTCCTTTTTAAAAAAAATAGACATCTCTATTGGTTTTTCACTTATTTTACAACCATCCTTTTCATACATGTCAATATTCACAATAAACAATTCAACATACTGAACGCTCCAACGTTTAACATGTATGCATAAGCTAAAGAGAAAGTAAATATTATGTTACTTATCTACTTATTTTGTTGCTACTTTGTTTGCACCGGACTTCCTTCCACCTCTTACTTGGGTCCATGAAATTCTTTGTTATATGCCTTTCCAATTGTTTGTAATATTCTATTTACCATCTTTTCCACTGTTTCTACTAGTTGTCTTTACAAGAGTCATTCTAGCCCAGTCAAAAAAATTAAATCACTGCAGTAATCTTCCAGATATTTTTCTAATTTACTCCAATTATTGTTGAATTTTTGGTACTCTTGATCTCTTAACTGCCCTGTCAGCTTGTCCATCTCTGCGTATTCCATCAACTTCACTTGCCAATCCCTCTTTGTTGGAATTTGGTCTCCTTTCCATTTTTGTGCTAACAATACTCTCACTGCCATGGTGGCGTAGTAGGAACTACGACACTGTAGTAAGAACTTCCTTGTCTTATCCATTCCTGGCAACCTACCACAGGGAGTTGTATCCTCTGATACCTGCATCCCACTTTATGGTTCCTTTGTTACCAGGCAAAGTCAATCAATTTCCCTGAGCATCTTACCCTTTTTTTTGTTTTAATCCTTCTGTTTTATGCTGCTTTTATAATTTTGTGGCTTTTAGTATAGATAGATAGGCATAGATTTCACAGTTCTGGGATTGGGTGAATGGAAAGCTCACTTGGCTCATGTTACTTTTCCTGCCTTCAGCTGCCATTGCACTTCCTTAAGCATCACAGAACTACACATGCACAGCATATGTGTGTGTTTTCCCCCCATTTGGGAAAGACAAGGAAACAACATTTTATTGCATACCCAAGATCTTCCCAACTGTACAGAACAACTCCTTCCCTTTCTATCCATCCTTTTTGGTGACCCAGTGCTTCTTCATGCAACATACCCATTTTACAGATCAAGGGACTGTAGATCATGTTGCTGGGTTTTTTAAACTTATCTTCTATGTAAGCCAGTGAGGGTGGGGAGTGTTTTTCAATTAAAAGATTGCTGTAAGTGTTAATATTACAAGCAATGCAGTGAAACTAGCCAAGTATTTCCTCTTCAGATTTAACACCATATTTGATTTATCACGCCAAGCTCATCTGCACAACACCATAAACATGCAAAACGCAATAAATGTGCCCTTAACTTTACCTAAATGTTTAAAAGGGAACATGCTTTTATTTTCCTCTGAGGTAGAGAGTGGAGATTAATTAATTCATTGCTGCAAAGTACTTTGACGTTTCCAGCAGTAAAAGTGAGGGGGAAGGGGAAGGCTTCAGTGGGAGTAGTAATTAAGGGAAGGAGAGTTTCCCATCCTTCCTAATTTTGCATCCCTTTCCATTTCAAGTTCTACTTACAATATGCACACGGGGCTGCGGCTATAAAGAATATGGCTTAGCAAACAGATGTCTTGGGTACCCCAAAGCCTCTTTCAATCCCAGCCAATGTAGTTTTAAGTGGAGAATCCTCATCTTTTTAATTGTTCCTCCTGTGGCAGTTGTCCTATCTCTCAAGATTTCAGTTGTCCTTCTCTGCCTTAGGCTTTATGAGATTGCATACGCACGATCAATCACTCTTCTGTACCGCAACAAGGGGTGCTGTTCCATTCTGATGGCTCCTCAGCTAAAACCCAGACATATTAATTTTTTTACTACATGTACATCCTTACCTCTTTTCCTTCATGTAACTCAAGGCAATGTACATGGGCCTCCCAGGCAGTCTACCACCCAGGCACTGACCAGGCCTGATCCTGCTTAGCTTCAGCAAGGTGTTGCTGCATCAGGTAATCATGACCTAGAACCAGACGTGTCTGGGATCAATTGGGCAAGGCTGCAGTTATGAAATCACCAGCAACATGGTGGTGAACCATAACAATTGCTAGACAGTAGCCTCAAGTCTTTGGTGCATGGCTGGGAAGTGTTTTAGCTCCTCCAGCAAATGATAACAGCACTGGTCACTGTGGCACGGACACTGGCCATGTGGTCTCCCAACCTCTGGCATGGATGCCTACACTGACCCCACTGATTGTGGGCCAAGCACCAGAACTAGGCACAGAAGCAAGCTGTAGATCAGGTCTAATAACTTGGCACCTGACTCCAACTCCCATCATCCCTGACTATTGGCCATACAGGCAGGGGATGATGGGAGTTGGAGTCCAACAACATCTGGCTGTCTACAGTTTGGCTTTATGCCTGCCCTTTTTGTAGGCTCACCATTGCTTTGAGATCACGATACCATTTTCTATCCATTTCCTGATCCTCCTAGCTTTGTCTGTCTGTTTTTCTTGTGGCTGTGATCATGCTGTGATACAGCATGAGGACTCTTTTTATTCTTGCTTAAATCCACATTCTTCTGCTGCCTTTGTTCCTCTAACTGAGACCTGATCGATAATCTGAAATTTCTTCTTTTTAAACAGAGGAGGAGGGAAACACACTCATGCTTGTCGTAACCATTTTTGGCTTCAGGGATTTGGTCTCCTTCACTTCACAATGGCTTAAAAAAAATAGGCCCACTTTGTGGATGGATTGATTAATTAATCAGCCTGTAAGAAAGTCACTTCACTGGCTTTATAAGAACACAGTTTGAGGAATTATTATGACGTGACAAAAGTCTGATGTCAACAATGACAGGATACACTTTAACAGAATCTTTTAACCAAGGATTTCAAAGGAATTGCTGAGGCTGTCATGTATGCAAAAAGAAAACTTGTTTGGTCTAATCCCAGTTATGAGTAGGAGAAAAAGACGACGTAGTGGTACAAAATTTGGTTTGGGGGCACAAAGGGGGAGTCTTGTTAAAATCAGTGAGGCACCTGTCTGTGTTGAATAATGCACTTGGTTCATAGATCAATGCAAACAGTCCCTTGCTTTTCTGAACAATAATGCTGTATCCATATATCCTGGAATAATGGCCATGAAGGATTTAACCCTGTCTTCCCACCCATCAGGTGACATCGTGGTGGGTGTGGTTTGAGAAAAATGGTCTTGTGAGACAACTTGAATCCCCTGATGGGCTAAGACTGGCCTATTGTCCAGAGGTTCCCCAGCCCTGAAGTATGCTATATGGATCACCATTGTACACTATTGTACAACTGTTGTACAGCTTGTATAACTGGAGGCGGGCAGATGTTGTCCCCATCTTCAAGACGTTTCTGTATTTGCAGTGCCAGCACTTCTTAATCAATAGTATCATAGGCATCTGAAAGATTCAATTAAATCAATTGTGTTCAGTTCCCTCTGTAAGGCCCTCATTCCCCTTGATGAAGATAATCAACTAAGACTGTGAGCACAGTTGCCATTCTATGCCCATAACTGAAAACCTGGCTGGCAAGAGTCCAGGAGACAAATGGTTTCAGGTACATCTGAAGCTGCAGTGAAACACCTGTTTGCCATCCTACTCCCCAAAGGGAAGGCTGGGAATGAGGCAGTAGCTAGCTGGGGTATCAGCCCTGACATTTACCTTTTAGTACACATTCATGAAAAGTTAGCAGTATTTGCATTCGCTTGAGAGCGAATCCCCAAAGGAAATGCCACTTGATAGCGTTCTCTTTTTAATGTTTTGTCTACAAGCAGCCATTTAGCTCAGCACAAAAAACCAAAAAGAAAATCCAGTATGTTTATTTTCATTCAAGGGACATTGTGCCTTCTTGCTTTGGTGGAAATGTGTCTGAACATTTTTGACTTGCAAAAACTTCCCATTGGCACCAGTTCTTTACACTGAAATTCTTTCTGAAATAATTGTTCAAGCAAATAGGAGGCTATTTTTATCTCCCTTGTATTTTAATATGGATGGATATAGGACTAACTCTGCAGAGAACAACCAGCTTGTTCAGAATTATTAGGAAACCCTTTGCAAAGCAGTTGTGCATTTATAAACATTCCATATAATCTGTACGTGCCTTGCACGAAAGACTTAGACATGCTGTTGAATGATGAGAACTGGTCGATATCTGTTGCTCATCACAAACAGATTACCTGCATTTATTTTTCAGACCTGCCAAGAATGATTCAGAGTAATACTGATTGATCAATTCACTGTCTTCATAAAATCAGGTGTTTACAGTATGAATTAAAATCAAAGGCATTGCATATAGATCTTACAAGAAAGAAGTCAGATTCTAATTTTCATATATCATTTAATACAGGGATGGGGAAACCTGTGGTCCTGAAGATGTCGTTGGATTCCAACTCCCATCAGCCTCAGGCAGCATAGCCAATGCTCAGGAATGATGGGAGTTGTAGTCCAGCAACATCTGGAGGTTTGCCATTGCTGATTTAATAAATAAGGAATGTACTAGGAGCATTTCTACAGCTAAGATTATGCTGCTATTTACATAATAATAGCAATTAGTTGCAGCAGTGAGTTGCCTAATAGTAATAATATAATAATCATGTTGTTGTTTGTTATAGACAACATTTTGGTCTAGTGGGTAATCCAGTGTAATGCTAAGCAACCATCCTGTCGAGTTCCACTTGTGCAATAGGACTCTCCCCTCCCCCTGCCTCCCTAAATCTTTCCCCGACCCCCAGAACTGATTTGGGGAGGGTATGGGGCATCTGGGGGAAGGAGGAAAGGAATTAAGTCCCATTGTGCAAGCAGAAATCCTTGTGCTAATGGGACAGTAACTTAGCAATACATTGGATTCCCCCATGGTTTCCTAGAAAAATGGCATGGTATGCTGTATACATATTCATTTACTGAAATGGTTTCTATATGCCTTTGCCCTGACAACAGGATCCAAGGCTGTTCACAACACAACAGTCACACACCCTAGTACAATCAATTTGAAACGAAACATTCTCCTAGCCTTGGTGGGCTGGGGGTTAGTGCCTGCATGTCAGTGGTTGGACCAGGATCTAGGAGACCAGGGTTCAAATCCTCAGTGAGCCATGAAGCTCACCATAAACTGGTCCCAACTCTCAGCCTAACCTACATCACAGCATGGAGAAGGGGAGAACCATATACACTTTGGCTGAAATCTTTGGAGTAAAAGTGTGCATTTATATGAATGCAGTCAGCATACCAGTTAAACAATATTGGGCAAGGGTAGTTAGCCTGTAGTTCCTGCAGATATTGTTCAGCTCCCATCTGTCTCAGCCAGCAAGGGTAAAAGAAGGTGTAGTCCAACGATGTATGGAGGGCCATAGACCCCAATCCTGATACAGGGTGAGACATCAACTAAAATTAAGCAGCTATAGGGAGTATGGTAACATGTCATTACAGAGAAGGTATTCAAACTTAAGTGTTCATCAGTGGATTGTGTGCTTCAAAATGATTGGTTATTTTGTTAAAGTCTTTTTCATTTAGCTTTACATTGGTTGTAATGTAACTTTTATGTCCCAGGCTGGTTGAATACTTTTTACTAAAAAGGCAAGAGTGCTCCACTGCAGACTTTGTTCCCCCCTCCTTGCCATCAATTATGCAAAGAAACAGTGAGAGCAGCAAAGGCCACTTACTAGGCTATCTCACCAAGGTCATTTCTGTGTTATCGTTGTACCTTAAAAAGTATTTAAGGAGGATTTCTCCTGTAGCCTTGCTGTTGAATGTTGGACAAGAGTGAGCTCATTTCCCACTATAATAAAGAAGAAAAGGAGCTGTTCTTGGTGCTGAAAGCCAGCCAGCCGAGTTGGCTAATTAAAATAATAATGGTAGCAGAGTCTCACGCTCCAGTACACAAACATTTCTGGGAAATGTCCCATGCATCTGTGGGAATTATAAATGTCTCACCGTCTCCATATTTTTACAAAACCGTATCATGTCCTTGAACCATATGTGCAGCTCATTTGATTACTGGCCATGTTGAGATGATTCCCAGTGGTGACAGGATGATGGTTATCATGTTTGACTTCTAAATGCATTTAAGAAGAAAAATAAGGGGGGAGACTTTACGAAATAGTGGTTAAAATACAATTGCTTCATTTCTCCCTAGGGCAGAAAGTGGTGTGCAAATTTGAAAGCTCTATTTATTATTTCCCCCCAGTTGCTGAAATGGAACCACAGCATGAGGAAAGAGGAGGCTAAATCTGACAAGAAATTTGACCTCTATATCCGCACATGTAAAAGTGACTTGCAGCCTAAACCAGTGAGGTGATGCTAGTCAGGCTGTGTCACCATGATTTAGCTGGTGGTGTCAGCTGTGCAGGTGTCTCTTTGCATCCAACTGCTGTTGCTCTGTTGCCCTTGTGAAAGAGCAAGATGAGCAGTACTGCATTCTACTGAATGACCACACACAGCAGAGGGCTGAAAACATTTATGACCAATAGACCATGCAAGGAGATGGGAAGGGGGCAAAGGAAGCACTGGAGATATGAGTAGTTACCCTGTGGAGGATGAAGTTACAGCCACAGCCACACACACACACACACACACAGAGAGAGAGAGAGAGAGAGAGAGAGAGAGAGAGAGAGAGAGAGGAGAGAACTAAATCTAGATCTAGAACTAAAACTAAATCTAGATCTAGATCCAGATGCTTCTCTCCTCCACTCCCCATGGGCCAAGTTTGGTTAGGGCCACCCACCTGACAATCACCTGATGTCACAATAACATCAGGTGACCTGCTTTCACCCCTCTGGTTTGAAATAAAAACACATGAACAAAGCTTTGTACACACTGATAATCAGCTGATAGACAGACCCCTCTATCCCAAATCCCCTTTTGGCCCAGCCCCATTTTTACCTGCTTGATAACAAACATATTCAGTGCTTAGGTGTAGGGCAGGGGTGTGTGTCTTGGCCAAAGGAGCCTCCCAGGCCAAATGGCTCTCCAAGGTCACCACTCCTGTGTGTTAAAAGATAAGATAGTCCCTGCCCACAGACAAACAATCTAATAGAGAAAATACAAGGGGGAGGGGGAAGGATGGCAAGCAGTGGAGCAGCTGCTCTTTGACTGGCTTGGATCAGGCTGGTCTCTCTTTTGCCATTATATTATCCCTGGGAGCCAAGGGATGCAACTTCCCTGTCACCTGGCTGGTGGCAAAGTCCAGAGTGTACTTCTCTTAATCTCTACAGTCCCAGGGTGTTACTTCTTACAGAGAAAAAGGGAACTACTTCTCTGGCCAGAGTTCCCCGCCGCCGTCTCCCTCCCCAGCTCACCCCAATCTGCAATCCAGAATGCACTCCATTGGCATCCATGGACCCACCTATTTCTGATACAGAAAAGTACTTTCCCCAAACTTCAACCTTTTGCCCTCTCTCAGCCTCCCTTTGCCAGCAGAGAAAAGTTCACCTCTCTATTTCTCTCTTCTTGCTTTCTCTCTTTTCTCCGTGGCTGCCTTTTAAGCAGCCTGTTATTAAATCTCCCCCCAGACTTCTTTCCTGCAGACTATATATATCCAAACCCTTTGCTGTCGTTGGTTTTGAATTCTAATTGCACTATTTCTTTCCTTCCTATTCTGAGGATAATGAGGGAAAACGAAATGCCGTGCTTTTGATGAACTATGTGACATTCTTGGCTGAGTTCTGGGTTCCCTATATGTTCCTCATCCCATTTCGTCCATCTCACTAGAAGCTGGGTTTATTCCGTTTTCTGCCTAGGGTTTCGCCACCAAACCCAGGTAGACAGGAAGCCTAGGTATTAGCAGCAAAGGTGGTACAATTGTCTAACCCAGGCATGTGGAACCCCCCATCCCATTGGCCAAATTAGGCCTGGAGGGTGACCTATTGCAGCCTACAAGTCTGTTTTTTCCTAGCCGTGTCCACCTGCCAGACACATGATATCACAAGACATCAGGTGTGGGGTGGTAAAACCACAGCTGTAAAGGAAAAATCAGGAGCCTTCAAGTGTTTGTTGCTCTGATTGTTCCACTGCATGCAAAGCCAGAGTCAGACCAGTGCAGCATGATATTGCCTGCACTGACTGCCAGCAGCTCTCCAGGATTTCTCTTCTCATTTTTTTCTTTGTTAAAGGTGCAAATTAAAAAGTTAGAGAAATAAACTGCTCTGAACAAAATCCATAACTCAGGAAAACCAAGAAGTTTTCCACAATGACCTCTATATATTATTAACATGCAGCAGTGTGATGTAATCTTATGCAATGGTCATATGATATGAGCAGAACCCTGTATAACATTGGTTTCCCCTGCGCTGAGAAGCTGCCGCTCAGTCACATTCACATCCTTTTGTTCGCCAGGCCAAGGACTGCATTGTTCTGCTCCGGCTTCAGAGGGGAGGGGGAGCTCTCATTTACTGAACATTATGTCTGATCAATACAACAAGCAAGCTGAGATTTACGAGGAGTGCATAATGGATGTATCTCGCATCTTAACCTATACATCCCCCTTTTAAAAATATGCTAGCAGCTGAGTATACAGAGGAGATGAGGATACAGAAAGTGACACAGAACAATAAAGCAACAAGCCTTGAAGAAGGTACAAGGTCACCCAAAACCCCCACAAACAAACTTTCAAGTTTGCCTGGCTGGCAAATAGTAAATAAATCTGGATCAGCCTAGGAATTCTTAAATAATGTATTAAAGAGTGTCCCTTATACTAATCAGAATATGTTTGTAAAAGTATAAAAAACTATTATTTTGTATAGAATACAAAACACAGAATGCAACAGGGAAGGGAAAGTTGACTTGTATGCAGATTAAACATGACATTTTTGCTCTTTGATTTCAAATTCCTGGGCGTCGTAGGTGGGGCAGATATGTAATTTTAGACTCTGGACTTAATGCTCTTATGGAGAGCCTTCTCTAAATGAAAATGCATACAGTTTCACTATGTGATCAGCCAGCTCCCCTCCCACCTCTCATCTGGAAAGAGCTCAGTTCTACACCATTGCAGGCTCTCACCCTGGGTTGAGTATAGAAATAATAATAAGAATTTCAATATTTGTATCTTGCCCATCTGACTGGGTTGCCCCAGCCACTCTGGGCAGCTTCCCTCCAATAGCCCCAGACAATATACTGCACAGGGTAATCTTCCTTCCTTCCTAAGTGCAGTCCCCTCCCTCTATAGTGTGGGCCTTCGCTAGTTGCCTGTTCTAGGGGCTGAGCAAGAATTTTGGGGAGATCCCCTCACTGGCACCTGGGACTCTCTCTTTTTGGCAATTCCACACTGCAGAGAGTCATTGTATTTGGTCCATTTGGTGTTATTGGCATTCTGCACAAGTAGGTTGGAAAAAGTAAGATATGAGTGGACTGCCACCATTGGCATTATTGGATAAGGGGGCACAATACTTCCCTCAAAGAATCTGGGGAACTCTACTTTCCCCTTCACACAACTATGATTCTCAGCACCCTTAACAAAATGATTCTTTGTGGGAATGCTGTGTGGACACACCCTGAGTGTCAGGTGGAGTTTGACACTGAGTTTGTACTACTTGGCAGCCTGTGCCCTCATTTGCTGACTTGTCTCAGTGCCTTCTCTCTGGAACCCATTCCAGCTTTCTGTTGACATGGTTCGCTGTACTGATGATGGGCTACAATGAGTTGTTCTGTTTGTGGGCTTCTGCATAAGACATGTGTGATGTGTTACTTTGATTTGTTTCTTTGGTTACCTCTTTGCATGCTCTGTCAGCTGGTCACCCTGCCGTCCTTGAGATTGTATATTTTTTTTAATACTGTGCAAATAAATGTAGGACACCATGTGGAACAGCTGGAACACGGCCTTATTTTGTTTTCCCAAGACGAAAACAAAGAAACGATTTCTCACCAAACAGAACTGTTTTTCAAAGTGCAGTTCAGGTTGCAGATTACACTTGGGAAGAGGAAAGAGGAAAATTAAGGAGAAAATTAAGATTTGGTTCATGAAGTAATAGCAAAACAACATTGCGATCACCTCACTGACAAACTTCACTGTCAAAATGCTCCCTCCCCCCAAAGAAAAAGAATGGAAGGTGGTTTTTAAACAAGTCAGAAGCTGTGAAGTTATTTGTACATATAGAAACACATACTACCTTTTTCATTTAATTTTACCGAGCAATTTTACCGGGGAGAGGTGTGGGTGGTGAGACCAGGGCTGTGCAGATGCACTAGTGGAGCCACTGGGGCCAATTGTGCAACTGCACAGTCCCAGCCTCATTGAACAGCTTGCCTCTCCCCACCCTGGTAACCAGCAGCAATGCTGCCACTGGGAAGCTAGCATTACATCTCTTCCCAAACTTCAAGACCGTTAGAAGTAAGGAAGCAATGTGCACTAGCATCCAAAGAGGATGGTCCCTCAAGACCATGGTCAATAGTCTAATATGACCTAAGCAGGCACTCATACTGCAGCTCACCCTGGTTAAATGATGCTGCTCACACTGGTTTATGATGTTTATCTTGCCTCGTATGGGTTTCTTTTTGAGACTCTGAACAGATAAATACATTGTGGGAGAAAATATTCCTTCAGTGCAAGGATTTCTGCTCAGACAACAGAATATTCTCACCCTCTCCTCTCCTACGTTCCCCTTAAATCTGTTCTAGGGGTTCCCCCAACCTTCTGGGGCAGATTAGAGTGAAAGGTGGGAGTTGCAGCACACAAGTGGAAATCCTTGCAGTCGCTGGTGGAATATTTTCCATGGCTTTAATGTCAGCAAAATATTCCCCTCACACCTCCACCCTACTTGGTTCACCTAATAAAGTTTGCGCCCTTATATGGATTTCAAAGTCTAATAGATTCCTCATCTTTTCTTAGTTGGAGCAAACTGGTACGAAACAGTTGGGAAGGTGGGGGAGTCCTCTTAATCAGTCAAGCCTTCCTAGATCAACTCCTCTACACACACACACACACACACACACACACACACACACACACACCCTTCAAGGTTTTGATGCAGAACAGCGAACACTGTGATGGCATGGTGACCTTCTGCAATAGCATTTCTCTCTTCTGGGAATGAATTGATTTTTCTTTGGCTGCTGCGCAGCAATCCAAGCTGACCCAGGGCTTCGATGTGTAAAGTGCCACCAACAGCAAGGGAGCAGAAAGGATTTCATCAGCTTTTAAGGAATTAAAATGGAATGCTAGCTGCCGAATGTCTCCCCCCCCCCTTTTCCCCCTTCTTTTCTTTCCAGCCGTTTCCAAAAATAGCCAGTTCTGGTTCCTAAGGCACTGGGGCTGGTGGATTCGTTTTTCACATGTACTTTATGCTGTCAGTACTGACTTAGAGGATTTGAGAGTAGGGGCCAATTGACAAGACTATCTGGCAGGCTTAGTACCTATGTCAAAAATTTCGGGTATAAGCCATGAAAAAACGATTATCACTTTCGGAAAGCCATCCATTTTCATGAAAGATACATTTGGAGAATATTCAAAGCATAAAAGAGTAAGAAGGAATCTGCCAGGCAAGGCCAACAGACCATCTAGTTTAGCATTATGGGTGGAATTGGGTGTTCAATTTTTGGCTCACTTAATGTTGAATTAAACTCTGTTGCTAGTTCATACTGATGGATGGATGAAGGAACGGGCAATATTACAATGGATGGAATTCAGTGCTGCATTTCTGCTTGCCAGATGGAACCATCTCTCCTCTCCTTCCCCCCCACAATGTTCTGGGGTTCTGCTTAACCTTCCAGGCTGATTTGTAGAAGACAAGAGGGCTGCATGGGGGGGAGAGTGGGCAAGTGCTGTTGTGCTAGCAGGACTCATTGCATTTGCTTCCACGAGTGCAACAACCTCTGGCCCTTTGTTTCCAGTAATGGTCTGCCAGATGCCTCTAAGAAGCTCACAAGAAGGACACTAAGACAACATCCTTCCCCTATGGTTTGTCCCCAGCACCTGGTCTGCAGAGGCAGATTACCTATGGATATGGTCACCCCATTAACTGTCATATCTAATACTCATTAATTGGTCTATTCATTTCTCAATGTTAACTAAGTTTTAGATCATGGGTGAGGAACCTGTCCAGATGTTGGGTGCCAAGTCCCATAAGCTCCACCCAGCATGGCCAATGGCCAGGAATGATGGGAGTTGTAGTCCAGCAGGTTTCCCATTCCTTGCTTTGGATATTTATATGTGTTTATATGTGTTACATATTAACAGTGACATATATTATTCCATCTTGGCATTCCTCACTACATTTTAATACTTGGTGAGAGCCAGTATGATGCATTCTAATGGATAGAGTGCTGGACTAGGACTGGGGTGACCCAAGTTCAAATACCCTGGCATGAAACTTACTAAGTGACCCTGGGCCAGTCACAATCTCTCAGCCTAGCCTAATCATCCACTAAGTTGTTGTTGGTGGGGTAGTGAGTGGGCTTCCAAAATCACCATCTAGGAGGAAACAAGGAAGCCACCCCACTGTGCTTCCACTTCTGCAAGGGAACAGACAAAATCCCAAACATTTACTTTTAAATTTAAAATTCCCCCGGGTGCCAATATAGCCCTCACCCCCATGGCATTTCTGTAATTTTCCAGTTTATATGGAGACCTTAGTGTGCACGGATGTACATGTGTGAGATGAGGGAGTAGAATGGGTGGTGTTGAGGAAGTAGTAGGTATTGTGTGATTTGTGAGGGTGCAAGGCAGAATTTGGGTGCTATGCATCTTTGTTATTGGGGTGAGTGTTGTATTTTGTAAGCCAGGCTGTGCCTTGGCAAGAGGGAGGCTGAAACTAGAAGGGATCTCAAACTCTAAAGATGTTTCAAAATGTGCTGCTTTGGTTTTGGGTTGGAGGGAAATCTTATAGGTGGTGGTGAAGATGTTGAAGGAGATAGTTAAATTTATTACCTTTCACCAGCAGCTACCAGAATGGATTCTAGCAGAATAAAAACAGTTAGAACAGATTCCAGTCCCAGGAATAGGATGGGCTCTGAAAATACACGTCTCAGTTGTCTGGCGCCAGGCTAAATAGGTGCATCATCAGCGTATCCTGAAAACTGTAGTTTTCTCAAGTAGATTGAGAGGGCCCGACAAGAGCCAGGGAGTGGAGCTGAACAGCCTCTAAACATTGAAGGAGCCCAGTCCCCTAAAAAAAAAAAAATGGGGGTCCAAAACTGCCTTGAACCCCAGGGACTGGCACCAATGTAGTGTTGTTACATAGTGTGCGGTGTGTGTGTGTGTATCATTGTTTGCTTTACAGTAAGGTAAAGGTAAAGGGACCCCTGACCATTAGGTCCAGTCGTGGCTGACTCTGGGGTTGCTGTGCTCATCTCGCTTTATTGGCCGAAGGAGCTGGCCTTCAGCTTCCAGGACATGTGGCCAGCATGACTAAGCCGCTTCTGGCAAACCAGAGCAGCGCACGGAAACGCCGTTTACCTTCCCGCCAGAGTATTTATCTACTTGCACTCTGACGTGCTTTCGAACTGCTAGGTTGCCAGGAGCTGGGACTGAGCAACGGGAGCTCACCCCATTGTGGGGATTCGAACCACCGACCTTCTGATCAGCAAGTCCTAGGCTCTGTGGTTTAACCCACAGCGCCACCCGCATCCCCGCGTACTGTTTTACAGTACATATGTATTATATTTGTTATCTTGTAAGCTGCTTAAGTTTTAAGTGCTATATAACTATGTAGGTGGTGACAGAACTTTGCCTAAATTGTTTCGTGATGAATTGTGGCATGAACTGGGACAGTGTACACAAACAATCCTACTGAGTAACCCAAGTGCATATTTTAGCCTCTGTATCCTTTGCTTAATGGTTATAAAAGCCCTAAGAAATTAGGCTGCAAAGACTCCCCCAAATCTGAGCTACTCCGAATGACTGAATTCAGGTCAGCGGCTTTGCCGCGAGTCGACTTGGCTCTAATTCACAGCCTGGGTGCTTTGCCTAGTGCGCTGCCAGGGAGACTGTGTGGACTAAACATTATTGAAAGGGAAGGCGTTTCATTGCATTGCTTGCAGTAGATGGGCTGTCATTTAAAGTTTATGAAAGATGGGGGATTTCATTCCAAATCACATGCTGTAGCTAAACCAAAGCCCACTCATTTTCTTTGTGCTGGCTTAAGATCAGCTTATACCTCAAAAGCACAAACAAGCATATAATATTTTAGTGGAACACTCCAGGAAACCCTCAGTATCTGAAAGGAACATAATGCCTCTTGGTTCACAATCTCCTCATGCATTAAAAGAGATTAGTGTATACTCGCCTTGAATAGGGCAGGAGGGGAAAGACTCAGGTGAATTTATTTAATAATTGATAGTGGAAATAGACTCTAATGAAATTTCCATCATCCAGAAACATGAACTCTACTTTATATTTATCGTCCTTTATTTGTCTACTAAATCCATGACTTGGCAGCTTTGCTGAATTCCCTCTTTACACACCAGGGAGGGAGCCATCTCCTTGTCCTGTGATGACAGTAAGCTCAAGGAGAAGCTTCTCACATTAACGACAACAATAATGATACAAATCCACCTACGAGGTGCAGTTCTGTACCTTTAACGAATCATAGAGTTGGAGGGGTGGTGTCAAAGGTCATCTAAATCTAATCTAAAGTCAATGGAGGAGCTGCACTAAACAGTAGTGCATCCCTAAACAGCCTTTGCTTAAAAACCTCTAAGGAAGGATTGTCCAAGGCAGTCTTTCCCACATTCAGCTTGCACTGTTGGAAAGCTTTTTCCTAATGATTTGCCAAAAAACCCACTATTTAAATGATTTGAACCCGTTGTTTTAAGACCTAGTCTCAGGAGCAACAGAAAACAGCTCTTCAACTATTTGAAAATGCCCATCATGTTGCCTCCTAGTTATCTTTTCTCCAAGTTAAACATGCCCAATGCTTTCACCCTTTCCTCATAGAACATGGGACTTGGCTACACTGGCAAAGAAAAAGCACTTTATATGCATTGTTTATGCATTCTAACACTGTGACACCAGATGGCGCTGTAGAGTTCTGTTTTTTGCTTAACCCCATTTCTTGTACAGAGTTTGCAACGTGTTTAACTGAAACGCTTCTTTGATGTGTCCAGATCCAGCCCAGGTCTTCAGGCACTCAGAATCTTTGTTGTCCTCCTCTGGACATCCCCCAGTTTGCTAATACCCCTCTTGAAGTAGGTTGCCCAGAACTGGGTGCAGAGCTCCAGGTGAAGTCTGACCTAAGCAGAATGGTGTGGTGCCGTGTTCTCCCTCTAACATGAAAACTTCAGTTTCATCTTGTTACTGTCTATGCCTCCCTTAGAGAGACCTCTCTTCCACTTTGAGAACCATGGCATGTTTCCAGTGTTCTGTGTGCCTAGTTATACTGGTGCAACAGGACTTCCATTCCTCTTCTCCTTCATTTCATTTTCATTTCACTTTTAATTTGAATACTGCCTTTCTATATTATTATAGACAAGGCAGCTTACAGCAACGGAATATAAAACAAAGAACACACACCTTGTAATAATCTGATCCAATACAAATAGTCATAATAAAACATAACTTTAAAATGGAACAACTTATATCAAATAAAGTAGTATTCAAGAATCTATTGGAATATAATAATATGCAATTGAAACACCGGCAAATTAAACAGAAATTCACTCTTAACAATTACAATAAATAATTTCTAAACTGTGATCAAAAATAACTGCTAGTCACAATACATTAAACACCACAATACATACAAAAGAGCCTTTCCCCATGCACCCCCCAAATCTGTTCTGGAGGGTCCCAAAAAATGGAGCTCATTTTGAGAGCGCATGGGGGGAGGAACATAATCTGCTGCACCAGCAAAGTTGCAGCATTGGATTTAAACAGTTTTCAGTTTCAGCCTAGCTTTTTGCAAGGCTTTTATCTCTGAGCAAGGCAAGAGCTATAGGAATAAGCATCTGCCACTGATTCACCACTTCTGTGTGCCCAGTTCACATACCCAGTCCTTTTGGTTCCATATCCACTTCATATCTTTAAGTCATCACTTGTGAGTGGCCTGTGCGATGCGGCCTGCCTGCGGAGAAGGGATGGGGGAGAAATTCGCTTCAGTTTGCATTGAAAGATGGATCTACCTCATTTGCACTTTCCAGAACGACAGGAGGATCATCCTTCGGAAATTCACACTTCTCTGAATCTTGCAACGCAGTTCTCCAGTCAAGCAACGTGTCTGAAAATATATAGTCTAAAGTGGATGTGTAAATGCACATTTGAGCGAAAATAGCATTCACAATATTCAGGTCATTTCTTTGCAAAAGTGTCTCTATGAGGCAAAATTGCATGCAGAAATGTGGCTATTCAGAGAAATTCACACAAAGAGGCTGATGAATTTTCATGAAAGAGGGTTTTTTTAAACAACAACAGGAATTGCTGTGCAAATGTGGAACTGAGCTCAGAACTGGGAGGGGGGGAGTGGACAACTGAGAAAATGGCAACTGACCAATTCACATATCGCTGCTGCTGAGATCTTCCTCAGAGGTCTTCCTGTGTGCTACAAGGTTATCCCAAAATGTGCCTCATGAGGACTAAGGGGAGGATCTTTCCAGTGGCTGCACCCAGTCTCTGTCACCTTTTCATCCTTCTTTTGGGCCCTAAATGGTTGTTCCCTTTTAGAAGTGGGTTTAATTGTGTTGGCTAAAGTACTTTTGGTGATTTGTATTTTTAAATATCTCTTTCTTTCTGCTGTTTTCTCCTTCTTTGCTGGCTGCTTTATTGTAATTCTTGCTGACAAGCAGCTTTTTAAAAGACTGAGTTATTGTCTTAGCTTCTGTTTGTTGGCCACCTTGAGCTTCTTGAGGAAAGGCAGGGTATAAATGTTTTAAATAAGCAAAGCACCATGAGCATTTCAATGCCAGGCTGATTGTTTTAATAGTCTGTGAAGCTCCCTAATCCCCCATTTTATATATTTCAATCAACCGTGACATGCCAGGAGCTGTTCCCAACCTTAAAACACTGTGAAGAGCTAGGCTGTCATGTTCACTTACGATTGGTGGTAGATGCAAAGGAAGATTGCAGACATCAGTGGGATTTAGTGATTATATTCATAATAGATATCGCAATTGCAGTACACTGCACTTAAGGCGAAGATATTATTCTTAAGAGAACAGGACAGCGGAAGACAAAAAACTTGGCCAAGTTTGATTTCAGGTTGATTAAGAAAGGTAACCGGAGAATAAGCAGACACTGGATATGAAAGAGGGCCTCTGATTGGTCTTGTAATTGGCAGTCGCATGGCCACAGCAGTAACAAATGTTTTCTATTTCTTCAAGCAAAAGTTCCATCATTAAGAAGTGACTGTTAATTGAGCCAACACAGCCAAGGAAGAACCAAATTAGAATTAAAGGCATTTAATAAGAGTGCTCCTTTTAACAGGAAGGATAGATAGAATCACACTTGAAGTTACTGTTCTTGCTTGGAAAACTTTATATTTGTAGTTTTATCCAGTGCTTTTTTCTTAAAAAAATTGTTTAGGGGTACTCATAATTCTTACTCATATTGAAACACTGCCCCTCAATGAGGCCAAAATTAGATTCACAAAATGTTTAGGGGTATGCATCCCCCTGCATCCCCCCCCCCCCTGCCCAGAAAAAAGCACTGGTTTTATCTGGTCTTAATGAAAAGTAAAAACTGAAAAGGAATTTTAAAATTGCATTTGCAAAATAGTTTAATTTGCGGGTGACTATGGGGGCTATTGATACTTTTGTACTAATTGACAGCTCCTAGGCTAGCAACCTGGTAACTTCTGGCGATATGGCAGAACACAGGGAGACAGGAAGCAGCCTTATACTGAATCAGTACATTAGTTGATCTAGTTCATCACTGTTCACACTGACTGTTAGCAGCCAGGGATTGAAAGCGCGACCTTCCTCATGCAAACCAGATGCTCTGCCACTGAGCTACTGCCCTTAACCAAACACAAACTGGAGTCCAATGGCCAGGCCTTACATCAGCCCTCGGCACACTGGGATGGCTGACTGGGTAGAGTTGGAAAGGACAAAAGAGAGGCATCTAGTCCAACCCTCTGCAATGCAGGAAGCTTTTGCCCAACCAGGAGCTCAGGCCCATGACCCTGAGATTATGGGTCTCACAGACCACCCAAGTGTCTCTGTTTTCCAGGGATATCCCTGATTTAAGTCAGTTTAAATCAGTTTCTGATTTAAAACTGGAATGTCCCATTTTCCCTTAGGATGTCCCTATTTTTGTTGGAGAAATGTTGGAGGGTTATCTGCCCCCCCCCCCGAGCCATCTGAAGGCAACCCTGTATAGGGAAGTTTTTTTTAAAAAAAATGTTTAATGTTTTATTATGTTTTCATATACAGTGGTACCTCAGGTTACAGACACTTTAGGTTACAGATGCTTCAGGTTACAGACTCCACTAACCCAGAAATACTACCTTGGGTTAAGAACTTTGCTTCAGGATGAGAACAGAAATCAAGCAGCGGCAGGCCCCATTAGCTAAAGTGGTACCTCAGGTTAAGAGCAGTTTCAGGTTAAGATCAGACCTCCAGATCGAATTAAGTTCTTAACCCGAGGTACCACTATATGTTGGAAGTTGCCCAGAGTGGCTGGGGAAACCCAGTAAGCTGTTTAGGGTATAAATAGTGAAATTATCATTGTGGATGGAATGGGACATCCCTATTTTCATCAGAGAAATGTTGGAGGGTATGGTCCCATGCTCTCCCGACTGAGCTATCAGGGGTTACATCCTTGGGTAACAAACTAGTTCAAAACGAAGACAAACAAATGTTCTGATAGAGGATCAGTTGAAAAGAATATGCATGAATACATCTGATACAGGAGGGGAAAGTTGTGGGTGAAACTTTAGAGGTTGTTTTGGAAATGAAGGGCAAGGGAAGTGCAGAGCTTTGTTTGAAAGGAGAGCCAGAGCTCTCAGAAACTTTCTGACCCTTTGAGCATGAGGAGCAGGGAAGGGGCACAAGGTTCTCGCACAGAGAGGATGACAAGACAAAGTCAACAGCTAAGCTGGGAAGCCGTTACTTCCAAGAGGTTGGCAAAGGTGATGTCACTGTGAAAGCAGATCAATAGAGAGACGTGCCTTGCCGTGATTGCAGGAGAATTAGGAACTGGAAACATATGCAAAGGGAAAAGAAAAGGGGAAAAACACACACCACCTACTGCCTTAATATGCAATCGGGGGGGGGGGAAATACTCTTTGGAGTAACTGATGAAAAGCAGGATTTTATATTTCAAGAGTGTATCTCTTCCAAATAGGAGGGAAACTTGATGGGCTTGAAGGTTTTGCCAAATTGAAATAGAATTGGGTGCATCCTGAAGTGTGCCCTGGAATCGCTGATTTGTTTGCCTTTATGCTTGTCTGCTTGCTGAGACTTGTGACCTGCTTTCCCTGCTGTTCAGAGTATCTCTCAGAAACTAAATTAAGGAAAACAACAAAAGGGAGATGAGAGTATGAAACTGTCTTATATTGGGTCAGACCACTGCTCTGTCTAGCCCGGTGCATTCTATTTCAGCTTTTCCCAACCCTGATCCCTATTGATGCTGTTGCGTGACCACACACCGTCATCCCTGATCATTAGCCAGGATGGGAGCTGTGGCCCAATAACATCTAGAGGGCACCCAGATGAGGAAGGCTGTTCTACTCTGAATGCCTCCTTCAGGGCCTCAGGCAGAGGTCTTTATCTGAGTTTCTACATCTACAGGGTTTATTAATTCGTTAAGGAATCTTACACCCTTCCTTTCCACAATATAGCACTCAAGGTGGTATCCAAAATACAATGGCACTTCAATCCCTAACAAAGCAATAAAAAACACTCGTGCTGGAGAGTGTTGGGTGGAGGTGTCTAAGCTGTGGGACTAAGCCAGGGTTTCCCAAACTTGGGTCTCCAGCTGCTTTTGGGACTACAGTTCCCATCATCCCTGAACACTGGTCCTGCTAGCTAGGGATGATGGGAGTTGTAGTCCACAACAGCTGGAGACCCAAGTGGGAAACTCTGAACTAAGCTGACCTGCCACTAGCCTCTGACAATGGAGGGCGCGAGCATCATTTGGAGCTTCACCTTCTTCCCATCAAAGGTGGGCCTCAAGACAAGGAGGTGGGGAGACTAAAGCAGTTGAGAATCCCCCACCAGTCCCACTGCCATTATATGATGACATCCTTCCTGAGGATTCCCATCTCTGAATACCAGCTGCTGGCAATCTCAGGTGGGCAGTGTACTGTTGCGCTCATGTCCAGCTTGCAAACTTTCCACAGACTTCTGGCTGGCCACTGTGAGAATGGGATGCTAGACTAGATGGGGCATGGGCCTGATCCAGCAGGCTTTTCTTACATTCTTAGGATTGCTCTACCCATTATCCTCCTTCGCTCCAGCTGTGAAAAGTCCCTCCTTGCCATTCTTCTTTTTTTTTTTATTCGTAATTTTTATTAAATTGCAAATAAAAAATACAAAACATAAAAGTTACTTCTCATATTCACAAATTATATAATACAACTTCCTTCAGCCTTCCCGTGAATCATCCGTTATGTTCTTATAAAACTTCGCATTTCTTATGCTGTATTGTCGTTAACCGCTGTAATTCTTCTCTTTCTCTCTGACAATACCCTTTTTTTCCTTTTTACAGAGCTCTTTTAAAACCCACTAGCGTTATCTGACCTTCACTCAAGTTTTCCAGATAATTCGTGAAATTTTCCCACTCCTCAATAAACCTCTGATCTTTAGAGTATCTTATTTTCCCTGTCATCTTATCCATCTCTGCATAATCATTCTTCGATTGTCGGCAGTTTCTCAGATTTCCAATTTTGAGCTATTAAGATTCTTGCAGCCGCTGTTGCATATTGAAAAAGCCTATGATCTTTCTTTCTTATCTCCCTCCCTATCATTCCCAACAGGAACGCCTCAGGTTTTTTAACGAAAGTATATCTTAGAATTTTTTTCAATTCGTTGTACACCCCCTCCCAAAACTCTTTAACCTTTTGGCACTCCCACCACATGTGGTAATAGGACCCCTCCCTTTCTCTACACTTCCAACATTTGTTACAGATCCCGTACATTTTGGCTAACTTTACAGGGGTTAGATACCAGCGATAGAACATTTTCATTAAGTTTTCTTTCAATGTCACACAGGCTGTAAACTTAAGGTGTACTTTCCAAAGTTTCTCCCACTCTTCAGCATATATGTTATGGCCAATGTCTCTCGCCCAGTGAATCGCTACTGCCTTTACTTCTTCATCTATTAGATTCCAGCCTAACAACAGGTTGTACATTTTAGATAGAGTTCTATAATTGTTGTTCTTCCGGCGGAGCGCGTCCTCGGAGCGAGAAGGGATTTGGCTGAGAGCGCGAATCCCGCCCTACAAGGGGAGGAAAAGGGGGGTGCTGAAGGGCGAAAAGCACCCCGGTACGCCTCAGGAGTACGTCCAGAGGTGCTGGGGGCCAGCGGAGACCTGTCGCGCCGTCAGGTAACCTCTAGAAGAGGCGAAGAGCACGGCGGTGTCGGGGAACAGGTCCGGCGGCCATTACTCCCTCCCAGGTAGCGGAAAGCCCTGTTCTCGCCGAGGGTAAGCGCTCCGTTCTCAAAACAGAAGGAACCGGGGAGTAAACCAGTGTTTGGGGATTAGTCTTATAGACAACAGAGAAACCCGGTGGAGATATTTTGACTGCTGAGTTCAGCCTTTATCCGAAATCAGCGAACACGCATAGAGGAGCAGAGCGTGAAAGAGAAGTGAATGCCCCTAGCGATACTTTGTTTCTTTGAAAAGACATTACTGTTACATTATCAGGCTTTTGACTAAAACAGAGAACAGAAGAGTAAAACTGCACAGCAATATTGCTGAAAGCAACTAAGGGGGAGCGAGGAGGGAAGCGAAGAGGAAATTGCCTGAGAGTAGAAAAGAGCTGACGCTGCCAGGAGAAGCGGAAGTGTCGCGGAGACCATTTTACACTGTACCTCAGCAGCGCGACTTCGGGCGTCCTCCAGCCTCTCTTGGCTCCCCACATACCCATTCTCTTGCGGACTTCATAGACTCAGCAACAATTTGGTATGGACTGTACATCTTGTGGATTTGGAAAATAGTCTCTCCGCTGCAGGCAGACCCTCCAGGTAACCACTTAGGTTGCTTTAGAGGATAGATAGATCTCAGTAAAGATCAGCAGCGCAATATCAGAGGGAGCCACCTGGTGGACGGAGCATAATATTGCAACTCTGAACCCCCCTTGTTACCTATTGGTATACTTCTGCTGTTCTGTCCTTGTTTTTCCCTCTGGTTTACTTTTGTTGTTTCTCTCTGGTTTACTTTTGCTGTTTGCTATTTCATAAGTGCTTACGAGTCTCTTCATAAACGAC
The DNA here is from genome assembly GCF_964188315.1 of Podarcis muralis. Lineage (NCBI taxonomy): Eukaryota > Metazoa > Chordata > Lepidosauria > Squamata > Lacertidae > Podarcis > Podarcis muralis. The sequence continues at coordinate 107,078,928 of NC_135655.1, read as the reverse complement.
AACTCCTAAAACCACTTTACCTCGTATACTTTATATATTCTATAATTACAAGAGAGTACTGAAATACAAGAACCTATCTCCTCCTCCAAAAAAAAGAGGTCATTGCAAAGTCATCGAGCCACCGAGTTGATGCTCCAGGTCAGCCTAAGGACAATTTAATATTTTGAAAATCTGAATAATCTATATATAATAGGTGGGAGTTATAAAGGATAAATGGACACTGTTCAACGAGTTCAACGGTCCAACGGCTACTAAAAATTTGGATTTTGGACATTTTGCTTTGCGTACCTCGGACTTATTGTATTGGGGGTGTATTAGAAACGCATATCTATCGTGTGTTGCTATAATTTAATTTATTGAGTATTGATACCTGTACGGTTACCCAATACCTACTTAATACTGGACACTGTTTAATACCTCATAATGTCTAATACGGGGAAAAGACCAGAAGGGGGAACACCAGGGGATAGGAAGGGATCGAAACAAGAAACTGATTTCAAAGCAGACATTCTAAGAATGTTTGCGGAGATCAGACAAAGCGAGAAAAACCTTGAATCTAAACTAGAACAAGTAGATACTAGAATTGGGAAGATGGACAAAAAGATAGATGAAACAGTTAATGAATTGAAAGGTCAACTGAAGGAGGTATTTAGGAGGACGCAAGCGGTAGAAGAGGGTCTAAAAAAGACAAGGTTAGAAATGAAAGATGTAAGACGAGAGGAAGATAAGATAAAAGCCGAGATTTTAGATCTGAATAAGAACCAAGAGGAAATGAAAGATTTGATTGCCATGAATGAACTAAGACAGAAGGAAGTTAATTTAAGGTTAAGAGCAGTGCCAGAAACCCAAGGTGAAAATATAAAAGCGAAATTAACAACAGAATTAGCTTCATGGCTGGAGATTCCAGTAGAAGAGATGGCAAATGCAATACAATCGGCTTTTAGATTAAAAACCAAATCAGCCAAGAATAAGAGGTTTGTAGGAGACTGTTTAGTTGTATTTAAAGAAAGGGAAACGAGGAATATGATTCTCAAAAAAAACAAGGAAAAAAGGCTGAATATTGGTGGAAACTACATCATAATCTTTAAAGACATTCCTGTCAGGCTGCTCAAACGTAGAGATCCATATAAAGAACTAGTACAGGCGCTGAAGAGGACAAATATTGAATTCAAATGGGAGTTCCCCGAAGGAATCTCATTTACCTATAGAGGTAAGAGGCAAAAATTAACGAGCCCAGAAGAGACTAGCAAATTCTTAAGGAAGTACAAAGAACTGAGAGTTCATAAAGAGGAAGACAAAAGTGAGGAGATAGAAAGAAAGGTAGATTCAGAAGAAGAAACAGAGAGGTCAGGGGGAGAGGAAGAGGAAGAGGAAGAAGGAGGAGAAGGTAAAATTTAAAGAGGGGCGGTAGACAGCTACACAGGCAACCAAAATGTCATTAAAAATTTGGAGCTGGAACGTTAATGGAATGAATGATAAGAAAAAGAGGAATAAAATTGAGCATATCTTAAAAAAGGAAGGTTTAGACATCATATGTCTTCAAGAGACCCACATAGCAAGGAAACATAAAAGAATTCTGATTAATAAAAGATTGGGAAATGAATTTGTATCGTTGGACAAAAGGAAGAAAAGGGGGGTGATTATTTATATAAGGAAACAATTGGAAGCACAACAAATATATAAAGATGAGGAAGGGAGGATAGTAGTAGTCCAAATTAGATGGCAAGGAGAAAATGTAATAATAGTGGGGATATACGCACCAAACAATAATAAAGCAGAGTTCCTCCTTGCCATTCTTCTACTTCCTTTCTCCCCTCCCTTTGAAGCTTCTCTTTCTCTTTGCTGCCTCTGTTTGCTCTGCAAGGGGGCAAGTCCAGACCAACACATTCTCTCGCTCTTATCCTGAGGCCAGATGGATGTGCAGTAGCTGTTGAAGCATATAAGTATGCCAGTGCTCTTTCCCCTTCATTGCTCCTTGGTATTTGCAGAAATGCCATTTTGGTAGTAAATGCATTGTTTGGGGAATGAGCGCTTAGGACAATAACACATTCATTCACACACGACAAATAGCCGCGTCAGGGTTTCAGCCAGAGTATTTGTTATGCACTTTGCCTTAGTCATTATTGGCTGTTTATCGTACTTCCTTCGTACTTCAGACTCAGAAGTGTATTCCTCTGATAAATGAATGAACACAACCCAATGTGACATCCCGGAACACTGCAAATCACGAGTTGCAAATAGCGGAAATGGAGCAGTTTAGAGATAAACCTTCAGCTGAAGACAGAATTGTCCTCCCCTTCTCTTCCCCACAAATAGTTTGCCTGTGCTCATGTTTAACAGGAGCATCAACCAAAATCAAGGTCACTTCATGTAAATCAGTAGGGTTAACTTCTAAGCGAACATGGTTAGGATTAGGATTATAAAGCAGTTAACAGTTAGGTGTGTGCAAAAAATAAATAAAAATGCAGTTATACCATTGAAAAGAGAAGGTTTCAGGTAAATAGCATTCCTACCTGGGAATAATAAGCCCCACTGAATTCTAGATATATATGGATAGGATTTCACTGTCAGGGTGGTAGATTAAGCAGTAGGCTAAACTGAAATGTCTCCGAAAAGATTTTTCTAGCTATCTTTTTGAAAAAGAAATGCTTGCCTCGCCCTGCCCTGCCAGAGAATTTCAGTCCTCTTGAGAACATTTTGCAACATGGGCCTCCCCAGTTTCACTGCGCACAAGTCTGGAGGCACAATTGTGGATCCACTTTTAATACTGCTTAATTTTATAGGGAGAGATTCGCCTGACAAGCCTCAAGTCTAGGACACTTGCGCAATGGGTCTTTCCCCTTCTCCTCCCCCTGTGTCCTTCCTTTTCCCCCGCCCCCCCAAAGGCTCTAAAGGATTGGGAGAAGCCCCCAAAACAGTGCACAGGTGGAGGGGAGGAGGAATCATTCCATCTAGCAAGCTGATATGCTTGTGGAGGCAGAATGTTCAACGTAGTTCAACGTTGAATTCCACCCATTGAAAGATTGCCCATTCCTCCCTTCATTTATCAATATGAAATAGCAATAGACTTTAATTCAACATTAAGTGAGCCAAAAAGATAAAGAAAAAAAGGAGGAATTTCTAAGGAATACTATTGGAGAATTTCACCTCCCGTATTCCAAGAAAAAAAATGGCAACATGTGTCATCCTCAAGAGAGTGGAGAATTTGGAGAGACCCTTTTCAGTCAGAATGATTAAACACTTGCAATTGCCATTGATTTTAAATGATGAAGTAAGAACATTGCTTTCCCTCCACTGAAATCAGTGGGACTTAGAAGTGTTTATCTTTGGCTCATGGCCACAGTTTTCTTTTTTAAGTTGATTGAAAGCTATTCAAAAGCTCACCTTGGATTTGGATGATATCCAACGTCAGTCAGTCTCAGAGTAATATCCACTGAAATCAATTGACTTAAATAAATCCATTGATTTCAGTGGCTCTACTCTGAATATAGCCTTTGGTTTTGAAAAGAGAGAAGTTGTGGAATTATTCTTGGCTAGGAGTTTCACCCGTTGTCCTTGCAACTCTGGATGTGTGATGGATGCCTGACTTGGCTGGGGATGGGAGGGCAATCGTCTTCCTCCCCAGAGATCCAATCTGCTCTCCAACCAGCCTGGTTGCACTGAAAATATAGTCCCTGTTAACGTATGAGTCAGCTTTGGGTGAGCAATGCTAATGTCTCAAACAGATTCCCGAAAACAACTTGATGAAGAAGAAAAGTGACTAAAATAACACCCTGAATCTGTCTCTCCAATTGTTCCTGCTGAGACTTTGACCGGGTTACATAAACCATATCAAGCACTGAATGTGGCCCTGGAAAATATCAACCCCATAGGATAAGTAAAGGTAAAGGGACCCCTGACTATTAGGTCCAGACGTGGCCGACTCAGGGGTTGTGGTGCTCATCTTGCTTTATTGGCTGAGGGAGCCAGCGTACAGCTTCTGGGTCATGTGGCCAGCATGACTAAGCCACTTCTGGCGAACCAGAGCAGCGCATGGAAATGCCGTTTACCTTCCCGCTGGAGCGGTACCTATTTATCTACTTGCACACTTGACGTGCTTTCGAACTGCTAGGTTGGTAGGAGCAGGGACCGAGCAACGGGAACTCACCCCGTCGTGGGGATTCAAACTGCCAACCTTCTGATTGGCAAGTCCTAGGCTCTGTGGTTTAACCCACAGCACCACCCGCGTCCCTCATAGGATAAGTAGATTCCATCAAACATCCTATTTGATTCATGGATTTCCCATGCATGGAAATCCTTCTTTGTTTTTAATGTATAGATGACTTTTGGGGACATGCCCCCAAAGCAGGGTAAAATAAAAATAAAATAAAATAATGAATTAACAACAACAACAACAACACAACACAACACAAAGAAACAGCAGCAAGCACAGGACTACAAAAAAGCCAGATTTTTTAAAAATCTACTGCAGGTTTCAGGTGTACAAATTGAAATGCCTGCCTAAAATGGGAGGTTTTTATGAGTCTCTGGGGGGCGGGAATGGAAAGAAAAGGGGCCTTGCAAGGCTCACAAGGAAGAGTGGTCCAACTTCAGACAGTGCCAGAAAGCCAACCAGGCTATCCATGCCATATACTGAGATGCAAGCAGAGTCACGAGAGAGCAAGCAGCCCTTCAGATCTGCATGAATGTAACTTGCTTTCTCAATAATTTACTCCTGCTTAATGTAAACATAGGGATGTGGGTGGCCCTGTGGTCTGGCGCTTCTGGTTCATCAGAAGCGGCTTAGCCATGCTGGCCACATGACCCAGAAGCTGTCTGCGGACAAACACCAGCTCCCTTGGCCTATAGAGCGAGATGAGCATGCAACCCCAGAGTCGTCCACAACTGGACCTAACGGTTAGGGGTACCTTTACCTTTTAATGTAAATGTATTTTTTTTACTTGATTTTCCTGTTTCAGATTTTGAGGGAGGTTTTGAGGTTTTCTCCTTTTTTACAATCAAGCAGTGTATAAATTTTATGAAATAAACAACAAACAGCAGCAACAACAACTGGAGCTATCTGAGCATTCAACTAAGTTCATTGGTCATTGCTCTCAGGTTTAAGACTGCAGTGCATGAACTGATTCCCCTGAAAAGCGTTGCACTTGAGATGATGTGCTGAGGCATGGAAGTTATATCTGTGATGTTCTTATCTGTGATGGTCCATTCACACACACACAAGCCCTTCCGGATACTGTAGGCATCAAGTGGTGAAAGTGCATGTGTGAATGAACCAGCTCCAAGTGTGCAGTCAAGATGTACACGTAAGCAAACCCTCTATGTGCCCTTTCCTGGGCTATGCCAACTACAATTCACCATGTGCCATTGATGCTGAATTGCATAAGAATGTCTTTAAGAACCAAGCCACATTTTCTCAAGCTACAGGAATGATTAACCAACCATTAAGTGCTTTTTAATTCTGTGCTGCCGTGGAACCTGGGGCGAAGCTGTTATATGATTCTTCTGGAGAGTCAGTTGCAACTTGCATTGAAGTTGCTTCAAAGCATTCGAGAACCTTTGTAAATTATTCACCGAAAGAAGGAACTGCCAAAGAATGTCCAAGCCAGCTTGGCCATTAAGGCAAATTCCAGCAGCCTTCACCTTGTCAACCGAATCCCTGGAGTCATATATTTTTAATGGCAGTGTAAAATTCCTTTATATAAAGGGTCAGGGCAGCAAAGGACAAGGCCAGTCATCTTATTTACAACTAACATGTTTAGTGTAATGAAAGAGGTTTCTCTCATTGAACAACGACAATGACAAAAACCCTTCCTTGGGTGGAGTTTAGATCAACGCAGGGCAAACAGATGCCTTGCCCCGCCAAGGAAGAAACACCACTAATATCACAATCATTATCACTACTTACCCTGGGTTGGGCAAGTTTGGTGCTACAATGCTGCTGGACTCCACAGCTCCCATCAGTCCCAGCCAGCGTGCAAGATCCGGGAAGCCACAAGGTTCCCCATCCTTGCTGTAGTGTTAAGAAATATAGGCTATTCGTTGTGCATAGAATGAGAACACCAAAGACGACTTCCCCTCCCAAAGACGACTTCCCCTCCCAAAGTGCAAGATTTGGAAAATACTGAAGATTTCAAAACGGGGGGCAAAGAGGGGAGGAGAGACTCAGGATCATGTTCTGCCCAATGAGATAGATGATAGATAGATGATAGACAGACAGACAGACAGACAGACAGACAGACAGAGATAGATAGATAGATAGATGATAGATAGATAGATAGATAGATTGATAGATAGATAGATAGATGATAGATAGATAGATGATAGATAGATAGATAGATAGATAGATGATAGATAGATAGATAGATAGATAGATAGATAGATAGATAGATAGATAGATTAGATAGATAGATAGATAGATAGATAGATAGATAGATGATAGATATAGATAGATAGATATAGATATAGATATAGATATAGATTAGATATAGATTAGATATAGATTAGATATAGATTAGATATAGATATAGATATAGATATAGATATAGATATAGATATAGATGATATAGATATAGATAGATAGATATAGATATAGATAGATAGATATAGATATAGATAGATAGATATAGATAGATAGATATAGATAGATAATGTCTACTTTTCACATGCAAGACATAAGTGAGTAGCAGCTCACAGCACAAACAGAACAAAAAAGGCACAAGAAATATTTCATTCAAACAAAGAGAAAAGGTCAATGCTTTCTGAATTCCCTGCTACCTTCTTCACAGACCTTTTGCTTTATGTATATGCTGTTGTGATATTGAGGGAAATTATATTGATGGAAATAAATTTTCAATCCTTGGTTAGTATTGTGAACTCAAAAGTTGTTGCTAGAAAAGCACCATATAAAAATACCAGCGGCAGACAGAACCATTTGCATTATACCGTTTCATGAATCCCTGATCCCAGTGTGGAAACAGTGGGAGAGGAGATTTTAAACATGAGTGCTGAGGACCGGTGCTGTGGACCAAAGTAATGGAGCCCTCACTTATTTTGCTATAGCTTACGTCGATGTTGCTGGAGTGGGACAGGGCAGAAGTGTGGTCAGGGCAGTGCGAATGTGCTGGCAGGAGTATTGGACTGGCTGTGTTGGTGTAACCCCATCCTCCTCAGTCCCATCCAGATAAGCTGTAGCAACACCAGTGTCAGAAGGGCATCTCCATAACTCTGCCCCAGCCTAGCGACCACTATTGAAGTATAGTGTTCCTGAGCTGTACCACATCAGACGGCAAGTAAGTGGTACTGGTGAAGGCTGCATGTTTGAACATTCTCAATTTTAAAAATTTCGTTGCATATAAAATATGTTAATATGTCAGGGGGAAACCACCCTAGAACTTTTCTCTCTTAATTCTACTTGATGTGGAGGAGGGTTTTTAAAAATTTAAATATGGGGAAGTATTCAGCCATGCAATTGTCCACCTGCAGTCTAAAGTGGTACAATCCAATAACCATTTTACCATTTTGTGCACTGTGTGTGAAGAGTTTTGTTATACTGTAGAAGTTGCCCACAAAGCAGACACTCTGGGTCCATGAAGTAGGAAGAACATTAAACCCTTTCATGCTCTCATTTATGGTGTAACTAGGTCAAGCCCATGATCTTGGCATTAGTGAAACTGGTGCTACGATGGCCGGGAACAGTGACGCTTCCATTAAAATACAATAGTAGTCCAACCTGAGCAGCGGTTGCATTGCATAATGTGGTTAGATGTGTGCTTAATCAGCATTGACACTTTGATGGAGAGGCAGATGGAAATAGCCATTGACCTGCTATTAATACTGGAGCTGGAGATAAAAATAATCTTTTAGTTTTATACAAGAAGAACATGACATTTTGAGAGAGGGAGACATTAACTTCACAATGGGATTTAGGAGGTTTCCAGACAGATGCGCCATGGTGGGAACGAAGATCCCAGTGATTCCAGCAGCTAGATCCCCAAAAGCTGGGAGCAACTTATTGTAAGCTCCGTGGAACATTTATCAAATATTTTATGTTGCTATCTGCCAAGCTCCATAGCTTAGTAATCCATGTGATTACATCATGGCGGCAGTGCAGCTGAGCTGTGAACCAGAAAATCTGCACTGTGAACCAGTTCAAATCCCTTCTCTGCCATGAACCTGCTTTAGGCAAGCTGCAGAAACTGCAATATGGGGATAGCAGTACTGACCTCTCTTCCAGGGTTGTTGCAGGGTTTACTGAGATAATGGATGCAAATACCTGGAATGCTCTAAAGTGCAAGATACTGCTGGTATTTAACATCACTGCTGCTGGTATTCATGCTCTTTCTGTTCCCGCATCTTCAAATATACAAGGAAGAGGCCAAGGAGAAGGAAAGAAAAACAAAAGGCATGCCCCTCCTTTAGACAGCACAAGGATGGGTGCAGGGATCAGAGAAAATGGAGTGTAGAAAAGGGATGGAAGGATAATAAGAATAATAAGAATAATTACTTATATCCCGTCCATCTGTCTGGGTTTCCCCAGTCACTCTGGGCAGCTTCCAACAGAATATTAAAAACATGATAAAACATCAGTTATTAAAAACTTCCCTAAACAGGGCTGCCTTCAGATGTCTTCTAAAAGTCAGGTAGTTGTTTATTTCCTTGACATCTGATGGGAGGGTGTTACTATCAAAAAGACCCTCTGCCTGGTTCTCTGTCACCTCACTTCTCATGGTGAGGGAACTGCCAGAAGGCCCTTGGCACTGGATCTCAGTGTCCAGGCTGAACAATGGGGGTGGAGACACTCCTTCAGGTCTACCGTTTAGAGCTTTAAAGGGCAGCACCAACACTTTGAATTGTGCTCGGAAATGTACCAATGCAGGTCTTTCAGGACCGGTGTTATATGGTCTTGGTGGCCACTCCCAGTCACCAGTCTAGCTGCTGCATTCTGGATCCATCAATACTGGTACTCTAATTTTTTTGTTTTTCCAATCCTAAATTTTCCAGTCTTAAATTCTCCACATTTCCACAGCAAATTATTTTTTACTTGAAAAAGGTTCTCATGAAAACTAGAAGGGAGCCACTTCTGTCTGCCTTGCAAGACATGGGACTGTAGTGCCATATGGATGGCAGCATATAGGATTGTTCCTTTGCAGGTGTCTTCCTAAGCCATCAAACGAAACTGCACACAGAAGCCTGCTTTTGCATGCTTCTCTCTTGCTCAATTGGAACATTTAGGGGCATCACGATCCATTTATTTATATACTGCTTTTCATTCCAACGGGCCCCTACATGGTGGACAGCATGTTAAAACAAAATATAAACAGAGGACAATTGAAATGCCATAAATCATTCAACAAGTTAAGCAATATAAAGCAGCAAAGTCACAGCACTGGAGGCCAAGATCCTGCACCCTAAGAAGATTTGGAATAATTAGATACTTTTAGGTTCCAGATCTGAAATAATTAAAGCCCTCCTACTAAAAGAAGATCCAGTGCCAGACTATTTGAGCCTCTTTTAAACCAGAGTTGCCCAGCTTCCTTGAACATCTATGTGGTGTCTATTTTATTCTGAGATGGAAAGCTCTATGAATTTAGGTACATCATTCACCAGATATTATGTAAGTTGCACTGCAAGATGACATATCATAATTGATAGCTTGACAGCTGATTCCCCTCATTTTCAGTGTCTTGATATATAATGTACATACTGCACTGCATTTCAACTACTATGTACATCATCACAGTCAATCATCCTGAAACAGCGCCTTGGCACGAGTTCCTTTCCGTAATCTTCTAAGTGGGATAACTTGACTTTGGTATAGGAAATGTTTTCTGCCACAGTAGTTTGAATTCTGCTAGTTGAAATGGCTGAAGAAATCCACCAGGATTACAAATATCCTAAGATCTCTGTGAAGAAGGGGAAATTATGGTAGAATGATTATAATAAGATAGAAATTACTCCAGCTGTGTATTGAGCTTTAGACTGAGCTTAACTCTTTATGATGGGGAGGGGCACAGTAGAGAAGGTGGAGTCATTTCACAGGAAATGTAAATTTTGACTTAATCCAATGACTTGGATTGCTTAGAAGATGCTTCTGGAGAATGCCTATCTTCTTGGTGTTAATTAATAACCAATTAATTAACCATATATGCTTGCATTATATATGGTCATGGTTCAGGGACTTAATTTCGCTTTTGTACTTACGGCTGCTGTGGGGAAATTCCCTTTATGGTGTTATTGTGGAGAGGACGTTTGGCAGGAGCTACTATAGCTTGCCTTTATAGGAGGCTGCTTAGCTCAAACTACTGTGGTTTTCTCTACAACAGCAATAACAATTTTCTTGCAATAGCACTGTGCTCACTGCTTAGAGTGAAGTCAGAATGAACAGATAATTCCAGGGCCTGTGCGGAGTTCTAGCTAAGCAGAGCTTCTTGGTAACATGTAGCTAATCTGTAGTCTATCAATCCTAATCTGCATGGGCTTCAGAGCATGGTTTACATTAGTCTGATTTACGGTGGGAGTGGGAGAGTCTGACCTCCAGGTTAGAGAGCCTGGATTTCCGAACTCCCTTATATATTCAGCACAAATAGGAATTCTAGTCATGGTAAGGGAGCCTCTTGGAGGACTGCTCCAACTCCAGAGCTGCCAGTGGTAGCTTTCTCTGGAAGCCCATGTCCTCCTTGGTGGGACTCCTAATTGACCAGAACTCAGGGCTGAGTCACTTTTATATAGCAGTAGCTCTTTGCTGAGTCCTGTCCATTGTGGACATGGCTTGGTTTGGCCCTCTTGTCATTCAAGCCACAATCTCACCAAGCCACCATCTTGTGTCCTTCAAAGCCAGAATCAGGTCCAGTGAAGCATCAATGGTTGTCAACTATTTTCCAGGTTTCTGAATTCTGTCTACACTGGGAACTAGAGGCAGAGATGTTCCTTTGGGTGGATTTACAGGGATTCTATTGAAAATGAAACTTTTGTTCCAGCACATTTTATTTCTAGTAATCTAGGAGGGAACAAAATGAATCAAAACTTTCTTTGGTGTTGCTGTGATGCTTGATACATTCATACTCTGGGGGAAGGGGGAGTCTTTGTTCATTGATTTGCTGTTGGCTGAAAAGCCATTCATTTGAGGTAAGTTCAATAGTCATGCTGTCTCTTTGAAAAATTGTGGCTTTGCAGAGAGGAAACTATATGCTGCAAATCACATTCATTATCAAAACAAAGAAGAAATGGGATGGAAATCATCAACTCTTTCCCTTTCACATGCATGGAAGCCTTTTGCTCCTTCATCAGTGTAACATGTGTTGCACTTTCTTGGAAATTTCCTATAAAGAAAATGGCTCCCAGGCAGAGATGGGACTAATGAATCAGTAGCACACAGCAGTTTCATTCAAGACTGATGTGAAGGAAAAGGCAAGGATAGTTTAGCCTTAAGCAGATCTCCTGGAAACTGGAAACCCTTCTTGCACTCATTAGCGGAAGTTGACCTGGTGACTTTACCTTGTTTGTGTCCATCAGGGAAGATGACTGACACAGAAGACAATCTAAGCTGAAAAGATCTGATGAGAGGGGGAGGGAGCTACAAAGTCCTGCCCTTGGTAGACTTGTGTTTTCCCTCTCTAGATTTTGACTGTATTTTCAGTCTCCAGCCAAAAGCAGTTATAGGTACCAGACACCCAGTTTCCATTGGGGAATAACTTCTTGGAAGCCGTCAGAGATAGTTCAGTGACTTTCCCAATATCATTGGTTGCTGCAAGCACAGAAAGAAACTTTCTTTAGAAATGGAGTTTGAAGTTATATATCTGAGTGCTCTGTGTATCAGAAACAAAAACAAACCACCTCTCTATATCTGCAGAAGGCTAAGAACCCAGCAAAAAGGCTAGACTTGAGCCCTTCTCCAAGACTGCATTTCCACGTTCAGGGTGGCTTTTACACATGGAAACATTCAAATGTGTAACCTCCCCTCCCTCATCCCTGACCCTGTATTCTGAAGTGGTACAGCTTAGGTGGCCTCTCTGAATATTTGAATTGGCACTGAGGTTTCTAGATTAAGCGGAACCTCAGTAAAAGTCTGGCACCAACCTTTGGAAATAACATTTAAGAAGCACTTTCATTTCATTACGATCTTGCTACAGAAAGGCTAGACAAAACTCTACATCTTTCATTGCACAGAAAGCTCATCCATGTTGCTGAAACATAAGAGAATTTAAGAATCTTAGAATATGTAAGAGAGACTCTGGATAACTTTTTCATTCTGAAAAAGGAGCACTCCTGTGAAAAATCAATAATTGAATCTTCAAGCTCAGACAGAGAACAAACCGATAACGCAGTATTTTTATTTTGGTTAAGAAATTGTATTTGGTCCTATTCTTTGAGACAAAATGTTCTTTTTTTCCTTTTGTAAAGAGGTATTTCTACCTAACATTCCTGGTTTTGCTCAGGAACCTTTTGCTGCCTTCCATAAGGGATCTTCCAATTCCCCCACAAGCTACAAAATATTATGTCCTTTGTTGGAATGTTCATCGACTGACAAGATGTGACCACCATCATTCATGCCAAATAGTAACTTTTTGCATAGCTTCAGTGATAACTAATGATAGTGCAGAGTGGAGTGGCACTTAAAGGAGCAAGTGCTACACAATCCAGAGCAAGGAAGAATCATTCGTCTTCGTTTCAACGGATCCATTTTTCTTTGTGTAATAGTTTCTTAACAGCAAATGAACATTAGTGCTCCTCACCTTCAGAACTCTTTGAGATACAACTGCATTAATTCATGCATTCAATTTGGACTTTATCAGCCGAATCTATTTTGACTCACCCCATTCAGCACTTTTGAAAGATGCATACTGGGGATGAGGAACCTGCGGTCCTCCATATGGGTTGCAATCTCCATCACCTCTGACCCTTGGCCATGCTCATTAGGGTCAGTGGCAGTCCAGCAATATCTGGAGGGCACAGGTTCCCTACTTGTGGCATACAGGCCTGGACCTTTAGGGAAGAAATATGGGCAGTTGTCTGTAGGGTAGCAACCAGGAATGTCTCTCTCTGTGACTTTACAGTTCATATTTGGCACACAGGTTTCACTGGCAAGAAGGTATTTTATCCTGAAGGTCGTGATTAGATCTAGGGTAGAATGTGGCCTCTGAGTGGTATAAGACATTTATGGCTTTGTGAGTCAGAGATGTTTTATTTACTTATAAAAGCCTTTCTAAACCACCAATTCATTTACTTATAAGAGCATTTCTAAACCACATTGGTCACAAGAAAGGCTACCTTCTTCTCACATACAGCTGGAGGAGGAAGTTGGGGAAATGATGCTCTTTCCCACTTTCTTTTTCAGATCTTAGATTATTTTTAAAATTCAGATTAATTATTCTGGATCTAACCCAGATCCCTTGGGAAAGTGAAGGGTGTGTTCCCTTTTATCCTCTGGGTGAGAGGAAAAGAATTGACTAGATAGAGTGACCCAAAAAACTCACACAACTAGCTGTAAACTTCATGTATGTAGGAACAGTTTAGTTTAGTTTCTGTTTTTCTGTTTGTTTGTTTGTTTGTTTGTTTTTTGCCTTCCTTCTGTTGTATCCAGAAATGCCTGCTGATATTAACTGTTTAGAGGCTTTTCTCCTCTCTCACCCAATGGGCTTAATTAAAGTCTGTTGCTTATTCCAACAATAATGTACTGTGGACTCATCTCAAGGACTTGTGGGATTTCTCATGTTACCCAAGTGGTGTTAGAAGCAGCTCCACTGTAGAAGTTCCCACACTGTAAACATGCTGTGAGAAGAGACCTACGGATTAGGAGAAAAAGAGTGTGAAGGTACTTAGTTGGGTGCGAGGAATCAAAGCCACAGCTTCCATAGCAACAGATCAAAAAATAAATATAAACCTTTCAGTTCAATTTAAGAAGGGGGTCACATCAGCTCACTCAGTTCTCCATCTGAAGAAGGCTCCATGATGCTCCATGCTGTAGCAGTTTCTGTTTAGCAATGTTGGTGGTTTCCTTCATATTGTGAACCTGCAAGCTTCTGAACCCCCAAGATATTGTCTTATGTTTTTCATTCTGTGATTCCTCTTATTCATGGAAGGATATTTCTTTGTGTCTAGCAAAGCTGATCACCTCTGGCATTTAAGAGATGCAAAGCGAAAGGGACAGTGGATAAGATGAAAAAGAGCCAGGCTGCTTAAGAGGAGCATAGAATGCACTGGTGACCTGAGCTGCCTTAAGATACACGATCCCAGACTTCAAAAATGCATATTTTATGGTCCATTTGTGGAAGGAGAATGTGGAGGAGAGCAGTTGTGGGACTTTTTCAGAGCAGGAGCAATGATGTCCTCTGCCCAAGTGGTCCACTGCAATGATTTTGGTGTGACCAGTAATCATCATATTTCCTGATGTGTATTATAATACACACTGTTAGCTTTAACCTATATTTAACCTGCATTTTAACCTCTGTGTGTTTTATAGGCTGTGCTTTGTAAGCCTTTTCTACAGAGGCAACTTCCCGGTATGAGCTCTACAGGTGCCAACGTAGATAACTATTTCATTTGTGTGAGCTGCTGCAGGTGTGATGTGCAACTAGGCCAACATTTGATACTAAATATTTCTCAACATTCTGGCTCGTTCTTGAAGTTCGTCAGGCGTCCTACTTTCCTGGAGACAATCCTCTATTTGAAGGAGTTCTTTCTTTGAAGGGTTGTCCAGTTCCAAGTGCAGTTTCAAGATCAAAATCAGTAAGAAAGGAGACCCTGGGCGTTGAACCAACCCATCAATAGCACCAGGGCAGCAGACTCAGCAGGCACAGAGGTTACCTGGTCACAGTCTGTGGTGAGATGTATTGCATTTCTATGTAAAGGATATAGTTTACATCCACAACATAAATTAACATATGGAAATGTTATGCAAATTGGTGACATCTTTCATCCTCATTTTTCATAGAATCATAGAGTTGGAAGAGAACCCAAGAGTCATCATGTCCAACCCCCAGGAATGCAGGAATCTCAGCTAAAACATCCATGTCCAACCTTTGCTTAAAAACCTCAAAGGAAGGAGAGTCCACAACCTCCCAAGGGAGACTGTTCCACTGTCAAACTGTCAGAAAGTTTTTTCCAGATGTTTCGTTGGAATCTCCTTTCTTGTAACTTGAAGCCATTGGTTCAGGTCCTACCCTCCAGAGAAGGAGAAAACAAGCTTGTTTTTGGGATTTGGAAGAAGCCATCCTATCGTTCTAGTTCATTCTACGGTGCCATTAAGTAGTATTACTGTTAAGTTGTGGGTGAACATATCAGACGACACAGCGATTCTTCAAACAGCTCTTGTTTATTCACAGGCCAGAACAGAACTGAACTGAAGGGTTCAGCCAGCCTGCTTATATAGAGCTCCACTAGAACGCAACAGTATCCATTTTCTGTAACTATCCAATCACTGAACGTCACTTTCAATCCCTTATTTGTATATGTGGACCTGAGTCAAAACTATCTACAGTATCCCCCTGCTGGCCCAGGGTGAGAACTTCAGTACATAACAATTACTCCAGGGACTTACCTGCACTGGCAAAGAAAAAGCGCTTTATATGCGTTGCATATTCATTATAACACTGTGACACCAGATGGCACTGTGGAGTTCCATTTTACAAAGTTTACAATGCGTTTAACTGAAATGCTTCTTTGATGTGTCTAGAACCAGCCCAATTTAACTGCAGGGGGGGGGGGAGCTTTCTTATATAATATTTAAAACTTTCTTAATAAGATATCCTTTTAGGTGTGGCAACTTCTTGTAGATGTGAGACATTTATAAATAATTTTGTGTGCCAGTTTACAACTACTGTCCTTACATCCGTTGATGTAATGTACCTTTCAATAATTCACACAAATCTATGATGTATCATAATAACCATTTCGATTCATCACTAATTAATTAGCTGTAAAATATTTAGAAAAGCTTCTTTCATTTAAGTACGACCAGGGTTGCAAGCCATGTTCCAACACCACATGGCAATATGTTAATTTTTTTGTGGGGGAGGGGGTAAAAAATTGCACCATAAAACCAAATAATTTATCACTGCTTTTTCTACGCGATTTGACATTCTTTTATTTAGGTTGTGCTGGAAGTCTCACAAGCACAATGGCCAAGATTGAAAGAACTCCCTTAGGAGTCACAAAGAAGTACCTTGTTAGTGATCTTGAACTTTTGGGAAAGGTGATGTAATTTAATTTTTAAAACAAACAAACCACCAAGCAAGCAAGCAAACAAACAAACAAATATCCAAGGGCTAAGTCCTCCTTGGACCTCCAAATGCCCTCCAGATGGGGACAATTCCCATCAACCCTGACCATGCTTTTTGAGGTTGATGGGACTTGGAGTCCAAACATATATGGAAGGCAACAAGTCAGCTATACGTGGGCTCTAAGGAATGCCTGATGATGATGATGATGATGATGATGATTTTAAAAAATCGTTTTCACAATTTATTTTCCCACACCATGTCACAAACCAAATTCCCGAATACCCCCTCAGTTTCAAGAGAAGATTTCCCCCTGTGGTTTGATTCAATGTCTGATAAAGCAGTCACAGCCTTCTCCATTATTCCCCCTGTCTCTGGGTCCAGAGGCATCCAGGGAAATGAAGATGGCAGCAGTTGCTGCTGCCACTTAATCCTGTGCTGTGAAGAGGCATGCTGGGAATTCCCATCAGATCTCTGAAAACATCAGGGCAGAGCCCCTCAGTGTTGTACTACAGCTCCCACCATCCCTGTCCATTGGCAATGCTGCTGGGGTTCTTGAGAGCAGGAATCCAGCAATATCTGGAGGCCCACCTGTTGGGTAAGCCTGCCTTCAGGCCTGAAAAGTCAGAACTTGACTGGGAGGCAGCCTAGCTCTCTGACCACAGGTGTGATAACCTCTTTGTCACCAGATCTTGTCGATTCATCCACTGGACCAGGTGACTTTTCCAAATTGTCTCCTGGAATTCAGTTTCAAGATGCAAGGATTCCTGAGGAATCAAGTTACGTATATCCTATGTTATATTTTTTGTGATTCCCTTATTCCATTGTGTTTATCCTGGCCCCATAATTTATCCTTGTCCCATGTTGGCTCCTAAAATATCTTCCTCTTTTGTTGCTCCCTAGTGTTTCCTCTGAGTGTTTCCTCTGAGGGATGCAGGTGGCGCTGTGGGTTAAACCACAGAGCCTAGGACTTGCCGATCAGAAGGTTGGCAGTTCAAATCCCCACGACGGGATGAGCTCCTGTTGCTTGGTCCCTGCTCCTGCCAACCTAGCCGTTCGAAAGCACGTCAAAATACAAGTAGATAAATAGATACCACTCCGGCGGGAAGGTAAACGGTGTTTCCGTGTGCTACTCTGGTTCACCAGAAGCAGCTTAGTCATGCTGGCCACATGACCTGGAAGCTGTACCCTCGGCCAATAAAGCGAGATGAGTGCCGCAACCCCAGAGCCAGCCACGACTGGACCTAATGGTCAGGGGTCCCTTTACCCTTTACCTTTAGTGTTTATTCCAGTTTCTCCGTGACAGGGACAACCAATGTAGGGCCCTCCAATTGTTGCTGGACTACAACTCCCACCCCCTGTGACCATTGCCCATACCTGCTGGGGCTGAAGGGAGTTTGGAGTCTGGAAGGTGCCCCATCGGCTACTCCTTCTGCAGGGCAATTGGCCTCTGAAACAGGGAGCCTGTGGAAACAGCCGAGTGAAACGGAAGCGTGGTGCCCACGAAAACTATATTTACCCTGAAATTACAGGGGGAAAGGCAAGCTGCTATCTAAATAAAGAAATTGCCCACAGCTCTCCCATAATCCAAGAGAGACGGCACTACCCAGTAGGTAAATAATATCCATTTTAAACCCATTTATAAGGCTGCAGTAAGAGATCATAATGAAAGCGCTGTCACAGCCGATTGTGTCCCACTTTCCACGGTGTGAGTTTGTTTTTAAACTATGCCGAAATGGAAAGTAAATCATGAAATGCCTCATTAAAGTAACATTATCTTGCCACAATAAATCCAGCAAAGCACAGGATTTAAAGAGTTTTGGCATGCTGTTGTGGCAGCGTGTGCTAAGGCTAAGTCAAGTTAGCAGTAGATTAGAAGGGGCTTTTCATATGAAAATGTTTGAAATGGATGTGTAATGTGCTTTAAGGCCTACCTTGCTTTGAAGGAGAAGGGTTCTACAGTTGGAAGGAATGAGCCAGATTGTTTCCTCGTCTCCAGCTGGAGCCGAAGTCCTATAGGGACGTTTTGTTTTGTTTTGCATTTTCCACCTATTTATTATACACAAGATGCAATCAAACAGCAACAGATTTCTCCTGAGGTGGTTGACCATGTCCACGCCCAGATCCACCTCTAAACTGAAATTCAGTAGCTGACCCAGCTCCAGCCTCTGCCTTCTTGTCAGCACTGCGTCTGTAGGTGTCCCTGTCAGCCTCTCCCTGTGTAAGGCAAGAAGGACGCTCACCCTCCAAACCTTTTGGCCAGGACCGTCCAGTTTCAAGAAGACTGCGACGCAAGGTGGCAGGCACAATTTCAGGCGTCAGGTGGAGATAGTCCCTCAAGTACTGGATGCCCTCATTGGTCAAATACCAAGAGAAAAGCCTCCATGCAAAAACTGCTCCTTCATGTAACCACGAGATTTCAGCAACTACATTGCTTTCATGACTTGGAGGTTGGGCACATATGTTTAGGCATATGAACATCTTTCTTAGCTACCATCACTCCCTCCTTAAAAAGGAGTTCGTAGATGGCAATGCGGGGGCTTTTAGGCATCAACATCGTGGCAGGAGCAAGAGGCTCGAACACTGGAAAGCATAGGGACGTTCTGTTGTGAGTTCCAGATCCGTAATCACCAGGTCCATTTTCACAAAGCCATGACACAGGAAAGCAGGCACCTGAGATGTGCTCCTAAGAAACGTCCTTATACCAACACAAACATTTGGTCCATGTTGAGCAAAAGTATCTGCTGACTATAACCACAAAATGCATCTTCCACTCCAATGGCTCTTCTAAACTAGTCAATGTCACTTACTTTGCCTGAACCCTTAACTTACTGACAACCTGGTAACTGCGGAGTGAACGTGTGGCACAGAGCTCATCAAAGGCACCTGTTATTATTTATTACAAGATTATTTATTACAATATTACATGATTATTAAGTGCACAAGCTTGGCTGGCTACTTTAAAGCAGGCATAGGCAAACTCGGCCCTCCAGATGTTTTGGGACTACAACTCCCATCATCCCTGACCACTGGTCCTGTTAGCTAGGGATGATGGGAGTTGTAGTCCCAAAACATCTGGAGGACTGAGTTTGCCTATGCCTGCTTTAAAGCCTTACCGTGTTTTAAATGAGCATGCGTTTTGTAAAACTGTTGCATCACTTTAAATACCAACAGCTTTTATTTAACTATTAATGTTCTACCAAGGTAGTTTTGAGGAAAGAGTTAAAACCACTTAGCCAAATCACCCTTGTATTCTCTCCACCCCAACTAAGCCCCAACAACTGAGACTCTGTGGAAGTCTCTATACCTTCTCTTGTATAGAATTCTGACTCACAGCGAAGGCCCCACATGACAGTTAAGCTAACTTTCACCTGACCAGAGAGAAACCTTCCCACATCAAATGCATTCTAATGTACATTACACAATAAAAATGTTGTAACACAATACCCCTCAAAACGTAACCCAAATAAACAAGACTTATACACAGTCCATCTAGCTTGATATTGTCTATGCAGGGGTGGCCCAATCATGAGGCAAGGTGAGGCAACTGTTTCAGGTGGCACATCCACATAGACAGCAGATCCTGATGTAGATCTTCATTCCCCCCTTGGTCCTGTTGTAGATCTTCACTCACCCCTTCTTCCATGGTGCCATTTTGTGGTTCACATCAGGTGCCAAAATGTCTTGGGCCGGCCTTGCCTCTACCACTAGGGTAGATGTCCTCAACAAGGTGTTCCCCAACGTAAGAACCACAGTAACTTGCACACCCCACTCACCACCCACCCTATAAATGATGGTTCTGGATATTTGTGGGGCTGTCTGATGGGGAGAATTGGTTCATTTGGTCGTGTGCAGAGGTGTTTTGCCTATTGTTTGATAGAGGGAGGTCTGAGCATTGCATGCTTCTTCTATCAAATGGGTGCTTTGTGATGTCTGTGACAGGTTTCCTTTCGATTTCTAAAGGGGCCTCTGAGCCCCAAACGGTTGGTGGTCCCTAGTCTGCATTGACTGGCAGCCCCTCCTGAAGGTTCCCACACAGGAGTCTTGCCCAGCCCTCCCTGGGGATTGCCGGGGTCCTTGTGCATGCAGAGCATGTTCTCGGCTGCTAATCTCTGACTCTTTTTTCACTTGCAAGTGGTTGGCAGTGAACAAGGATAGGAGGAGGGCAGAAAGCCAGACTGACAGATGGCTTTGCATGGGGAAGCCAGGATATCATCTTTGGCAAGGATTCCACCTTCAGGAATTCTTTCTGTGAAGGTTAGCCGTAATCCCTCTGAGAAACAGACTTTCAAAAACTTTCAAAAATAACAAAATAGATTCCAATTCAATGCATCTCGCCGATGTGATTCCGCCAATGTCCTTACAGGGGATGGAAGGGCGGCGGTGGCGCGCGGGGGGGGGGGGCGTGTTGTGATGACTAGAAAGATAAGAGACTTGAATTAAAGCAAGAGAGGAACAGAAAAAAAAATATTCCGGGGCTTAAATAATGGTAAAACTAATGAAATCAATTCATCATTGCAAACGTTCAAGCAAGTTTTCCAAAATTTTACTAGCTGATCAAATGCACTGATCCACTTAGAATCACAGTCTTAAATGGAAAGGCATGCAGGCTGTTTCAAGAAAGAAACCTTTATATGTTTTGACTAGGAACCATGAAGCAGAGGAACTTAGTTTTCCAGGCAAGTAAATAGCGGGAGCTGTTTTGCTCTTTTGCAAGTTGGCATCCCTGAGCAACTAACTGCCCATGGCTGGGCAGGGCCAAACGTTGATGCCTTCCTAGAGGACTCACACAGAACTATAGCTCTGTAAAGGGGCTAGGGGGTCTCCTACAAACTCTTAGCTCCTTTAACAAACTACAGCTCCCAGAATTCTTTGGGCAAAGCCATGACCTTCAAAGTGGTATAACAGCGCTTCTAAATGTGTAGTGTGGATGTGGTTCTGAACACGGACAGGGGAGGTTGGCAAAGATGAGTGAGGGGCCTGGAAGGGTTGGAAGACTTGGGTATGTTTAGCCTGGGTAAGAGCTGCAGGCCAGAAAAGGCAGCTATATAAAGATGTACTGTTAAACTGTCCTGCATTCTCTCTACTTCCAGTTGCCTGCCTGGAATTGTCTGGCTCCTAATAAGGGCAGTAGCAGTTGTGGAATAAGAAGATGAGCACCCTTTATATTTCCAGCAGATCACTACCCAGAGGAAGCAAATATAACTTTAAGTCCTCCAGGGCAGTGGGAGACAAGGCAGCTCTCTTCCAGTTTGTGAGAGTGTAGGCTGTGTGGCCACATGTGAAATATACATTTAAAGCTCATCGTTTTCCCTGGATAAACCTGGGACCTGTAGTTTGTTAAGGGTGGTGGGGAATGTACAGATCAGTGCTGTGTAAACTGTAGTTCCCATGGTTCTTTGTGGGGAGCCGTATGTCTTAAATGTATGGTGAAGGTGTGACAGGATGCTCAAGCCTCAGTCTCCTCTCACCATGGCTGGAGAACTGCACTGAGACATTTGGAGAAGTGCAGATTTCAAAAGAAGGCTCTGTGTTGTGTCCAGAAGGGAGGATTAAGTCAATTTGCTCTGAAATGTGAATGGAACCATATTGCTCTCCCAACCCTAATCGCCAGCTTTCTCATAATGATGCAGGTGGGGTGGCTCTCAATCTACAGGAAGCTATTGCTAATATACATATTCCGTATTTTTCGCTCTATAAGACGCACCAGACCACAAGACGCACCTAGTTTTTGGAGGAGGAAAACAAGAAAAAAAATATTCTGAATCCCAGAAGCCAGAACAGCAAGAGGGATTGCTGCGCAGTGAAAGCAGCAATCCCTCTTGCTGTTCTGGCTTCTGAGATAGCTGCGCAGCCTGCATTCGGTCCATAAGACACACACACATTTCCCCTTACTTTTTAGGAGGGAAAAAGTGAGTCTTATAGAGCAAAAAATACAGTATATCCCCATTGAATTTCATAGGAGGGAGATTATCTGCTCCAGGCCCAGGGCTGATGTAAAGCTGCACTGTCAACAGAGGTGTGGTTGTGTAGCGCAGGTGTGCTCCTTCCTTCTGCCACACCTTTCCACACCCACCTTTTTAGACATTCCACTGGTGTATCTTCACCAGCGGAACTGATGTTTTCTTAGTGTTCCCTGGACATTTCCACCAGCAGATCTGTCACACCAGTGGCGTATTGATCATACCTCCGGTGTTGCAGAGCTTCCACAAAAGAGGAATGGCCATAAGCTCAGTGGCAGAACATAGAATTGTGGAGGTAGAAGGGACCTTTGGGGGCATCTAGTCCAACTCCTTGCAATGCCGGAATCTCAGCTAAAGCATCCTTGATAGATGGCCATCTTCTTTGCATGCTGAAGACCCCATCAGAGGCTTGGGGTGAAATTTGTCTGAAACAGTCCATGGAGACAAATCCTGTGCTGGATGGACCCAGGTTCATATTCAGTATAAAGCAGGTTTCCTATGTTCCTATATATAGGCTTCCATCCAATATAGGATTGCACCCTCAATTAGCCTGATTATTTTCGCTATTTTTGAAAAGAGAGCCAGATATAATCTCAGGGAAATGATTCAATTTTTGAAAACCATTTTTAATTCTATGTAATTACAAAGAGATTAATTGCAACCACCGAGACCTTTCCTAATTAGCTAGTCTCCCTCTTTCTTCCTCTTTCCCTCCCAAAGTCATTGTTGAACAATGGGGGGGGGGGGAGAGAAAGCCATGATCGGCTGCTTACAGAGATCCGAACACATTTGCAAACAACTTCTGTACATCCACATTGTGTGAGACTTCAACCCTTCATTTGTCTGTTATATTTTCCACTGGGTATTTCCTGCTCCCTAATTAATGGCTGAGGTTGACTATGCCTTCAGCGTCTCTTAATGGTTGATTCAGCAAGACTGGGACCAACTCAAACTGCTTCCAACACCATCATCAAAAAGATGACCAGTAGTTCCCCTAGCAAACCTCTGGCTGCTGCTTTGGGACAATCAAGAAGGAAAGACTTCCTTACTGTGGAGATGGGGAACCTGTGACTCTCCAAATACTGTTGAACTCCAATTTCCATCAGCCCTAGCCAGCATGGACTGTGGTCACAGGTGGTCGGAGTTGTCGTCCAATAACATGGAGGGCCACAGGTTCCCCATCTCTGGTGTGCTATTGGGAGGTACGGATGGAGTCAAGGAAGTACCTTGATTAGCACTGGCAAAGCAGGACCTGTCATCCACAGTGCTGACCGAGTATCCTGACTCCACTGCCACCTACTGGTTAGATCAGAAATCCCGCTCTTCCATCAATTGCTATGCAGCCACATCCATTTAATTGCTCAACAATGCAAGCAAGTTTGGCCCCTATTGCAACATTGCCTTCAGCTTTAACACTTTGCTTTCCCCTCCAGGAATGAATGGTGGCTTATTTATTTATTTAGTGAGAAATTAATACACCACTCTTTGTCAATAGGCCACAGGGCTGTTTACATAATAAACAAACTAAAGTACACACATAATGTAATTACAATACAATACAATACAATGGTCATATAAATACAATTCGTATTTAGTGGTGTCACAATAATGAGCCAGCGACAATATTCATGACTCAACCCCTGCAGAATACAAGAGGATAATGATATATTATCTACCCAGCTTAGGTGCAACTATAAAACACAACGCATATTTAACATGAGCATTAGTAAAAAATAATAAGATCAAAATCACTGATGGTAAAGGAATGCCATGAGGTGATGGGGGCTAAGTCTAATTTTCTGCTTCTGGTAGCTTGCCACAGCCACTAAGAACCAAGGCTGCTCTTAACCGTACACACCCATCCTTGGTTCTGTTTCATGGTCCTGCTGTGGTCCTCCAGATGTTGCAGGGCTCCAACTACCATAATCTATACCCTTTTAAAATGTGGCTCTTTTCTTCCAGGCTGTGTGTGTATAGGGTTGTTGTTTTTATTCTAATTTTATATGTTGTGATCTTTTCTGTGAACCGCTATGAGACCTCTGGGTAGAGGGCGGTATATAAACTCAATAAATCACCATCATCTCTGACCACTGAGCATGCTAGCTTAGGCTGACAGGAATTTGAGTCCAACAACACCTGGAAGGCGACAAGTTTAACATTCCTGGAGCAGAGCATGAGTGTTGGGAACATGCTCTGGTGCTGGGGTAGCAAACCTGTGGCGCTCCAGATATTGGTGGACTCATGCTCCCATCAGCCACCATGGCCAAAAGTCAGGGTTGATGGAAGTTGGAGTGCAACAACACCTGGGAGACCTCTCTGGTTCTCCATCCTCACTGCAATTATAGTAAGGCAGACTTTCCTGGGAATAAGCCCCATTGAACTCAATAGGCAGCTTCCCATCATCACTGCTATTCTAGGACACACCTGTTGGATTTCTGCCTGGTGTGCAATTGTTAGAGGCACTGATCTACTGCCAGAAAGAAAGGGTCGGTGTAATAGAGACTGAAAAAGAACTCGTTTGTTCCCCTTTCATATATCAAAGCTTGAAGAGATCTTTCGAGTCAAAATAGATTTAGCCTTTTGTTCAATTAGCTGGAGCTCTGCTTGGCTGCTTCACATCTAGCAGAATGGTGTATAGTGCGTTTTTACAGACCTCCAAGCAATCAAGTGGAATAATTTTTATTTTTTAATTTTTTTGTACACTTCATATGCAAGAAAGCAGAAAGTGCACATTTAGGAACCAGGAAGGTTTGCTAATGAGAAACATGTTTCTTCTTCTTCTTCTTCTTCTTCCTCCTCCTCCTCCTCCTCCTCCTCCTCCTCCTCCTCCTCCTCCTCCAAAAAAGAGATAAAAGAGATTTTTCCAAGAAATATTTCTCTGAACTGTGGCCGGGCTTTTACTAGGTGAACATTTTACCCATCTTCTGCCTCCCCACCCCCAAACAAAACCCCACTTTAGTTTAGAACAGCTGCAATCGTGCATTTGCCTCCAGCCCATAATCCTGACAGCATCTGACATAATCTGTATGAATGGCCAGATCAGAAGCCACCTATGTTTAACTGAACTCTCTGACTTACGTTCTCTTCCCCTCAACAAGCCGTCTCTGGTTCTGACAAAAGTTGACAGTTTAGAAGCAACTCTCTTGTGCCGTTCCTTGGACTCTTGACCCAAAACTGGGATTGAGTATAATGTTATTGATTGATTGATTTAGAAAGTTATAGAGTGATAGAGCATGTTTTTTGCATGCAAAAGGTCCCAGATGGCCTGATTCTGTAGCAGGTAGCTTAATAATAATAATAATAATAATAATAATAATAATAATAATAATAATAATATGTTTATTTGTATGTCTTTATGTTTCCCTCCTCCAGAATGGAGGTGCCCCAAGTAGCTTACATAATGGCCATAAAACAACCACCATGTCACTCACCTTATATAGATAAAAAGGTAAAGGACCCCTGGACGGTTAAGTCCAGTCAAAGGTGACTCTGGGGTTGCGTGCTCATCTCGCTCTATAGGCCTAGGGAGCCGGCATTTGTCCACAGACAGTTTTCCAGGTCTTGTGGCCAGCATGACTAAACCACTTCCATCACAGGATACTGTGATGGAAAGCAGAGTGCAAGGAAACGCCATTTGCCTTCCCACTGCAGTGGTACCTATTTATCTACTTGCACTGGTGTGTTTTCAAACTGCTAGGTTGGCAGGAGCTGGGACAGAGCAACGGGAGCTCATTCCGTTGCAGGGATTCAAACTTCTGACCTTTCGATCAGGAAGCCCAAGAGGCTCAGTGGTTTAGACCACAGCGCTACCCGCATCAGTTGCCTTATATATCCATAGGTAGATATACAACAAATACCGGTAAGCAGGATAAAGAGCAAGGGAGAAACAAAACCTTTAAAATTAAACTACAGCCCTGCAGGAGCCAGCACTAAATGGCAGAAAAGAAATCTACACAACAGACACATTAAAGGCTTGGTGAGGCATCTTCAAGTGGTGATGGATTGATCTTCAAGTTAAGCAAAGGGGGAGACAACTGACCCTCCTGGAGCAAGAACATCCATCGACTTCATGCCACAGTGGAAAAGATCATTTACAGCAGCCTTTCCCAGCCTTAGTGCCCTCCAGATGCTTGGTCTACAAATCACAGCATTCTTGACCATTGCCTGTGCTGGCTGGGGCTAGTGGGGGTTCCAGTCCAAAATATTTGGAGGGTGGTTGGTCGGGGAAGGCTGCTTACAGCACAATCCTATCCACCTGCCCCGGAAAAAACATTCCATAAAGTTCAGTGGTGCTTACTCCAAGGAAAGTAGGCATAGGTTTAAAGCATTTCACCTAAGATCACCATGCGGTCAACTGAAACCAGCTTGGGGCAAAATTTTGTTTTGGTAATTTCACCATATAAAAAGGTAAAGGTACCCCTGCCTGTACGGGCCAGTCGTGTCCGACTCTAGGGTTGTGCGCCCATCTCACTTAAGAGGCCAGGGGCCAGCGCTGTCCGGAGACACTTCCGGGTCACGTGGCCAGCATGACAGGCTGCATCTGGCGAGCCAGCACAGTGCATGGAAACGCCGTTTACCTTCCCGCTAGTAAGCGGTCCCTATTTATCTACTTGCACCCGGGGGTGCTTTTGAACTGCTAGGTTGGCAGGCGCTGGGACCGAACGACGGGAGCGCACCCCGCCGCGGGGATTCGAACCGCTGACCATACGATTGGCAAGTCCTAGGCACTGAGGTTTTACCCACAGTGCCACCCGTGTCCCAATTTCATCATATAGTCCCCTCTATTAGGAGCTAAACAACTGGCATTTTAAAATGTGCATTCATAGACATGCATTAATTTATTCCATTTATCCGTACCTGTTTTGTCTTCTGAGACAAGTTGCAGTTCTACTTTTCTCTCTCAGCTCTCACTCTTGCTCTCTCTTCACAAATATATTGACATAATTCTGGCAGAAAATGATCACACATCTGCAGACATTCCTTTCGTCTCTTGATTCCTTTTCTCATTTTCTGTGTGATTCTTTGCTTCTCTTGTACCATTTCGAATATTTCCAGCCAGTGTATGTATTGCAGCTCATGAAATGGCAGAGAACTGAAAAACTGTCCAGTCTTGGCATTTTCAGCTTTGTTACACTTAGGGAGAAATCATGTACTTGGCGGTAGCCCTGTGGAGATTAATGGCATATGCCCCATCGCCTGTAAAGGTTTCCCATCCCTGCTCTAAAGTGTTACATATAATCCCTAGATATCATTGCTAAATTATTATCCTGAGCTAAGCAGTCATTGTGCCTGGGTGGATTGCGGCTCCATCTGCACTATTATGCATTTAAAGCACTATGATATCACTTTAAATAGTCATGGCTTCCTCCAAAGAATCCTGGGAACTGTAGAAGAAGAAGAAGAAGAGTTTGGATTTGATATCCCGGTTTATCACTACCCGAAGCAGTCTCAAAGCGGCTAACATTCTCCTTTCCCTTCCTTCCCCACAACAAACACTCTGTGAAGTGTGTGGGGCTGAGAGACTTCAAAGAAGTGTGACTAGCCCAAGGTCACCCAGCAGCTGCATGTGGAGGAGTGGAGATGCGAACCCGGTTCACCAGATTACAAGTCTACCGCTCTTAACCACAACACCACACTGGCTCTAGTTTGTTATGGGTGCTGAGAGACATTAGGAGACGTCTATTCAATTCACAGAGCTACAATTTACAGAGTGGTGTAACAATCAAGCCCTCTTCACAGGGAACTCTGGAAATTGTAGATCTGTAAGGGGAGCAAGGGTCTTCTAACCAGTGGCGAAGCTGCGGGAGTGTGGGGCACGCATCCCAGGGGTGTGGTACGCCACCCACGAGGGCGTGGCATACCGCCCGCAGGGGCATGGCACACGTTCTGGGGGGCGTGACATGCCACCTGTGGGGGTGTGGTGCCTGGCACGTGGGGGGTGCGTGGGGCGTGTTTCTGGGGGTGTGCTGCAATGGCACCCTACCAGAATAGTGGTGCCGGGGGCAGTCCGCTCCCTCCGCACTCCTGTTCCTCCGCCAGTGCTTCTAACAATGGGCAGACTTTGGTCTTTCAAATTTCAGTGGCGCCCTTTGCAAAGCCACAATTTGGCGCAACCTCTTGTATTCCGTTATAGTATTCTTGTATGTTATAGTTGAGATGCCTTTGAACGCCCCCTAGGCTTGGCACCCAGTGCAGCAGAACCAGTCGCACTGCCCTAAATCCGCCTCTATTCCTAATGACTCTAGAAACCCTTAACAAACTACAGTTCCCAGGATTCCTCGGACTATTTAAAGTGGTATGATATGGCTTTAAATGTGTAGTGCAGGTGGGGTCGTAGTGAGATATGGTAGGGGTGATTGAAGATGTTCAAGCAGTCTGAAACGCCATGAGAACAAAACCAAGCAAAGGTCTTCAGATCATTTCCAGACTACTGATTACATAGTATGCTTCTCCCCCCCACACACACATCCTCCAGGGGGGTTAATTTTCTTTTCCCAGTGGGCTCCTACCTCTGCTTTCAAATGTACCAGGGAAATACCCTGGGAGCCGTGGAGTAAATCAAATGAATATCAGCCACACCTTGGGTGATAGGCAGAAAGCTCATTTGTTGCAGAGTTTGGGAGGAGAAGGGGGAATGTCAAGGGGAAGAGATCCTATTTAATCATTGTAAGCTAAGTTCCCTAATAAATATCCAGCCACATCAAATATACATTTGTCGCTCTTTCTTTTCTTGCCGCCCCCACCACCTTCACCTCTCCTCCCCCTTTAAGTACTGCACCACCAGGATATAAAGGCAGATATAATACATTTCAACCTGCAAGCTATTTTTAGTTGCTCCCTGGCAATGAATCTTTAAAGAGATCTTGGATATCTGTCTGCAGTCAGTTTAATAGGGGCGCTTCTGACATTCCCCCTTGTCACCATGCTAGGGAAGGCATTTCAATCCCACGAAGATGGATAAGAGCTACATCAAAAACACATATCCCCTTGTTGGTGCATGTGGTGAATAATCAGCAGAGAGGTCCCAGGAGCTCTGGATTGAATTAAGGCTGAATCCATTTGGGTAGTGATCGGGGTATGATGAGTACCTGTGCAAAAATCCGCCTCCATTTTCTCAGGAGTTCCACCCCACCCTGCTTTCTCAATAAAAGGGGCTTCCATTTTTCTGCCTCATTCTCAGGGCACTTGAGAGTTCCTTTCACATTTTGGTTGGTGCAGGTTTTGAGCTTCCCTTTCATTTCTGGTAGGGACGCTGGTGGCGCTGTGGGTTTAACCACAGAGCCTAGGATTTGCTGATCAGAAGGTCGGCGGTTCAAATCCCTGCAACGGAGTGAGCTCCTGTTGCTCGGTCCCTGCTCCTGCCAACCTAGCAGTTCGAAAGCATGTCAAAGTGCAAGTAGATAAATAGGAACCGCTCCGGCGGGAAGGTAAACAGCGTTTTTGTGCGCTGTTCTGGTTCGCCAGAAGCAGCTTAGTCATGCTGGCCACATGACCCGGAAGCTCTCTGCGGACAAACGCCGGCTCCCTCGGCCCATAGAGCGAGATGAGCGCCGCAACCCCAGAGTCGGTCACAACTGGACCTAATGGTCAGGGGTCCCTTTACCTTTACCTTCGTTTCTGGTAAAAATTTCTCCAGCACTCTGCAGCCTCCCTGGCTGCCCATTTTGAGGGGCAACTTGATTGAAGGGCAGGCACCTGGAAAGGCATGCAGAATGCAGAGGATTTGTATAAATGACACACAGGGCTTTTTTTCAGTGAACTCACCGGAACTCTGTTCCGGCCCCTCTGAGGTGGGCACCATTGCCATTATAAGAGAACAAGGGAGGCATTCGTGGTGAGTTCCGGCACTTCTTTTTCTAGAAAAACAGCATTCATAATATCTGTGTTGACCACCTCAAAACTTAGATAAGCACATCAAAAACACTGTACCCTACCCATGAGAATTTCCCCCAAATTTTCTCTCTGCATCCTCCTCTTCTTATACAATTTATTTTCCCACTTTCCAATGCCATTATTGTTTACGGTGAAGTTCTGTGCTTCCATGAAGATATGGAACAGCTACTCTCACAAAATTTCATAACGGGAATCACTATTTGAGTGGTGTAAATTGGTGGTTTTAAGATTCTATCACACACACACACACACTTTAGATACTAATGTCCGCTTAGGGAGTCTCTTTCGTATTCTCTTGAGTGGGGGCCCTTGACTCTCTCTGCCTCAAGTCCTGCCCCAGTGGCACCACTGCCAGTTGTGCAGTTAGGCCAGTGATTGCCAACATTTTTAGGCCAATGGACACATTTGCAAAGCAGGGAAACATTTGTAGGCAGGACAATCAAGCACACCTTGCAACCTATTCTATTGACTACAACAAAGGGCTTCTTTTAAACCTAATTTCAAGAGGGCGTGGCATGGGAGGAGACCCTTCGGGTGCAAAGGAAGGCCTCTGCAGGCACCCTTGGGTGCCATGTTTGTGGCCCCCAAGTTAGGTAATCTTGAGACTTTAATCAACTCTTATCCCTTGCCACCATCACCATCTGGACTTAATGGTCTTACAATGGTCTTACAATACAAAGCTTATTTTGCTTACCACACGTGGTCTTATGGGGATCTCTCTATTTAGAAATTAATGTTTAACTTTGCTTATGTCAAGCTGTGGTAAGTCAGCCCTGTTGTGTTTGCCTCCTCCCTCATTCTCCTTACCCCAGAGGCACCATTGTCTGTACCTGGTAAATAGGGGACATGCAGCTTATGATAACATGCTTTGAGATCCTCAGAAGAGCTTAACCTGCCTATCCCACTATAATAAGTGCATTGGATAAAAACATGCTTGGTTACGGCTGGATCTGAGAGATGAATTCTAAACATGTGTTTTATGCATAAAGCTTAAAAGTTCCAGATATTTTAGAAAGCATGAAAACTGATCCGTGAATTTGCTAAGCTGGTGTATTTATTTCAAACCATATTTAATCTCATTACTTAACTTCTTGTACTCTGGTTTAAGAGTTGCGTGGATAATTGCCTTACAGGGGTAAACTGTCTATCAAAATCAGAAAGAACAAACAGGGGCTACAGATAGACCTAATCAGTCTTTGCACTAATTGCTTTCTTTCATGTTCGTGTTCCTGAATGGAGGTGATTGTGCATTGGTATGCTTATTCCTACTCATTAGCCTTGAAAATTTTGAGGAACTGTAGGTTGTTTTGGTTTTTTAAAGGATTTTAAGAAAACATTGCAAAAACACTGGGCTTCATTTCACCAGAATTTCATGCAGAATTCTTTGGACAAATTAAATGGTTGGAGGTGTGTGGTTTCCTCACGCAGGAGTGGGGAACCTCAGACCCAGAACCAATTGCAGCCATCCAGGCATCTCTAGCCAACCCGCATCACTCTCACTAGCCCACACCCCTTGTCCAAGCCACACCCTTCACCATTATTGCTTCATGTCCATCATGCTCAACTGCTTTTGTCTGGCAGAAACGTGTCTTTGCCTCTTGCTTGTCTAGAAGGACAGGTGTGTTTGCATGCATTGTTAAAAACCTCTGGCTTTTGCTGGCATGTAGCCCATTTTATAAGAGTAAGGGTCACGCCCATTGATTGGCCGTTTTTGCCTCTCACCCCTCCTCCCGGCATGCAACCCCCAGAAGGTTCCTTACAAGGAAATACAGCCCCCCCCCCAAAAAATAGATTCCCAGCCCTCCTCTAATAGAATGAATCCCATTCATGGATATTGCTGTAGTTGGGTTCACATTAGCTTTCTTTTCCCTAGTTGAACCTAACACAATCTCAATTTTTAAAAGGCTATCCACGCATTGAACCTATTTGCTAAATGGTTTAAAATGAGAACAGCTGAACTACTTCAGGTTTCCCTCATAACATCTGAGAGTGCTCAAAAGAAATGTTAAGCAAAAGCTAAGATTGCATATTTTTAGGAACACACTCAGGCAAACAACAACACAAAAGCCGCCCTTGGTATTGCAAAGGGGGTCAACCGGGGGTGGGAGGGAGCCTGCCTCACCACCAGACAACCAAGCTGACTGTTAGAAGAACAGAAGGATGCTGCAAGAGAAGACCAAAGGCCTGTTTAGTCCAGATGTCCACGAAAAGCTCACAAGCAGGAGCACAATGCCACTTTCCATAGTGTAGTCATTGATAGCCTCATCCTCCTTGATTTTCCTTCATCTTGTTGGCTAATGTGAGAACATCCTGGTGGGCCGGATGAGCCTTTGGACTGATTTGTCTGTTCTGCTTTAAAACCATCCAGTTGGGCAGCCAACACTTTATATTGTGGTGGTGAGCTCCATCGTTTAACTATGTGCTGTGTGAAGTACTTATTTCCCACCTGGCAAGCTGGCTACAAAACTTGACAGTTTTGCACATGCTCAGAACCATTATTCCTAGTTCTGGAATTCATTGGCTGGTTTTTCACGAGCCATGACTTCTTGAGATTTCGGAGGTAAAGCTGGACTGAATTGAAAACAAATTGAATACTCCACCCATCCCCCCTCAGAAAATAACCCCTATTACTTGGTATTTTAATAATGGATTTGATATGGTGCCAACTGGGAAATTACAAAGTTGGAGGTGTCTTAATGAAGAAAGTTTAATGGGTAGACAGGGAGCTCTCCTGAAAAGAAAACATAGCAGTTCGGTGGAAGATAGAAAGAAAGTTGTGAGCGATAAAGTTGTTAGTGGAGTTTTTGCAAAGCTCAGTCTTGGGAACCACTCCAATCAATATTAATCAACAGCCTTGATGGTAAAAATGAGAGTGTGATAATGAAATCTGATGATGATACCAAATTGGGGACCATGTTCAATACTAGGGAGGACTGGAAAGCCAAGCACAATGATCTAAAGGATTTCCATAATCTAGTGTAGTAGAAATGAGTTGCAATGTTCATGCATTAGACTGTTAATATTATCCTGTTTGTAGTTTTTTATTGTAGGTTTATCAGTAGGAGATGGCAGACAAGGAGGAATGTCTAGGCCTAAATGGGGAAGCACAGTGGGCTTTTAAAATTTGGTGCATTCTAATTTTTATTATTTAAACTTCTAAGGTTCTTTCATACAACCGTTATGCAGAATTAAGTTGGTTTGGGGCTATAACAGCATGACACAGCAGGAAAAGGGTCTTCTCTATGGAATATCATGTGTGGGGTATAATATCAGACCATCCAAGTGTCCCTGTTTTCTAGGGACATCCCTGATTTAGAGATGTCATCCTGGTTTATGATTTGACCCCAGAATGTCCCACTTTTCCTTAGGATGTCCCTATTTTCACTGGAGAAATGGTGGAGAGTATGGAGTTATCTGACCCCGAATCCATCTGAAGGCAATTCTGTTTAGGGAAGTTTTTAAAATGTTTAATATTTTATTATGTTTTTATATATGCTGGAAGCTACCCAGAGTGCTGGGTCAACCCAAGAAGATGTGTGGGGAATAAATAGTAAAATTATCATTATAGAACGAAACGTCTCTATTTTCATCAGTGAAATGATGGAGGGTATGTAATATTAAGGGAATACTTTCCATGTTATATTTGTGCAAGTTCACTAGAGTCTAGAGAAAACCCCATCCAGGTTTTACACAAACAAAGCTCAGGAGTTCTGTAGACTGGGCCCTGAGGCTGTTGGAGAAAGAGAAATGGGGAAGGGGGCTTTTCCTCATGTTTCATGTATGTTCCAGATTGTTCTAAGTAAAGTGGCCTGGCCATCATCCTTTGTGTAAAGAGTACATCTTACAGGTGGTTTGTTTGTTTGTTGTCTTCAGCTGCTAGAGTGAAAAGTCCCACAGAAGTGTTGCTGAGTAACATTATTTTCAATATTTGACACTTGTTCCTTAGGCTGCACATACTCATCCTGCTAAAGAGCATTTCCCTCAATTGTTCCACTTAACGTGTCTCTCTGTGGGGTTGAACTGGCACCCTGCCTCCTAGAGCAATAGTGAAGCAAACTATTAGCAAATACTTTAAGCCCATTTGGCGGAGACTGTGTTCCCTCCTCCTTCCCACCACAACACTTAGTATGCTGTGTTGTTTGTTTCTAGTTCCGCTTCTTAATAACAAACAGTGGTTTCGACAGGATATTATTATTAATAATTCAGAGTTCAGGGTGCCATTTCAGAGTACCATTAAATAAATACATCAGTAAAAAATTTCCGCAGGCGTGAGAATTCACACACTTCGGATTTTACAATTGAATTTTAAAGCACTTTTTGAAAGTGACCAGTCCTGGCTAATCCATGACTTGGCAATAGGCCTGAAATCTTGGTATCATACAGCAGATGATGGTATGCTGTACTGACCAGTAGCGACTGAGGATCTGGCTTATTCTGGTGTAGAAATTCGCCTTGTAAATTGAAAGTTGGTCATGGGTTGCACCTCAGTGCTTCATGTTTAACTTACACTGTAAAAGAGCAGCTCCCTTTTTCCTTTGGTCACATTCAGACGAATCCGTTAGATAAAAACCAGAATTACAGTGCAGGAAGACTAAAATGCAGAGGGTGTCAAGCTATAGATAGAGACTTATTTAAGGCAGAGGGTTTTTTTGCAATTTTATTTTATTATTTTAAAAGACCTTATGAAAATTCATCAGCAAGATCCATACAAATGTTTGTATGGAATTTTGCCTAAGATTTCCATTTCTCTACAAGCTGTCTTCCCTAATACAATGCATTTTTAAATATTATTTGTGTTTTTATACACACTTCATCCCAGGATATTCATTTTTTTGCCCACATCACTTGGCTGGAGAACTGCATTGCAAAATTCAGAGAAATGTGGATTTCAAAGCACGATTGCCTTTCAGGTCCCATATTTTTTTAAAAAATAGTTTTTATTAGAGATTTTCCTGTGTTACAAAACAAACAAACAAATGGGGAAGAGTACATATAGTGTCTCCTTTTTTAAAAGATCCTTTTTCACAGTTTGTTTACATTTTGTAAGAGACACTGTCGTTCTACATATCATGCAGTTGCAATGGGGAGAAAGATGGGGGGGTAATGTTCTTTCCTTCTATCACATCAACATCACATCACCTTAAGAGGTTTTGCAAGGAAAATGTTTGATTATAGATAAGCTCACAGATCGGGGATAAAACTGCGAACCACAAACCCTTCAAGCAAACAAAAACGGAGACTGCACAATTTGCGAGTTGAAATCTTCAAAGTTGATAGCGAAATGTCAAATGTCCTCTTTTCCTGCTTTAAAGAGCAGGACTGCAGGTCTGCCACACAGCAAGTCTGGGAGGGGGTAGAGGGCGGTACCAGAGCAGTAACATCCTATGTGGTTGGGCAGAGTCACCTTCCTCACTCCCACATCATCACTGCCGCTTACCTGAATGGGACCAAGGCTGTGGCGAGGCTGTACTTATGGAAGCAGCACTTGAGTGGCAGCAGTCTTGCTGGTGCAGCAGCAAGGTGCCAACCTCACCACTGTCCCACCCCAGCCTCATTTGGATAAACAGCAGTGACACTGGTGTCGGGAGCCCAGCTCCACCCTCCACCTACTCCATAATTAGAGAAAGGGCAGGAGAAGCTGTAGTTGCCTGATCTCCAGATTCAGCAACTAATTTAAAGAACCAGGGGGTATCTCTGTGTTCCATTATGGCTGCCCTGTTTGCTAGCTTGTGGGGTGCTGAGCTTTGAATGTGCAAGCAGAGACAACCACCATCATTTGTCTGCTAAACCAGGAATGGGAATACCTGTGGCCTTCCAGCTGTTGTTGGACTACAACTCCCATCCTCTCTGAACAATTGGCCATGCTGGCTGAGGCTTATGGGGAGCTGGAATCCAACTACATCTCAGAGGCCAAGGGCTCCCTATTCCTCTGCTGGGCAAAGGCTCAGTATAGTCCATATCTCCTCCACAACCACCCTTCTCATTGGTGCAAGAAGCCAGCTTCCACAAATCTACCCATCACAACACAGTTGGAGACTTGCTGCAAAACAGATACCAAAGGATTCTTCTCTTTGATAATGACTATGCGATAATAACAGTGCCTTTCCCTGTGAATCAGAAAATATAATTCTGAAACCTAAAAAGGGCAATATGTATTTTGGTTAATTAACTGGGGGGAAACGTAACAGTTCTTCCGTCTAGCCTCTCCTCCAACAACACTCTGCTTAACCAGTCTCGATTTCAGCATGCGGCCTGCAGCATTGCTATTTTTAGCCCAGATGGGACAGGCTTAAATTGCTTATTTTCCGTTTACTAAAGTCGTCTTGTTTGTTCCCATGGAAACTGTGGCAAGTGCTTAACTGTTTTATTAAATGGATTGAAGCCACAGCTACAAATTCTGAAAGGGAGAGCCTGTTGGGTTTTAGGCACAGTTCACACTGTGCTTAGAGGAAAGTGTGCAGCAGGAAAAATTACATTAACTTGAGTGGAGGTGGGGGTTACAGTTGACCATGTTAGGGTTACGGAGGCAGGGGGGAAACAAGACATTGGGGGGGGGGGCAAAGAGCCATATTACCCTGGTAGAAAGTGGTCCGTCCCACATTTCAGTAGTAGGTGGGACCAAAAACAGAGACATAAATTGCACACACCCAAACCACTTAATACAGGGCAGCTGCCTTGGCTTTTGCTGGCTCGTGGTGCCAGACTTCTACTTTTCTCTGATTTTAGCCATATTGCATTTTGTATCACTATACACTTGATGATTGCATGGCAGGAGGTAAAGCTATAACACCTAATGCATGCACACTGAACATATACGTAATTGAGAGTCGTACTTAACATATGCAGATGCATTCATAATTAACACCAAAGCACTTATATATATTGGACTTACCATGTGTATGTAAGTGAGTGCACACACACACACACACACACACACACAACACACACAAACTGTATATCTGGAATAGCTCTGCCATGGAAATAATTTCTCATTTCTGTTCGCTGCCATCAACATGGGTGCTGGTTTGAAGGAACTCTATCAATGACTGTAGATCACTTGATATATTCCAGGTCTTCTGCATTAGTTTCAGCCCCCTGTCATTATGGCCAGATAATTCTCTCGCAGATGTATCTGTATGAAACTAGTAGCCAAAGAACCTCTTGGTGCTTATTACTGCAATCACATTACTACCAGAGTTGATACCCAGTGCTACAGAAGCAGACAAATGACTTTATGAAAAACGCAGCTCATAAAGAAAAGTTTTGGAGTTGAGGGAACATCATCCAGCCTCTTCAAACGCTTGATTATGCCTGTCGCTGAAAAAGAAGAGGCGAGCCACATAGAAAAGGTACCAAGCAAGAGCAGTTTCCAGTGACTTCACTGTATGTGGCAGATGTCAAGCCCTTAGGCCATTTCTCCCACTTCGCGTGGCATAAGTGAAAGTGGTTAAAAAGCAGGCTGCAACCCTGCTTCCCTAGACAGCAGGTTTTTAATTACATTTTTATATATGTTAGAAGCTTTTATGTTAGTAGAAAGATTAATATATAGGGTTTTCTGGTGGTTTAAACACTTCTTTAAAAAAACATAAAAGAGCCATGCACTGCTCAGACAGGTGCAGGGACCTCTCCATAGCTTTCTGCAGTTCCTGGAACGCCTTGGGAGCAACGTCATTCAACACAGGGCATCGTTTCCTTGCAAGGCATTCCAGGAAGTGTGGTTGCCAGAAGATTCTCGTGCTGATTCCCACCAGGCCAGCCTTCCTGGAATGCCCTGATTTTGGATGGCAGCTTTGCTTCACCACCACCCTGTGAGCAGCCAGAAAAGAGCTAGTCAGTTTTTTATTTATTTATTTGCTCAGCTCTAAAGATAATCTGAATAGCAGCATGCCTGTTTGTGCCGAAGCTTCCCCCTGCCCTTGCATCTTTTCTCTGACGCTCAAGTTACATAGCCTCGAGGCTACATCTCGGCCTGTGCGCCATTCTCGATGATGGTTCCGAATGTCTCTTTTTCTTCTTCAGCCTCTGTGTATTCCCCATGGAAGACGTCCAGAGAGCTGCTGCATATGTTACAGTAGAGGCATATATTTGTTAACATATTCGGCAAGTTGTTTTGTTTCTGCTTGCAGTATATGAAATTGGGTTGTTGTTGTTTGACTTCATGTTTACTGTTGAGTTACCCATTGGTGTGTGTCAACCATATGTCAGGAGTGCTCTGATGGTGTTTCCTGCTTGGCAGGGGGTTGGACTCGATGGTCCTTGTGGTCTATTCCAACTCTATGATTCTATGATTCTAAGCTCTCTCACAGAATCATAGAGATGGAAGGGGCCACGAGGGCAGTGTGGGAGGGGCCACAGGGATGGTTGCCCTGGGCGCAAAATTGTTAGGGAAGCAAAATTTCAACACCCAGTGCTGCCTCAATACAGCTTCCATCACTGGTCTCCATTGAAAACGGCTTTTCCACGCTCTGAATGATGTCTTTTATACTGAATGGACACAGAGCAGAGCGTTCCTGGCTTATCCAGGAAGCCAAAGCAAAGTTTTTTCAACCGAAAAACTCTCCCCACTCCCTTAAAAAAACAAAAACAAAAAACCTGCTGAAACTTTTCTGATTCAGAATTGGAAGAATGTGCAGAATTCCACCACAAAGACAGCTAAAATACAAATAGTTGCCTATTTTAAGCAAGTGTCCTCCCTGTAGCCCAGCCAAAAGTTTGACTTTCAAGCTGCCGACATTTAAGAGAATAATGGGGCTTTTTTCAGCCTCAGCCTCTCTGTTGATAGGGGAAATCGCAGGTGGCTGTTGACACTGAATACCTTCTCAGTATGATGCTGTGCACGTGTTTGAAGCATTTATGAGGAACAAAAAAGCAGCAAAAAAAAAGACGAGCTGAACTCTTTCACCCATTTACAGTGGAGGCTGCTGCGTTTGAGCAGATGGGGCAGTAGCCTGCCATCCCCAGTCTGCCCTGAGCCAATCCCCACCTGCCTGCCTGCCCCACAACCAGCCCAAAAGGTGGCATTGCCTCTTCGCTTCTCCCTTCTTAATCTCAATGTTGCCCCTTGTAAAATTCATCAGAGAGGAGGATGGGGACAGAAGTAGGATTAGTTGGCTCTGCCTGTCATTTCTCCCATTCTACATCCAATTTGAGCTCCCTGTCTGACGCCCTACCAGTCCAAATGGCCACCATCCAGCACTGCTTGGAAATAAGTCTCTTTAAACACAATAGGACTTGCCTCTGAGTTGGCAAGTGTAGGATCACACTGGCAGTGACATAAATAAGGGAGCTTCTCGAAATCACTATACGGTTGACTGATTGTCAGAAAACATTTGCCTGTCCTTAAATCAAACGAATGATCGTGTTTCTCAAAACAGTTAACATATTCCTAGAATGACTGGCATAGAAATCATTGGGGAGGAATGATTTCACTTACAAACCTTTGCTTAAATTGTTCCTCTCTCTCTCTCTCTCCTTTCTAGGGTCCACCTTCATTTGCAACACCCACATCATCCCAGTGAAAAATCAAGAAGGAGTTGCCATGATGTTTATTATTTGCTTTGAATATGTAACAGATGAGGAGAATGTCGAGTCTCCAGAGAAACTGAACCAGATACTCTCAGCCAAAGTTGCAAACCGTAAGTGTGTCGACTCTGGGAATTTGGGTGGGTGTGTCTTAGGGCATGGAACAAATGATGTGCTACTCTAGGTAGAACTTTGGCCTTTAACACAGTCCCTGGAATGAAGATTCTTGGGCTGTGTACGCACTATACCTTTTAAAACACATTCGAAGCACATTCTACCCCAGTGGCGTAGCGTGGGTTGTCAGCACCCGGGGCAAGGCAAGTAATTTGCGCCCCCTAACCCGTGGATTTGCGCCCCCTAACCCGTGGATTTGCGCCCCCTAACCTGTGGATTTGCCCCAACCCCAGATGTTGCGCCCGGTGCGGCCGGCCCCCCCTGCACCCCCCACGCTACGCCACTGTTCTACCCCACAAAGAATTCTGGGCACTGTAGTTTGAGTCGGGGGAATGTGTTTCAAATGTCTGAACAGGAATAGCCTAATTTTTGTTGTCTATGCTCTGGTAACCTCTAGGTTACATTACTGCGACACGTTATATGTAGGGCTGCCTCTGAAGACGGTACGGAAACTCCAGCTGGTGCAGAATTTGGCAGCTAGGTTGCTTACCAGGAGGAGGCGGTTTGAGCATATTGCACCGATCCTGGCCTGACTTCACTGGCTGCCAATTGGTTTCTGGGCACAATTCAAAGTGCTGTTTTTGACCTATAAAGCCTTAAATGGCTCATGGCCGCAATACACCAAGGACCGCCTCTTTCCATATGAACCACCCCAGACCCTGCGATCATCTTCTGAGGCCCTTCTTCATGTGCCTCCTCCACAAGAGGTCTGGAAGATGGCAACATGAGACGGGACCTTTTCTGCAGTGGCTCCTCATTTGTGGAATGCTCTCCCCAGGGATGCTCACCAGGTGCCTTCACTGATATCTTTAGACACCAGGCGTTTGGCTGATTAGCATTCTATGGCCTTTGAAATGTATCTGTGGGAAGGGGGTTATTGGTTTGTTCTGCTTTTGTTTTCATTATGCATTCTGTGTTTTCATTTTGTATTTTTATGTTGGATGAGGGGTAGGATACAAATTTATCTAGTGATATTAGTTTTTTAAAAGCGTGTATTAAAGGTATGTTGGGTCCCAATGAAGGGATTGTAGCTCAGGAGTAGAGCAGCTGCACTGCATGCAAAAAGGTCCAAATTTCCATTTGTGGCATCTCCAGGTGAAAAACGTCAGCCACAGTCATAAAAAGGCAACACTGATTGATTAACTAGTTTGAATGTTTTAGTGGTATTAACCATGGCTTTATACATGCCTTGAACACACTGCATAGCATGTTCCTGAAAAATGTGTTATTGAAAATGCCTTGAAGTAAAGGGAACGGGTGCAGAAGGCATGCACTTTAAAAAAAAAAAAACCAGCACGTTTATTAATTCGAGTAAGTAGCTGTGTCGGTCTGACGCAGTCAAAATAAAAATAAATAAATAAATGTCCAGTAGCATCTTATAGACCAACTAAGTTTATTCAGATATCTGTATCTGAAGAAGTGTGCATGCACACAAAAGCTTATACCAGAACAAACTTAGTTGGTCTATAAGGTACTACTGGACAATTTTTTATTTATTTTATTTTTATTCCGATGTTTATCAATGTTTGAGAACACAAGGGCAAAAAAAAAATATCAATAGGTTGTAAAAATCAGTGGGCTAATCAATCAAAGGAAAGGAAAACTAGAAAAAAACAAAACTGTAACCATAACTGTGACTCAGGGAAGTACAGAGATTGCTTTCTTCATCTTTCACTTTCTATATTAAGAAAACAATAAGGAGTGATGGGTCATAATTTACATCAGAATGAAATCAGATCAACAGTCATCAGCAACAAGAATAAAACTCTCAGCGCCCTTAACAAATCACAGTTCCCAGGATTCTGTGGGGGGAGCCGTGACCATTAAAGTGGTATAAGAGTGCCTTAAATGTATTGTGCAGATGTGGCCATGAACATATGCAGTGGAGGTATACAAAGATGGAAGGCTTTTAAAGTGAAATAATATGTAGTACAGTGGTACCTCGGTCTATGAACAGTCCTGTTAACGAACTATTCATACAACAAACTCCACAAAACCAGAAGTAGGTGTTCCAGCTAGTGAACTTTGCCTCGGAAGACTAATGGAAGCCGAACGGTGGAAGGGCACCGGCAGCGGGAAGCCTCAGTAGGGAAAGTGTGCCTTGGTTTAAGAACGCTTTGGTTTAAGAACGGACTTCCGGAGTGAATTAAGTTTGTAGATCAAGGTACCCCTGTACGAAAGAGGGCTTACTGCACGTGAAAAGTGGCTAAACAAGAAAATTGTACAGTATAGGATTTTCCCCAAGGTTTAAATTTCTGTAGGTTTAAATTTCTGAAGTGCGTCTTAGGTCACCATATATAGCACATAGCCCCCCCCCCCCGAGCTACAGTTCCCAGCAAACAAACTTTAGTTCCCAGAGCCATGTGCTTTAAATATATACGTAGTGTGGATCTGAACTTAGTTACTACTAAGGAGAAGAATCCTCATTTGCACTATGCTTAAAAAAATGTTTACACCCCCTTTGCTTCTACTTTATGAAAGAATGCTTTTCAATAGATGTATCTACAAAATGCAGTATCATTGCTGAAGGCCATCAGTGCCTAGAAATCCAATTTTAAACATACACACACATGTCTATATCAGGAAGAATGTCTGCCTGCTCATCCAATTAGGAGGCAAAACCATATGAATGGAGTGTTGTTTTGTTTTTGTTTTTAAAAAATGAGAACCATAATCTGCTTGCAGATATTCTAATGGCAGAATAAGAGGCTAGATTTGTTAAACAAATTACTCATGAATTATTTGCTCAGCTTTGCTTCTAAGCTATTAAGTTTAGCTAAAGCTATTAGGTTTAGCTAAGGCTATTAGGCTCTGGAAAGGCTGCATGAAATAAGGAGGAAAATGTCCATCACTCTTTGCTTTTAATAGTAGATTTCAGTCATTTGTTCTGAATTTATAAACCACTCTGCATTTAAGGAACAGAATGCCTTAACAGTGATATAAAATATAAAACTGATCATAAAGCAGTATCAAAAACGTAAATGCTAACCATAATTTAAAACTGCAGAGATGAAATATATGAAATTGGAAGGGCTTTGGAGAAAAGGAAGGTTTTCAAGAAATGTAGAAAACATAATTTGGGGCTTGCTTCCTTTCTGATTCTGGAAAACTGGTGCTGCAGTGCTAACAGTGTGTGCTTGAGCCACATAATGCCATTATCAGAGCTTCATCCTAAGGGCATGGAGTAGGATGTAGAGAGGTGGCTTCTTCTCAGATATCCTGGTCCAGAACAATATAGGGCTTTATACCTAGACAGCATCTTAAAAAGCAGAGACATCACCTTGCTGACAAAGGTCCATATAGTTAAAGCTATGGTTTTCCCAGTAGCAATGTGTGGAAGTGAGAGCTGGACCATAAAGAAGGCTATAGATGCTTCAGGTTACAGATGCTTCAGGTTACAGACTCTGCTAACCCAGAAATAGTACCTCAGGTTAAGAACTTTGCTTCAGGATGAGAACAGAAATCGCATGGTGGCAGCCATGGGAGGCCCCATTACCTAAAGTGCTACCTCAGGTTAAGAACAGTTTCAGGTTAAGAATGGACCTCCGGAACGAATTAAGTTCTTAACCTGAGGTACCACTGTAGTAACACTTTCAAGGTGATTTATTTCCACAGAGAACATTATCTACGTAGAGGAAG
Organism: Podarcis muralis; assembly: GCF_964188315.1. Taxonomy (NCBI): domain Eukaryota; kingdom Metazoa; phylum Chordata; class Lepidosauria; order Squamata; family Lacertidae; genus Podarcis; species Podarcis muralis. The sequence continues at coordinate 107,035,523 of NC_135655.1, read as the reverse complement.
TAGGAATTGGAGGGCGGCCCAATAGGGTGTAGTGGGAGGTCTGGAAATAAAACATCTCACTAAAAAAGGCAAAGTTGTAAGGCTGTCTCCCAGACAAACTATTGAAACTAGGACCTGTGATTCTAGCACACTGTATTTTCCAAGAGTGATCTGCAAATAGGAGGACTCGGGGCTAAATGCATCAGTCAGACTGTTGTGGGCTATATGAAAATGGAAGGGTTCGCCTCTGCTGTTCTAAGCTTACTTTTGCACGTACGCACAGCCAGCCACACAAATGCATTTCCAAAATGGTTGACTATGCAAGCCTACATATATCTACCCAGACGTAAGTGCCTCTGAATTCCACAGGACTTATTCACTGTAAGTATGTATAAGAAGACTACAGCCTTTCTCAATAGCACATCTCCAAATACTGTGTCGTATTAAAGCACCCGTGGTCCTGAAAACATTCTGCCAAAAATGTAACCTATTCAGATAGAAGAGCTAGATGGATCAGGCCAGTGACCCATTTAGTGTAGCATCCTATTCCCACAGGGCCCAACCAGATACCTGTGGGGAGATCGACAGCAAGACTTGAGTACAACAGCACTCTCCCCAAATGTGATTCCCAACTACTGGCATGCAGTTGCACTGCCTCTGACAGTGGAGTTAGAACATAGTCATTGTAGCTACTAGCCACTGAGATCCTTAATCTCCATTATTTTGTCTAATCGTCCTTCGAAGTGGTCCATGTTTGTGGCCATCGTTCTGTGTAATTGAGAACAGTTATGTAAGCACAAAACCCCCCAACTGCACATCTGAATTCTCCCTAATGTGCGTTGGAATTCTCATTGACTTCAGTGTAACACTTTTAGGATTTGAACAGAATGGGCAGGTGAGGGGGGGAAATGCAACCATTTCGTGACGATATGAAGGCCAAGGTTCAGCAATATGTGATGGGGTATAGGGCCTGCCCTGAAAGTTTTTAAGAGAGTTGCACATCTGTGTGTCATACGCCATAATCATTTGCTCCCTGTGCTACAGTTCTGAATCCTTCTCAGGAACCCTTATCATGTGGAATCATTGATTTTGAAACCCTGCTATATATACATCGAGCTGTGTCTCTGTTTGATAACATTTGTGCCATAGAACTTCATGGGGAGGGGGGGCAAGAGGAGTTAAAACAGCAATTTCCCCATTCTGCTTACTGAAGCAAGTTTCTGCAGTATGAGTTATCTAATGGCCTCTGCTTAGGGAACCAAGAAATTTCTAATGCAGAAAGCATGTTGCACAATTTAAAAGTCCCCTTCAGTGGAGCCTAAAGCTGGGCAATGTTCATTTTAAGTTGGAGATGAAACATTAGATTACAAACAGAAAGCCTTTCAACCAAAGTTCATTATTTTAAAATTTATACACACACACACACACACACACACAAAATCCATTATTCATGTGCTTTTAATAACATTTTGCATGTTGTTATGCAACATCCTTCTTGCATCTTATGTACCTAATACAGTGGTACCTTGGTTATCAAATGCCTTGGTACTCAAACAACTTGGAACCCAAACACTGAAAACCCGGAAGTAAGTGTTCCGGTTTGCGAACTTTTTTTGGAAGCCGAACATGCTCCATTTTGAGTGTTACGCTTCCAATTTGAGTGCCACACTTCCATTTTGAGTGCCACTCTGAGGTCTGTCTTTGCTATTTATTTTGCATTTTTGTTTTTGCAGCTTTTGTTTTGTTTTTGTGACTATGTGGAACCCAGTTCAGCTACTGATTGATCGTGTGACTGCAGTACATTGATTATTGCTTTCATTTTATGGATCAATGGTCTCATTAGATAGTAAAATTCATGTTAAATTTCTGTTTTAGGGGTTGTTTTTAAAAGTCTGGAACTGATTAATCCATCTTGCATTACTTTCTATGGGAAAGCATGCCTTGGTTCTGGAACGCTTTGGTTTTAGAACGGACTTCCAGAATGGATTAAGTTTGAGAACCAAGGTACCACTGTACACAACTTCAGCACAATACAGATCAAGTAAATAAGACATAACTCTGCATAGTTAACAGTGCAGGATTATTCAAAAGTAAGGCTCATTTTATTAGGGCCATATTTCCGAGTATGTGCTGTCAGAGATTGTGGGATTGTGCTGTCAGAGTAATTCAGGGAACAAACTGACATTTGCCCAAGTTTCTAAACTTCTCCATTAGTCACCACAGTGCATGTTGTAACTCATGTACAATAATCTATTGTTACTACTGTATGTCTAAAATTAAGAAGCCTTTTTTAATGGCTTGAGATAAATTAAAGAAAAATGAAGGCCAGGATCCAAACAGCTGTCATAGACTCATGGAAGGGGCTTGAGCTAACTCAGTGGGATTTTTGACTTCTAAAAAATCTGAACAATGCTATAGTTTTTGGAGGTGCAATTCTATATTCACTTACCTGGGAGAAAGGCCCATTGAGCAGAGTAGAGTTTCCTTCTGAGTAAACAAAGGTAGTTTTCCTTGCTGTACAGCAAAGTGGAAACAAGTCAGGAAAAGTAAAACCCTTTGCATATTGACTCAGAAGTCTCCCTATGTTGACATACTACCATTGGTTTATTGTATTTATTCAAAACATTTATATCCTGAATTTAAATTAGAGATTTGCAAAGTGGCTTGGGGAGGAATGAAATGAAAGAATGATAAAAACCAAACCAATTACGAAACAACAGACTGTAAAACAGCAGTAAAAATGAACAAACCACCAGCAGGGAGAAAGCAGCACCGTTAAAACCAAAAGGCTGGGCAAATAAACCTGTTTTCTGCTGCTGCCTGGACTGATGAACAGCTCTTGAGAGAGCATCCCAGTGCAAAGTTCTATGACCAATAAAGCCCAGTCTCAGCTTGCCATCTAACTAACCTTGCCATCTAACAGGTGCCAACTCCCTGGGGTCCTGGGTACCCAAGCACTCACAAAAATTCCCCATGAAGGAGCTAGGCACCCACAAATTTCAGTGCCAGAGCCGTGCATGCTACATGACACCCTTGGCCCTGAGCACCCACAGTCGTGGGGCCAAGTTAGCACTCCTGAAGAAGGAAATTCTTCACATGGTTTGTGTGAATGAGCAGGCTTGTCTCAAGCAGCCCTTGAGATTCCCAGATCTGAAATCACATAAGGCGCCCTAGGTCAAAACTGGTCAGAAGGACTCAGATCGTCTTGTGTAGTCTAGCTGCCATACACAGAAGAACCAACAAGTCTTTAAAGATGTCTAACACAATGTAGTCATCTAATCTGGACCAGACCATGAATAGCAGTAGCTAGACCATTTCTGGGCAGGAGTGGCTGCACGTAGCTTCCTATGGTCCAAATTTTCCTGGGAAATGCAGGTATGATCCCCTTCCAGGAAGCCATTGGTCCCTATAAAACCAGTGAGGCTTGGGGATCCACATTGTTGTGATCAGATGGGGTGAAATGTTGAGCCCTTAAATGCAAGCTGTGTAAGCTTGCTCCCAGATAAAGAAAAGGGAGTTGTATAAGGAGTGGTTTTTTTTGTTTTGTTTTTAAATGGAAACTCGGGCAAGGTGGAAAGGGAGCACGGATCAGAGGTAGGAACAAAGCAAACTAAAACAGCAGCTGGTCAACATGAGAGGTAGTCAGAATGCATAGCAAGGATACAGGTATTTTGCTGAGTATTAAGAAGAAGAAAACATATGAAGGATATGAGGACGGAAAAACGGTGGACAGAAATCCTTGGATTAAGCAAAGTGTCCTTTGATGGTACTACTGCCCAGTGACTAATCTATTTGAGACACTAATACGTGTGCCCTATACGTGTGCCCTATACACCCTTGCCGGGGGGGGGGGACTCCCATTGAAAACAATGATGCTTGCTTCTGAGGAATAGAACTGACCCATAAGTTCATTTAAAACGGTCAGGATAAAGAGCGTTTTGCTCAAGCACATTGGTTATCTCATTGCGAGATCATTTTCCTTTAGACCAACTATTTTGGTATACAACTGGGCAAAAAGCCTTTGAAGAATGCTAGTGAAATTCTATCAAAGTATAGCTTAATCAGCATGAAGCGCAAGTCACTAATTATTTGGTCTTGCTTATAATGTAATAGTAAATTTATCCACAGAGTCATGTACTTACAGGATCAGGATGTTGTTGTTTTGAAGGAAGAAGAAAAGCTTACTTGCTTGTGCCAGCCTAATTATGGCAAGTCTTGTGCCAATATGTGGACCTGCCTCAAAAAGCAATTAAAAATGAATTTTAGCTGGATGGCCCATGCATTGTGAAGTTTATGCAGAATCAAAAAGTTATTGGGCGGAAAAACATAGTCAGCACTTGGCAAGGTGCTTCAGAAAAATTACCGTATTGATTTGCAAATCTCTAAGAATCTCAATATAAACTACTTCATCACTCCATAGGATAATGACAAGGAATAATCCCAGTTTACTTAACACATGTGCCTTTGCCTGCAGTCCTATACAAACTGAGATGGGATTAATCTCCATTAAAATCAAGTATTGGGTTGCACCATTTGGTTTTTTATTTCCATTGGGTTCATTTTTTGCCACATTTCAAAAAGGCTCAAGTTAAGAACAGAGTATGCATTGTGCTGGAACACAGCTGGCACTGTGGTCTAAACCACAGAGCCTACGGCTTGCCAATCGGAAGGTCGGCGGTTTGAATCCCCGCGACTGGGTGAGCTCCCATTGCTCAGTCCCTGCTCCTGCCGACCTAGCAGTTTGAAAGCACGTCAAAGTGCAAGTAGATAAATAGGTACTGCTCCGGCAGGAAGGTAAACCACGTTTCCGTGTGCTGCTCTGGTTCGCCAGCAGTGGCTTAGTCATGCTGGCCACATGATCTGGAAGCTGTCTGCGGACAAATGCCGGCTCCCTCAGCCAGTAAAGTGAGATGAGTGCGCAACCCCAGAGTCTTCCGCGACTGGACCTAACGGTCCTACCTTTTATGTATTGTGCATCATCCTGTGTATTTATTTATCCATCTGTCCAGTGCTTTTATTCTAAAAAAAATGTTTAGGGGTACTCTTATTTTCTTACTCATATTGAAATACTGTCCCTCAATGAGACCAAACTTAGATTCACAAAATGTTTAGGCTATGTGTACCCCTGTGTCCCCCCAGAAAAAAATCACTGCATCTGTCTATCTATGGAGAAGCTCTGTGGATATTCTGACCTGAATAAGCGAAATATATTTCCAATATTGAAGAGTCCAGGCAAAAGAGCCCCCTTCACACCTTACATGATACCAAATGCAGGCTTACAACCAGGGCCAGATTTAGGTTTGATGAGGCCCTAAGCTACTGAAGGTAATGGGGCCCTGTATATGTCCAACTGTCCTTTGTCAACAACAAATTGTCGCTGTTTTTTGTGTTGAATATATGCTTTATGGTAATTTATGGACCTAATAGTTATCTAAAGCCATTTTATTTCTTTTTTATCTTATATTTTGGAAATGTACATCCAGGTTTTCTTCCTTTAAATTTTTTGGGGGGCCCTAAGCTATAGCTTGTTTAGCTTAAATCCGGCACTGCTTGCAACCACCTCAGCAGAAGGGAGAGAGCTGCAGCCAAGCCTATCTATCAGACACAACTACATGTACAGAATGCTACATATGGAGGAAAGGGTCTGTGTTTCTTTTGTGTGCATTTTTTCGCTTTACTGTGCATGGATAACAATGCAATCTATATTTTCAAAAAGTAATATATTAGACTCCATTGAGAGATCCGTTAGTGTACTTCTGTGAACAGTAAAAGGAGCAGGAGACAACTGCCGCTAATTTCCTCTTCCTTTTCCTGATCCTGGAGCTTTCTAAGAATCTGTTGGGGACCCTTTCAACAGAGCTTTTTTTTGGCCACAGTTGTTGAGCTTTTTGGCAAAATAGCAAAAAATACTTGCCATTTTTGAGCTATTTTTATGGATAATCAGCAGAACTGACGCTGGGTCGCCATAAGCCTAGATTTTCCCAGACATTCCCCCAATTTCCGCCTGGACACTGCTGCCGACTGCGGTATTTCGGATGTATGGCAGCCCTACTTTCAATCAATATGGAAGTGATATGATGGTCTACAGGGAGAAGGAGAAATCAAATAAGATACCACTTCTTCATTTCTATGGAATAATAATAATAATAATAATAATAATAATAATAATAATAATAATAACAACAACAACAACCCATCTGGCTGAGTTTCCCCAGCCACTCTGGGCGGCTCCCAATCAGTGTTAAAAACAGTACAGCGTTACATATTAAAAACTTCCCTGAACAGGGCTGCTTTAAGATGTCTTCTGAATGTCAGGTAATTATTTATCTCTTTGCCATCTGATGGGAGGGCGTTCCACAGGGTGGGCGCCACTACCGAGAAGGCCCTCTGTCTGGTTCCCTGTAGCCTCACTTCTCGCAATGAGGGAACTGCCAGAAGGCCCTCGGCGCTGGATCTCAGTGTCCGGGCTGAACGATGGGGGTGGAGACGCTCCTTCAGGTATACAGGACCGAGGCCGTTTAGGGCTTTAAAGGTCAGGACCAACACTTTGAATCGTGCTCGGAAACGTACTGGGAGCCAATGCAGATCTCTCAGAACCGGTGTTATGTGGTCCCGGCCGCCACTCCCAGTCACCAGTCTAGCTGCCGCATTCTGGATTAATTGCAGTTTCCGGGTCACCTTCAAAGGTAGCCCCATGTAGAGCGCGTTGCAGTAGTCCAAGCGTGAGATAACTAGAGCATGCACCACTCTGGCGAGACAGTTCGTGGGCAGGTAGGGTCTCAGCCTACGTACCAGATGGAGCTGGTAGACAGCTGCCCTGGACAAAGAGTTAACCTGCGCCTCCATGGACAGCTGTGAGTCCAAAATGACTCCCAGGCTGCACACCTGGTCCTTCAGGGGCACAGTTACCCCATTCAAGACCAGGGAATCCCCCACACCTGCCCGCCTCCTGTCCCTCAAAAACAGTACTTCTGTCTTGTCAGGATTCAAATGGAAGCATTTGCTGGATTGAAGCCCCTTCTATGAACATACGGCTCCCTTCTGTTTGTGGAAGAGCTTCCATTTTATAAAATGGATCCAACCCATCTATTACTGAGGTCCAGCTTGCAGGTTTTGCACAGCCATCTTGTTAGCTACTGTGAGAACAGGATGGTGGACTAGATGGGCCATTGGCCTGATCCAGCAGGCTTTTCTTACGATCTTATAGAGAGAGTTCAACCATGAGCTTGGGTTTGGATGACATGCTAACCAAACCTTGGCTCAGCTTAATGTGGTGCAGACCAAGGAGGAGCAGAGCGACTGAGACTTTCTCTCCTGGAACAGACTTAGTGTGACCTGCAAACTAGACCAGTGTCAATAGGAGGTTTGCCGAGCTCTTCATTTCTTACTTACAGTAAAACAGATCTAAGAGAAACTTGGACAGAAGGGAATGGCACAAAAGGTTAGCAAGCCCTATGTGGCAAAAATGCTACATTATTGATGCTCACCTTACTTTGTCTGTTTTATTATTTAGTGCAGCACTTGGCCTTATAAATCCAAAAAGGCACAGTTTTACATCACGGCAATGAATAAATAATGTAACCAAGGAATCCTTCCTGCATCTCATATTGTAATTCTATAAGTGAACATCTGCGTTGTTCTAAGTGCCTGTTTGAAGCTGGGAATCCCTCAGAGTTTGGGATCTCCATCCAGCCGCAGATCTTGGGGGTCTCAAATTTCAGCAGTGCCCTGCGTGACACCAAAATTCGGCACCCCTCTGCTTCTTACGTTCCATTGTAAATCAGAGTTGTGGCACCCCCAGGGGCTTGGCCAGTGCAACCAAACCAGTCACCCTCCCCTAAATCCACTTCTGCTCCATCTCCAAATGTGTTGTATGTTATACTTATTTATTTACCACCTTTCCCCCAAGGAGCTCAGGCCAACATATATTGGTTCCCTGTCAGGCTTCGGGGAATCCTATCCCTTCCACAGTAGCAGCCAAGAAGCAGAGAAACAATAAAGTTCTAACCATGCAGTTTATTAACATTCACAGAGAAAGACGAAGGAATGCAGTCTTTCCTAAATAATGGCATTGCTCCAAGTAAAGTCCCCCCCCCACATCTCTCCTATTCTATGTCATCCTTGTGTCGACTAATCTGAGCTTTTTGCCTCTGAGCTCTGTGTTCTACTACCCTCAAATGCACACCTGGTCCTGGGAAAGGGGGGCCAGGAATGCTCTCCAAAGACACTGAGTCTGTCAGCTGTCTCTCCCCTGGTGCTTCTTCCTCCTGCTGTTGCTCTTCCAATATTTCCGAGCTTCTCCCCTCCGCAGCCTCTGAACTATGTCCTTCTGCAAACACTGTTCTAAATCTATACTGTCCTCCTGTTCCTGGGAAGGTTCAGCAGAAGGGGGCAGCAGTCTCCACCAGTCCTCCTCAGTCCAGCCCCTGGCATTCCCCGCCCTACCCCACCACCCACCCATTGTCTCTTCACAATTGTATCCTGAGAGGTAGATTAGGCTGAGCAATTGTGACAGGCCCAAGATCTCCCAGCAAACTTCATGGCTCAGTGACGATTCCAGTTCCCACTTCCTGCCCAATAACGATGCCACGGTATCTTTCAATATGTGGCTTGGAGAGCTGTAAAATGTGGTGTTCTGGGTTTACTTAAGGCAGGAGTGGTTGATTTGTGGCCCTCCAGATTTTGTTGGATTACAGCATCCCTGACCACTGGCCATGCTGGCTGGGACTGATGGGAGAGCTATCATGTTCTCTACACCTGATTTAAGGGTTTGGATACACAGAACTATCTGCACCTGCAATTTCAGAGCAGACCTTAATATTCATAGGCTGAATAATATTCTAGCTGAATAATACTCATTTTCAAGGATTCCAGAGAAATCACCAGAAAACTTGCTGCCTGTGGGTGGAACTGACTTCTGTGAGCTATAGTAGCAGACTGTGCATACTTGGGCCTCAAAGCCTCTTTAGACAGGTAAAGAAAGTGCAGAAATATATCATTAGATTACCAGACAGTGTGAGGAGTTTGGATCATCCAGGCCTGGAATAGATACTAGGGCTCTGTTATGAAGCCTGCAGTTTGCGCACAGACCTGCAGTTCTCATATGATACCCATTTTATAATCTAGTCAGGAAAATGATGCTGGCTAGGGACATTTGCTTTTCAAAAAAGGGGGGAGGGTGTTGGAGGAAGAAAAGGTGGTGGTTTTGTGGGGTTTGGGGGAAGTGTTAAGGCAAGCAAGAATCAAAAGGAAGGAGGGAGACTTCAGGGCAATGCTAGAGGGGAAGGGGAGGTGTGGGAGGGGAGGATCAGCCAAGAAAGAAGTTAGGAGCACAGCAAGGGAGAAGAAAGAGAGCAGATCAACCGTGCATCCTCAAAAAGAGCAACTTGATTGGGCTTGACAGCAGAAGATAGGGGAAGGGGAAAGAGTTAAGGAAAATACTGACTAACTCTCCAGAAAGACTGAGATGACATTGGAATAAAAAGACAAAAAGGATAGGGGGAGTTGGTACCTGTCCTTATTTCTGCAAGGTATGTTTGATGTGGAGGTGTGATAGAGAAAGGGATGAGCAAAAGAAAAAGAGGGAAGCTCCAGAGAAGAGTTCCTGTTCAGGGAAAGGAGGGCTGTACAATCCCAAGTTGCTAAGGCAAAGAGCAACCATTTCAATGCCTGAGATGAGCATTTAATGATTAAAATGAAAGCAAAGTCTGAAACCCTCGCCTTCCTCTCTTATCAAAGTCGGGGTGTCTGTACGGCTAGGTTTAAGAGGTGAAGATCCTTTCCTTCGTGATCTAGCAAAAGGAAAGTAAAAATCAACAGTAACTGCAAACATAGCTGTCAAACACTTCTCAAATGGGGACTTAATTTTCCAAAATAACAAGCAATCTAGGGAGGGGCACAGGAGGCCAGGGATTAAGTCAGAAAGCAATAGGCATACCATAGGGATAATGACTACATAGCACATAGGCAGCAATTCAGAGCATAAGCTTTTCCTTACTTTTTGTTATAGCACAAGCTGCTCCTACATCTTTCTATGGCTGGAATTTCAGCCTTCCATTCCATGCACTTAACAAACCTGGATTTCCCCAGACATTTTAGCAATTTTCTCCTGGGCACTGCTTCTGGTTGCAGTATTCCGTCTATGTCCGGGAAATTCCAGACATATGGCAACCCTACAATTTGCCTGATCAACAAAGCAGGATCTTCAGCTGGCTGTGCCTTTAGTCACCAGCATTTAAGTTCTCCAGCTCCAAGCCAATGGAGATCCTGAGCTGGAGAACACGCCCACAGTGCTGTAGCATCTTGTACTTTTGCTGTTTTTGACTTCCAAGACTGTTCTGATATATATTTGTCCTCCCCACTCACCTTTAAAAGGTTTCCCTTAGCAGAACAGCATCAGTCAGCCTGATCACTCCCACTTCTTTCCTCCTCTGGCACAAGCCAGTAAAAAAGTCCAGCTTAGCAAGATATCTGGGATTGTGGTTTGCTTCTTCCTAACAAGCAAGCCAGGATTGCTAGCCAGCCTTTGAAGGAATGGGTTTCCCAAATCTAAAAACCTGACTGTACAGTCAGTCTGGAACGGGCCCCCAAATCCACATTTTTCCTCCTCCAAGGGAGCATTTTCTAAAATGCATTAACTTGAGCTCGTGAGTCAATGTATAAACAGAAAGCCAGCTATGCTCAAAGCTCACTCCTTTATCAGTCCGTGACGGCAATGGATGACCTTGGCTGTTCCAGTGGAGCAGGGATGGCACTCTGTCTATCTTATCTTACATTAAGACCACACTCTGACGCACAAACTTAGTCCGGGAACGGCGCCAGGAGTTAGTGACCTCTTGCTCCAAGATAAGAGTGCCGGAACAGGAACACCCTTTTATAATCAAAAGTATAGGAAGAGGAAAACCCTTTTATGGTTAAGAGTAAGGAGCAGGGACATCTGTGATGTCAACTTGCGTGTACAAGCTGACGTGGCTGGATTCCTGGGGAAGGGGGGAGAGGGTGCCTGGAGGATATATATACTGCATGAAATCTCTCATTTCTTTGGACTTGCTGTGAGCTGAACACACAGGTGCCTTCTGCTATCCGGAGAGCAGAATAAACTCTTTCTCTGAATCAACCTCAGTGTCATTTGACTTCCTTCCTCCCTCCCAGGAGCAACGCAGACCCCACCAGTCGGTAAAGTTTAATAAGGCTACACCTTAAACCAAGGTTTGTTGTTAGCTTATGAATCTCGACTTGGTAGGGATCAATCAACCCTGTATTTGTTAGAAGAAGAGCTTTAGGCAGGTTGGAGCAGAACAGTACAAATTGAGAGCATTTGCAGATGATTTGGTACTTACATTACAAGAGCCTGAATCTAGTACAAAAAGGGTTTTGGAATTAATTCAAGAGTTTGGTCAAGTGGCAGGATTTAAATTGAATAAGTTAAAAACTAAGGTATTGGAGAAAAATTTGACACCATTTGAAAAAGAAAGGTTTCAGAATGAGACAGGGTTGACTGTGGTTAAGAAAGTTAAGTATTTGGGGATAAATATGACAGCTAAAAATGTGAACTTATTTAAAGACAATCATAAGAAATCTTGGTCAGAAGTGAAAAAAAGACTTAGAAATCTGGTCAAATCGGAAGCTTTCCTTGTTGGGTCGAATTGCGGTTATAAAGATGAATGTATTGCCTAGAATGCTGTTTTTGTTTCAAACATTGCAAATAGTGGACAAGATGGACTGTTTCAAGAAGTGGCAGAAAGACATCTCTAAATTTGTCTGGCAGGGCAAAAAGCCCAGAATAAAATTTAAGATATTAACTGACGCAAAGGAAAGGGGGGGGGTTGCCCTGCCAGATTTCAAACTTTACTATGAATCAGCAGCTTTCTGCTGGTTGAAAGACTGGCTACTTCTTGAGAACACAGACATTTTGGACTTAGAAGGTTTTAATAATGCTTTTGGGTGGCATGCATATTTGTGGTATGACAAGGTTAAAGCTCATAAAGGTTTTAAAAATCATATTGTCAGGAAAGCACTATACAATGTCTGGACTAGATACAAAGACTTGTTGGAAAACAAAACTCCAAGGTGGTTGTCGCCAATGGAGGCAAAAGCTGTAAAAAAGCTTAATATGGAGTCTAAATGGCCGAGGTATTGGGAAATTTTGGAACAAGAAGGGGACAGATTGAAATTGCAGAGTTTTGAGAAATTAAAAGGGAAAGTGAGAGACTGGCTTCATTACTATCAAATAATGGAGGTTTTTAAGATGGACAGGAAAATAGGCTTCCAGGTGGAAAAATCAAAATTGGAAACTGAACTGTTAGAATCCAATACTAAAAATCTGTCAAAAATGTATAACTTGCTGTTGAAATGGAATACACAAGATGAAACGGTTAAATCAGCAATGATTAAGTGGGCACAGGATATTGGTCATAACATTATGTTTGCTGACTGGGAAAAGTTGTGGACCACCGGGATGAAATTTACGGCATGTAATGCCCTAAGAGAAAATATTATGAAAATGATTTATAGGTGGTACATTACCCCAGTCAAGCTTGCAAAAATTTATCACTTGCCTGACAACAAATGCTGGAAATGTAAAGAAAACGAAGGTACATTCTTTCACCTTTGGTGGACGTGCCCAAAGATTAAGGCGTTCTGGGAAATGATCTATAACGAATTGAAAAAGGTATTTAAATATACCTTCCTGAAGAAACAAGAGGCCTTTCTCTTGGGTATTGTTGGCCAAGGGGTGTTAAAGATGTGTTAAGGTTGTGTTTTGTATTGTTTGTATATTGTATTGTATTGTTTTTTTCTTTCTGTTGTTTTTTCTTCTCGTCTTTTTTCTTCTCTTTTTTTTCTTGTATGTTTTAAAAGTAATAAATATTATTATTATTTTTTAAAAAGCTCATAAATCTTGACTTGGTAGGGATCAAACAACCCTGTATTTGTTAGAAGAAGAGCAGAGTGGGAACAATTGGGCAGAATGCATGCAATGCCTTAAGTCAGTTTCTTGTTTTTCCTATCATAAGAGCAATTTGCCACATTTTTGCATCAGGCATCGGCATTTTAAGGCATGTGTTTCTTAATATGTTGTTGTTTGGTCATTTAGTCATATCCGACTCTTCGTGACCCCATAGACCAGAGCATGCCAGGCACTCCTGTCTTCCACTGCCTCCCGCAGTTTGGTCAGACTCTTGTTTGTAGCTTCACGAACACTGTCCAACCATCTTGTCCTCTGTCGTCCCCTTCTTCTTGTGCCCTCCATCTTTCCCAACATCAGGGTCTTTTCCAGGGAGTCTTCTCTTCTCATGAGGTGGCCAAAGTATTGGAGCCTCAGCTTCATGATCTGTCCTTCCAGTGAGCACTCAGGGCTGATTTCCTTAAGAATGGATATGTTTGATCTTCTTGCAGTCCATGGGACTCTCAAGAGTCTCCTCCAGCACCATAATTCAAAAGCATCAATTCTTCGGCAATCAGCCTTCTTTATGGTCCAGCTCTCACTTCCATACATCACTACTGGGAAAACCATGGCTTTAACTATACGGACCTTTGTCGGTTTCTTAATATACACATTATTATATGCAATTTTGACTAATGTGCATGTTTTGCAAGCAATGTTTTGCAATATAATGCATTTTTGTTATTTTGACTAAAGCATGTGTTTTTATGGAAGAAGAAAAAAGAACCCAATACATACATTTTTGGTACACAGGTTTTTTTTACTAAAGAATTTTGCTCCAAAATTTGGAGAATGCCATTTTCAAAGGTTAGCTGCATTTTGGTTGGCATATTTTTTCATGAAATGCAAGATAGGGAGATTCCAACCCAAATTTCTCCCCTATCCCTATTTATGTCAATATTCTTGGCTTATTGTTATGTGTCAACACTGGCAAAACAACCATTGGTAGTTTTGACCAACTTATTATTGCATCAGTTCTCCTCTTGTAAGAAGAGAGGAATGGTGGCTAGATGGCCATTGGGATCCCTTTCAGCTCTGCAATTCTATGAACAATCTCACACAGTTACTTTGAACATTGTTCCTTAAAATGCACAAGACTGCAAAAGAAAGGGCTCACACCATACTTCACACATGCCGGGCAACTGTCCAGGGTCCCAAAATTTCAAAGCAGTGAAGCTGGCCTCTATTGCCACAATTCTGTACTGTCCAAAGCCATTACACATACAAGCAGAGTGGTGTTTGGCTGTGAAAGCAATGTATTACATTAAATACCATCCATGTGGATCTGTATATTTATGATTTATTGAAAGGCAACCATTGAGCCAAATTCTAATTTTTGTGTGTATCTCCTTGACATATGCTTCTTTCCCACATTTAAGGTTAACTATAACTGATTTATTATTATCTGTTATTTCTTTTTTTAAAAAAATAAAATGAATGCTATCTGTAAATTCAGTTTACTTGTATTTCAGATGGCAACAACCTTTCAAGAGGCTCATTTTCAGGTAATTCTATCCATTGAAATCCTATTTACACCACTTCTGCTTCTATTATTTCAATGACTAGCCCAGCTTTCCTGAGCACTGATTCAAAGCTGTTTCTTACTTACTGGATCTGAATACCTTCCTCTTTTCTATAGACACTCACCAAACCCTAAACATCCTACCAGCCACGTATTAGATGATTGTCACTCTCCCTGTTCATGCAGTTTGTTGCAAAAATAAGAGCTTTATCAAGCATGCACATCCAGCCTTCAATTTTGTGGGTCACATTTTATGAAGGCTTAGATTATCTGACATCATGTCCTACCCACCAAGTTTTTGGGACAACCAATTTTAATCTCACTTTTCTACATGGATGTATCACTTGAAAACATTGCCCTGTGAACATCACATATATTGCATCAACAGAGGCATGGTATCCAACCTGATACAGTTTTTTTCCCCATGTCAGAAAGAAGGTCCAGAGATTGTAATATTTTAAGGGCCACAAGCTACTTTTATTTCAATAACTAAATGCAAATATTCAGTTTAAATATTTCTGAATTCATCTAGTTGTGTCCCTTGTTTAAACGCTTTGCTTTGAGGTCACTTATCCATGCCTCTTAAGGGTAACTCTTGCATGGCTCAGTTTTCCCACCCTAATCCTCCCCATCCTTATTTCATTCTCCTGTCTCTTAATGGTGAGGATAAAAGAAGATGGACCCTCTTATCCCACCAGGCTTAAGTGTCCATCGTGCGAGTATTAACAGCTTTAGTCCTCAAATCTGTCACCACCATCCACGTGGCATACCATGGCCCAAATCTATCTGTCTCACTACCATGTATTGCATGTGATACCAAGCATGTATCTTAACCTTATCCCACCATCTCCTTGAGTTCAATGGACTGTGGAGCTTTCCACCCACTAGAGTCGCCTTTGTTTCAGGTCACTTGTGCTAGATGTGGCTTCCTAGCCTGCTTTTTTTTTTTTTTTTAGCTTGGCTCTGCTGGCCCGCCTTGGCCACTCATTCACTCGACCACGACTGCAGCATCTTTCACACGTCCCACAGCCATATGAGAGCCGCTTCCTTGCAGCACATAGTGCAGCAAAAGTGGAAAGTGAGAGGTCCCCCCCACCTTTTCTCATCATACTTGAATCTTTTCTTTATTACAAGACATTAAACAATAAAATTCATAAGCTAAAATCATCACATGGCCACTAATATATCAAAAAACAACAATGTCAATTAATACAGTGTGCAATTTATACTCGGAGTTTGGTGACAAAGATAGAGCATAGCCTGATGTAGATAGGTAGGGTCAAATAAATTCATCTACTTTACAGTTGATGGCTACCTCGGCTATATAATTTGCTCTAATTTTCCTAGCAGCAGTTGCAAAGAGTGCTACACGCCAGGTCACATACTTATCTGTGTCTGCAAGGAGATATAAAATCATATGAGGGGGTTCTGGCCAGGGGACCTTGTCATTATAGGTACTAAAAATCTTTTTCTTGCATCATTATATAGGGGACAGTGCAAGATATAATGCATAAGGTCCTCCACTTCAGGACATCCCCTAATGCAAACACGTTCATTTTTTGGTATACCTCTATGTCTCCCATCTCTATAAGCAGAGTTTATTGTATTTAATCGTAACTCTGTAAAAGCTTTCCGAAGCTGTGCAAAAGTCAATTCATTAAAATAAGATGTATGTTCATTGGCCTCTCTAAGTTTAAAATACAATGGGGCATACTTGAATCTGAAGGAAGCTGAATGGCAGGAGAGTAAGAACAGGCAAAAAGGAAGTATTCTTCACACATAGCAAAATTAAACTACGGGGTTCACTAGTACACAGCGCGAGGTTTACTAGTACACCCAGTTGGACAGTTTTCAAAATTGGACTAACCTTATCATGAAAGAAAAAGTTATCAATGGCTGGTAGCCATCTATGTAGTGAGTGATAATTTGAACATAGAATAATGGGTGCAGCATTCCCCATTGGTGTAAGGAACAATTGTATTTTGCTTAGCTAACATCTCCTATTTGACCATCTAACAGTGGCAACTTCATAGTGCCTGAAGCTGTATCACTGGAAAAACCAAAACGATCCTCAGAGTGTTTCCCAAACTTGGGTCTCCATCTGTTTTTGGACTACAACTCTCATCATCCCTAGCTAGCAGGATCAGTGGTCAGGGATGATGTGAACCATAGTCCAAAAACACTGCTCTAGAGGCATCATCAATACTTACTCTCTCTCTCTCTCTCTCTCTCTCTCTCTCTCTCTCTCTCTCTCTCTCCTGGATTTCTTTTAAGAATGTGAAATAATGGCACATATTATTAAATGTACTTAGAAGAATTTTAAATGGGGGGGGGGGAGTTTCCCTTCTGCATGGGTCTGAAATGGATACAGTCAGATACTGCTTATGATTTGGTCTAGTCAACTCTGTTGAGACCAAGAGACAGTCCCTTACCGAGCAGGTTTGCTGTATTGTTGATTCAATCCATATTTCCAAAAGAGGATTAGCAAGACTTGTCAAGCATATCTGCCCTACTCATTATTTTCATGAGCGTTTCTTAAGATAGGGTTTTGGGTTTTTTGTTTTGTTTTGTTTTGTTTTGTTTTGCTGGTTTGTTTATGCTGTTTATAGGCCACCCTATAACAGAAATTATCTGAGCAGCCCTAAAAGATGAAAGCAAGAACAAGTTTAAATAATTACAATTACAGCAATAATGCAGCGAAGAAAACGCCTCCAAGTACAAGATGCAAAAATGATGCAAATGATGTCAATAAATAAATAGAATGGATAAGATCAGGCTATATAGGTGACAATGTCTGTCCTGTTCACACAAATTGTAAGTGAGCTCTGCCTATTTCATGTCCAATAATAGAAGAGGGTTTCTTTTTTTAGAGAGAGACAAAAGAAAGAATATGAAAGATCATTAAGTTGCTAATTGCCTTTACAGTAGAAATGAGCCACCTGTCAAAAGACAGTTCAATTAAATCAAAACAGAACATTGGAAGTTTCTTTTCCAGTTAGAAAAAGACTGGCAAAGATATTCATCTGGGTTTCCCATTTCATTCCTGAAAGTATTAGTAGTGAGCCACATTCTCAATGGGTATCCTTTCCAGCTGAACTAGCAGTTAAGACAGCTAAATCAGCAATGCAGCCTTGCAGCCAAACATGGTTGTATTAACCTAGCGAAGCAGAAAAGACCATCTGCACCACCATGAATATTACTAAAATAGAACAGCAGCAGGGCAGGGAGGGAACCTTCTACATTTTCCATTGCAAAAATGCAAGGAAATTCGATGAATGATCTTACTTTATGGGCATGCACCGCAACTGATAAACAAAGAACTATAGTAATTGTCTGAGCTTTGATGTAATTAGCTTGCACAATTGATTTACAGACTGTTTTATAACTCAATTTCACGTGCATTACGAAAACTACACAATGACTTTAATGTACTTTAGTAATTTTCGGCTGTAGCCAGTTTGTCAAGCATACATTAGCTGTTAGGCAAAAGCTTCCTGGACAGCTCCCAAGATGCACGTCATTGGATCTATGGGTACAAATTGAAGACTGACAACTCCAATGGCTTTTCCCCATACTGTGTTTGTCTCTTGTTAAATGCTATGGAGTGAGTGAGTGAGTGTTTGTGTAGACAGAGGAGATAGAGGAGTGCCTCTGTCTCTGACCTGCTTACTACCTCTACACGCTGTGATTATTGTTGTAAAGAACCATACGGACCGGTGGAAAATGTTCATGGTTTAGGCAGGAATGCAGATCCAAACATGCATCAGTCTGCAGTGTAGACAGATAAGGCATCTGCACAGAAATTGACATTTGGTATCCTGGGATTCTTATTCACACTTGGGCACAGAGAGCGTGAATTTAAAGCATACTCCATGGCTAGGAACGGATGAATCAGCCACCTGTAAAATCTGCATTTATCTGCAATTATTTCTTCTTCTTCCTCTTCTTCTTCTTCTTCTTCTTCTTCTTCTTCTTCTTCTTCTTCTTCTTCTTCTTCTCCTCCTCCTCCTCCTCCTCCTCCTCCTCCTCCTCCTCCTCCTTCTAATCCCCCAGAAATTCATCTTTAAATACATGATTAAATATGTAATCTAATATGCATTTTCCTCACCAAATATGCATTTCTAAATTTATTTGTTTCTCAAATTATGCATTGTAAAGTTTATCTTGATGAGCTGCTCGAGCTGAGAACAGTGTCAGAACATTTAGGAAGTGTGAAAGCTGGCAGATACCTTCGTTCGTTCATGATGTACAGATCAGGTCAGTTCGCATCAGAATTTGCAGTGATCCAGTCCCTCAAGCATCCCCATCCAAAGTCAACTATTCGACACACCCCACAAACACACATGGCCTTTAAAGCTTGAGAGGGCAAAGCGCTTATGAGATTGGCTGCTACCTGGTAGGGTTTCTTGCTCAATGTAGAGCCAAAGAAAATCATTCAAATAAAATCATTTTTGTACATATAAAGGATTCCCTGAATCCTTAGACCTCCACCTGCCCCATCATGGTTTCCATTGCAAGTCTCTTCCTACTGCCTCTTATAATATTTATCCAAGTTTTGTTTATATCCCATTTTAACCATAAATTTCATACATTACAAGTGTTATATCAGTCCTGCTAACGTTTTTAAATGTTGACAGTGGTCTTTAAGGTAGTCTGCAAACTTTTCCCATTCTTTATTCAATGTCTTGTCTTCTTGGTTCCTGTTTCTCCCGGTCAATTTTGCCATTTCAGCATAGTCCATCATCTTGATTATTCATTAAGTATTTTATTTCAATTCAGAAAGAACACAGATTTTGCCATTCTGTTGCAGAAATTTAAAAAGCGGTTCCTAAACTGGATGTTACCCTCACAGATAGCCAAAATTAGAAGAAGCAAGCCTCTAGTGAAGAGCTAGGTCTTGATGGAATACAAACATATGTAGGGTCAGGCTGCAAAGTGGTGTACAGTGACATGAACTCTTATCTAAGCTAGCATGTGATTACAAACAACCAATCAAATGATTACAACAACTTTCCCATAGCAATCGGACCCCATAGTCATCATTCCAAAGCAATCAGGTGTTTGTTATGCTCTTTTGACTAGACTACCCCAACTTTTTGCCTCTGTTGACCTCACTCAGGGGGTCAGTGGCAGGGCAGCAGGGCAGTGGTGGGCAGAAGAAGAAGAGAAGCTGGGGAATGTGGGAATGAGTGCTGGGCGACAGAAGTCTTCTTCAGAGGTGCTTTCTCACAGTGAAGGGGCAATGTCCATCCACGTTGGGGGGGCAGCCTTCTCAAACATTTTATTGGGAGGGGCAAAGGGACCTGGGCCCCTAGGAGTTGAAGCCCTTGCATTGCACTGGAGTACAAGAAAAGGCTGGTTGAGGAGCAAAGTAGCCAAGAGCATGTATAGAAGGCGTGTATAGAATTGCACTGTAGGTATTCAGCCACGACACAGACCCACATTATTTGTTTAAGGACATGACCAGCAACTTAATCTAGCAATCACACACCTCTGTCTTTGGTCCTATATTAAGTCATTTCTTTGTAGTGGATATTCTTTTATTCAACTACAACGTGTCAGCATATGAAAGAACAAACATTCTCTTGTCCCATCAGAACGGGGGCGCCATCTCACCCTCAGGATTATGGGTGCCTGCTGCCGTAATACGGGCTCCTCCAAAAATGGACACAACATGGCGCATTGTGCGTGTGATATCACATACACTATGTGCAGGCGTGTACATGTCATGTTGCATGTCCGTGCTGCAGCGGCTCCTCTTCTTCTCTCCGCAGCCAGCGAGGCACCCTTTTCTGCAAAGAGGGACTCAGACTAGGAGGCAGAGAGATTCTGCCTCCACATCTGAGCCCCCACCCCCCAGAAGAGGGTGCCTCGCTGGCTGGCTGCATTGCTTCTCTCTTGGAGGCAACGCCACACAGGCTGGCTGGCTGCCTCTCTCCAGCTTCACTCATTGACTTTGTGGGTGCCCAGCCCCACAATTATATTATTTTGGGTGCCCAAGCACCCATCGCCACCAGGAGTTGGCTCCTAAGCATCAGAACATTTATTTTGGTGACTGGTGGTGACCCCACAGAGCCTAGGGCTTGCTGATCAGAAGGTTGGCGGTTCGAATCCCCACAACTGGCTGAGCTCCCGTTGCTTGGTCCCAGCTCCTGCCAACCTAGCAGTTTGAAGGCACAAAGTGCAAGTAGATAAATAGGTACCGCTCCGGCGGGAAGGTAAATGGCATTTCTGTGTGCTGCTCTCGTTTGCCAGAAGTGGCTTAGTCATGCTGGCCACATGACCCGGAAGCTGTACGCCGGCTCCCTTGGCCAAGAAAGCGAGATGAGCACCACAACCCCAGAGTCGGCCACGACTGGACCTAATGGTCAGGGGTCCCTTTACCCTTTACCTTTACACACACCCCAATGCTTTCAGAACTCAGGAAGGGGAGTTTATCAAGCAGTTGGGTGACTTGGTGTGTGTTGGGGTGGTGGTGTATCTGCAGCCTTTGCACAGAAATATCTGCAAGGAGACAGCTTGTTTATGTGCGCAATGTGAATGTGTTCCCCTGTGGATTGTGGCATATGTACTGATCTGCTGATCTCTATTTGATAGAGTGGTCTCCTGTTCAGACATAGCAATATCCAGCACTTCCCCTTTTCTACTTAGGCAAAATTTTGGGATTCAAGATACCCGGGCTGAGCCTCTTATCATACCGCAAGCAGTCTCTGCCACAGGAAGATCCCGATGCTGTGATTGTTGACTCAGCAAAACGCAGCAATGACTCCATGGCGATGAAGCACTTCAAGTCCCCGACAAAAGAAAGCTGCAGCCCTTCAGAAGCAGACGACACCAAGGCGCTCATCCAGCCAAGCACATGTTCGCCTCCGGTGAATATATCAGGACCCCTTGACCATTCATCTCCAAAACGGCAGTGGGATCGACTATACCCAGATATGCTACATTCCAGTACAGGACTGACCCATGCCCAGTCAAAGGAAAGTATTTGCAATATAAGGAGAGCATCTTCAATACACAACATAGAGGGGTTTAACATCCATCCCAAGAATGTGTTTCGGGACCGGCATGCGAGTGAAGGTATGATTTCTTCTTCTTCTTTTAAATCAACACTTGTAAATTGTGGGATGATTTACATTGTTCTTCAGCTTAT
Organism: Podarcis muralis; assembly: GCF_964188315.1. Classification (NCBI taxonomy): domain Eukaryota; kingdom Metazoa; phylum Chordata; class Lepidosauria; order Squamata; family Lacertidae; genus Podarcis; species Podarcis muralis. Next base: position 107,013,926 of record NC_135655.1, on the reverse strand, counting down.
TAGGATCTATTGTGGCTTATCCACACTTAGTTTTCAGGCAGACACCAGCCTTTTAACACTTTGTGTCTGAGCTTTGGAGTTGTGTGTATGTTTTGCCCTGAGCGTCCTCCACAAAAACCCACTCTTTAAAGCTCAATAGGAACAAAATGTTAATTGAGGTTTTCCATGGATTGAGGTCTGCTCCAATGGAGCTTTAAAGAGTTGGTTTTCACGGGGCACTCGGACACAGAGCTTTAAATCGTGGAGCATGCCTGGAAAAAGCGGAGGAAAGCCAATTGTGGATAAACTACCACTGTATGTTAAAGTCTGACTCTTTCGCTCTCCTGTTGGTTTGGTGAATAATGTTTCCTAAAAACTGGCTGCTCTTCAGCTTAAAACAATGATAATTTCCTTGCAGCAGCATGGGGAAATCATGCTAAAACTGACAGCAAAATCAAAATAAGCGGAAGAAATAAAGAACAGAATAAAACAGCAATTCTACCGTGGATTTAAAATGTAGGCAAACAAAGAAACAATCTAAAGGCTGGCTAGCTAGCTTGTAATAATAAAATGGTTTCTTCCTGGTAGTGAAAGTCCATCAGAGTCAGTCAGGGCTGGCCCAAGATGGATTGTATCTAAGGCCAAGTGATTTTGGCACCTGAGGCAGTAGATACCACGATATACTCTCCCTGGACATAGCTCAGTTGGTCAGAGCTAAGGTTGCCAAGGTTGCAGGTTCGAACCCCATATGGGACAGCTGCATATTCATGTATTGCAGGGGTTGGACTAGATGATCCTCAGGGTCCCTTCCAACTCTACAGTTCTAGGATTCCATGAATTGTACCTGAAAACGAAAAGGGAGGCAGCACAGCTGCTTAAGCCCTAGAAATGTTATGTTGTGAACTGCCTTACAGGCACGGGGCAGTATACAAGTTTAATTAATTATTTAATAATGGCTTCTCCCTTCCCGGTCCCAATTAACAGTCCTAACTGTAGTTTTCAAACTTTCAAAGTCAGCTATGGATATGGCACACGATCCTGGTCTACTACAATGCATTATATAATATTTTATAGCACATTCTACGTTGGTCTACTGATTACATAGATCCTGAAGTGGTTACAGAGTGGGGCTGTTAAATATGTGTAACTGGCTGGATCATGCCCATCATCAGTTTGCTACAAACACAAGCCTGAATCCAGACAGGTTTCAAGCAGTCACTTCTCAAAATTGGGGGCTTTCCAGTATGCCTGAAGGCCCTCTTGCTCCTCCCTCCCCCTGAGTGTGAACACAAGTGCTTTCCACTCACACAGAGAGATGTTTGGATCTCACCCATTAGCAGGTTCCATAAAATAAAAATTGGGGCCCTTTGAACATATGTTGGGGTAACAGTTTCAATTAAAAAACTATACACTTTCAAAAATAACCACTGTTGAGTCTTTGGATATAGAGTTTATTGTTTTTCCCCCTCTGCTTTTCTTTACTCTGCTGAATATCAGACAATGGCCGTAATGTCAAAGGTAATGTAGACACCTACAATTTATTGTCCAGTGCTTTCGAGAGCCCCATTCCTTTGGCATGTTAATTTGCCTGCTATATGAAATGTACAAATGCAACGTTCTCATGCTGATCTCTATTGGGCTGGGCACACGGTAGAAATTTTGCTTGGTGGATGCATCACGATTCCCTTTGCTCCCGCCACGAAATCATTACAAGCAGTCGTCAACAAAAGCTCCGAAAGGCTGGGCGGACTATGGACATGCTCTATTAAATCAGATTGGTTCTGTGCATCGGTCCCAGTTGATTTGAACGGGAGAGTTGAACGTGTGCTTAATGCTGCCTCCCATGGGAATCCACGGGGCTTAAAAGTGCTTAGCTTTTGCTGGCTGTTTATATAGATGAACTAGGTATGCTACCAATCTTATGTAGGCAAAATCAGAGGCCTAAGTTTCCAAGAGATGAACTTGCAAAAGTACTCAAAAAATTGGCTCAGAATGATCCTTAATAGCAATGATAGATTTAAAATCTAATCCTGTTTTGCCTTTTACACGTCAAGGAAATTAATTAATAATCTGGACCCTTGTGGCGTTCTTTACTTATTCCTCTTTTGTCTCCTTAAAACTAGTTTCACGCTCCTGGATGGCAGGGGGTATGGTTTAAGCTTACTGTAGTCTTAAAATGTGCATGCATGAATTTCATTTGCAATTTCACGCAGAGAGCATTCTTAATCACATTCAGTACATTCCGGAATTGGTCCTTTTCACCAGGACAATGAACCTAAAAGACAACCAAACAGAGCCTTTTCTACATCAGTGTGTACAATTTGGATCCAGTTCATTATGTTTTTCTTAACACACCTTCTTTTAAAAAAATTAAAAAATCCTTCCGGGACAAAGGCATCACTCAGCTGAACTAAACAATTATATTTAGAGCCTACATTTGGGAGCCGAGTCAGGAAGTGGGGAGGCGGGGCAAAAAGAAAGAGGCTTTTGGCACCTTTGGGGCCTCTTCACAATTTCATGCATGTTGTAGAAAGTTTGTGTACTCGGTAAAATGTCTCCTGTCGAAAGTGCATGACCTGCATGAGCCAAGGTCTGTAAGCAGCACATCGCTACTGGTTTATGAAGCCCACACATATGCTTCTTGTGTCCATCAGCAGTGGTTTAGATATAGTATGGTGCTATTCCGTAAGTGAAGTAATATTTGTAAGTGGGTGTTGGTTTCAAAGTACTTGACATTGTACTTTTGTCTGTGTTCTTTTTAAGCAACTGTTAATTTAAGTCAATGTTTGGCATAACAGATTTGGAAAACAGATTGAAGACACTAGTGTATCTGTCTTCCCCTTTCTTGCTGTGCATCATGCAAGCATAGCACAAAGAGCCAAGAGAGATCCATTGCATTGTATCCAAAGCTGCACCAGTGGAAGGCTGTGGGTACAACAGATCCTTCCCTTCCTCTCTTCCTCACTGTGTCCCCTGAAAAGAGGGTGGGGGTGAGGACACCTCCCAAACACCATGGGTTGTGTCATGTGGGGCTGCAGCAGGGATGTAAAAAGGCTGCAATTTCTGTTCTGACTTATAGTCATTACAATCAGCACTGTTTCTATTCCGCTACAATTCGGTTTCCACTAATGTTATGTTATTTGTCTCATTGACTACTATTTAACTATTTAAGTTACGTAAGTTACTTAGCTTATGCAACTATTTATGTAACTTATGTAACTGGCATTCATTTCAATATAAAGGAAATGTCAAAACAATGTAAATAAGTTCATTGATTAAGTATTGTAATTAAACAACAACAACAGCGATGTGAACAAGTATTGGTCGCATTCACTTCACCAATTTCTATTCCTAACTACTAACAAACATGTGAACTGCAGTCATTTCTATGTTCTGTTCCATTTTTTGTTGGCATTCCTAGGCTGTAATAGGAGGGGAGCATTGCCCCAAATCAGGCAGAATAATCTTGTGTCAGCGGATTGCAAGATTCCTGTACTTGATTTTGAGCAATTCCTCCTTCCCCTGGCAGTCCCACACGGCACAACTCACAGTGTTCCTCTCCAACCCTCCAAATAAACTTGAAGGAGAGGGTCTGTAGGGAGGAAGGTTGCCAGAAAGTTTGCCTTTGGCTCGTGCAATGTTGGATCCAACCCATTCTTTCCAAATGGGCACCTCAATCCATTAAGTGTTTGTTCAGTTGGTGCTCAGAGAGCACAAATGCTGATTAGAAGAAACTGTGCTGTGTGGCTTTTCTCCCTGATCTCGACATCTAGGTACAAGGGAAGTATGTATTTGTCACAGTTTCCCTCACCCTTCTTCTGTCCACACAACAACTCTGTGGATAAGTTAACAGAGGGAGATTGTTCACTCTTGAGCTTCATGGCTAAAGGGGCATTTGAACCTAGTCCAACTCTATCCATTACCACACCACTGACAGGTGCCCAAATGCCACAGAAGGAAGCTAGCCAGGATCAGGTCCACATGGTAAAAACAACTCTGTTTTTCCCATAATGGAGCACAGTGGCCATTGAAAGATGCCCCATCAGTCTTTTCCCCACTTGTGATCTTGTGATCCACAGCAAGTAGTATTCAGAAGTATACTGCCTCTACTACTATATATAGCAACATGACTAGTGGTCATTGACAGACCTATTATTTTGTTGTTGTTGCTGTTGTTGTTGTCTAATCTCCATGAAATGCTTCTGGATTGACACTGCATATAAAAGGGTTCCTGTGTTCCTGCCTTTAAAAGCTTGTGATAATCTGAGGACTCATCCATGGCTCAGCCTCTCTTTGCTGCTGAATCGGAACAAACTACAATCAGGTTTTGCACAGATTGCTGTTTGTTCCGATTCACCAGTAAAGAGTGTGTTTTCCTGATGAAAGAATGTTTTCCACTTTTTCTAGGCATGGAACAAGCGGAAGTACAGACAAGCCCTCAGTGTAGCCTGGGGTATTTGAACTGCTTCAAAATCTGCCTGCAGCAGTTCACAATTTTTTCTTGCAACCTACATGCTTGAAATGGATCAAGTAGGCAAGTGTTGGCAGGTTCTAAGCTAGAAGGTTAGCACTCTGGGCCATTAAGTCTTTTACATTACAGGCATGGAATTACCTGTTTTCGGGCTGCAATCCAATACCCACTTACCTAGGAATAAACCTCATTGAGCTCAATGGGACTTAATTCTGGGTAGACACGTATAGGATTGCAGTGTTAGGTGCTGCTTTCTGTAGTCCATCAATATTTCTTTACAGAGTTTGGTAATACTGACACCCCACTCTCTGACCTCTCATATTTTTTTAGGTCCTTTTAACCATATCAAGTCAAGTCTATTAGGATCTACATCAGATTCAAACCTCAACAAATACAGCACCATCAACAAGATCCCCCAGCTCACTCTGAACTTTTCCGATATCAAAAATGAAAAAAAAAGTTCATCGCCTCCATCTTCAGAGAAAACAATTATTGCACCCAAAGTGAAAGACAGAACACACAATGTAACTGAAAAGGTTACACAGGTAGGATATATTCTTTTATATAAACTTTAGAGTGGTTCTGTAAAATTTGTATTAATGTGAATGGTGTTGTGGATTTCATTCCAGCTTTAGTCTTCAGACTAGTTCATGCATTCTTTTTCTAAGCATATCCTTTAGAAAACAGTCACATTTATTCACATGCCTCCTTCACATTCTTTTATGCACCAAGAGAAATGAGGCTGTGGAGTGGGTCTTCTCTGGGGTTACATGGGGGAAATCCTTGCTCATGTAGGAATAATATATTTGCATCAAGGTGCATGAAATTTTCTATGCAGGAGATGCCCCCAGTGCCTGATTACAGTAAACATTTTCATTTATATAATTCTTCATATCTATCATCTCTGTAATCCTTACAACAGTGCTATAAGGTGAGCTCTGGACTTATGATCTTTCTTCTGCCTTGACTGTGACACTGGGAAACATTTTCATATGACTGTTACGAGAGAAAGGGGACAAATTGGTTCTTTCTGTCAGGAGATCAACCAACAACTTGAACCTAACTAGATTTGCCTATTTTTTCAAATGATGCTCCAAACATTGCACTTTGTTTGACAGTTGTAAAATATTTTGAGAGCATAATTTGCAAACGGGCCATTGACCTAACACAGATAGGTCATTGGCAACATTTTCTCTTTTTTTCTTACCAGATTTTCCCCTGAAAAAGTAAATCAGGATTAAATGGGGAAAACATCAACTGGAATTTGGGTGCCAACAACATTGTGTGGGCACGGCAAAAAACTTGCCAGCATGAGGAGTACTCATTCACAATAAACACCCATCTGGAAGCACACTTAGTCTCTTCTCGGTCTAATCCAGAATGTCTTGTTGAACATGGAGATCATTTTGCTGCGTATTTGCAGAATCTACTTGTATAAGTTATGGTAGCGTAAATCCAGTTTCTTCCTCTCTCTCTCTCTCTCTCTCTCTCTCTCTCTCTCTCACACACACACACACACACACACACAAACACACATCCACCCCTTAATGCTGGTGTGATAAATTAATGCCAAAATATGCTATTCCAATTCACTAGCTATTCCATATCAGAGATTAGTGTCTTAAAGGGGGGAAATTGATCTACACTTAAATGGATAACATAATCATTTACACATTTATACAAGACCCCGGCAGAATCAGTTTAGGACAGTCTGACTTGCCAGGAACTCTACAGGTCACTAAATTTAAAATTAAATTTGAAGTGCTCCCCAAGATGCCAAGAATACTTCACAGAAAACTTCCAGGGCAATTTATCTCATGTTTCTATTCTCTTTATAGTTTTGTAAAATTCTGGTCCTGTTGCTTGCTTTACAACTACAGTATTTCTTCTGAGGATGAGAAAGAAAGAAAGAATCAAGGAGTGGTTTCCTTCCCACGTATAACCTTTTCTCATTCATCATTCCCAGTTTTTGTGTGCTCAGTGCCTTCAGCACGCTGTGTGTGTGAGACTTTACAGAGTACGAGAAGACAGGTCTCTGCCCCCAAGGAACTTGGGGCAGGGTCATAGCTCAGTGGTACAGCATCTGCTTTGCTTGCAGAAGGTCCCAGCTTAAAATCCCAGCATCTCCACATAGTGCTGGAAGAGAGCCCTATCCAAAAGCTACCTGTCAGTATAGACCAGGTGTGGCTAACCTTTGGCCCTCCTGATGTAGTTTTTGAACTACATCATCTATGGCTGTTGACTATTGGGAATTGTAGTTCAGCAATATCCGGCAGGCCAAAGGTTTCGCACACCTGGTGTGGACAATACTGAGCTAGATCAGGTGTGCGAATGATTTGGCATCAGACAGCTTCCTATGCTACTGTGAACTGGCAGTCTATTCCATCTGCTTAGAGTTTGAGGAGCCCCTGAAATTTAGAGTTGTTCCCGTTCTGACCGGACTGTTACGACCCATATGAGGTTTTCCCCATAACCCTGACCCTTTAACCTGAACCTTCAGGTTGCAGGTGATGGGAAAGACCTTTGCCCAAGACCCTGGACAATCGCTGCTGGTCAGAGTAAGACAGTCCTGGGCTAGATGGGCAAATTGTCTGATCTGATATATGGCAGCTCCTTATGTTCATATACATGAAGGGGTGTCAGCATTGCATCCCATGGCGTTAAATGCTACACCTATTGGCAGTGACGGTGTCACACATTTGCTCTTCGTCGTTCACTTCACTTTCTTCTGCCACATAAAGAAAATGTGGTGTCCCTTCCTTTTATTGATGCTGTGGCCTTGGCTTTGATCTTCCTGGGCAGAGAAGGGCAGAGTAAAGTTTGAAGAACTTCAGTGAAAAATATAGCAGTGGCCAGCGGGATGAAGCAGGAGGGACATTGCTAACTTGGCTTCCCAATGCTGTGGTCACTTCTGGTAACTGGGAGGGTGAGAGGCAAGGTGGCAGAAAGGTCAACACAGTGCGAGAGCAGCAGCGGAGCCAATCTGACACTCCTGACTCTTCCTTTCACTGCACCAACCTGCCCTCTCAGTTATCAGCAGCATGCCATGTGGTTATAGAGTGGGGCCATGTAAGTGACACCCAGCCTACTGTGCCAGCCACCAATGGAAGGAGAATGTCAGTACATAATTTTAATGTTGCAAGGGAAAGAAACAAAAAGAAGCATGTGAGGCCAACTGAACAGGTGGTGGGGTGTTCAGTGGATCTTTTTGATTTACCACACTCCCCCCCCCCCAATTTTAATACTACCAGATGTGCAAATATTTATCACCTGTCCAATCCAGTCTGCCTCACACAGCATTTGTTATTCCAGGTGGTAATTATTCAGTATGCAAATTTTCCAAATAGGAATTAGCATCCCACTGTCTGAAGATTAAGTTCTGTGAATTTATTAAATTGTAAATGTTATCTGTGTTTGTCATTTTTGTGGATGCATTTTAGTCGTGCGTTCTTATGTGCTATTCCAAAAGGATTGAGTGTGTGCTTGTGTTGGCATGCTAAAATGGCTAACTGTTGGTGAATCCTAAATCAGGGGTTGTCAGCACATTGCCTGTGGGTCCCATGACACGTCTGAAGGCCTTCATTGATACCCCCCTAGGACAACGGCCACAGATGCAAAGCTTTCAACTTAAAAAATAAAAGTATAGCCTTACTGAAAGGAAAGTTATAAAGCAAAATGTGCAGGAACCCTTCTACAGTAAGTGATTTCTGTGAGATGAGACAAGCCAGCTTGTAGTCAAGATGCATCTTTCCTGTGGTTTCTGCAAATGATACTATGCAATAATGTGGGAGGAGGTATAATAATCCCCTCCCCAGGTGGCAAATGCAAAACATAAAAACTTTGCAAAGAGGTCTCAGCATATCAGCTGCTGTGCAGGACCTAAAGCCAGGCACTCGTTAAGAAATCAATGTATAGTTAACTTGCAGCATAATGGCAAGCATGTCTACTCAGAAGTCAGTCACTTTTGTTTAATGGGGATGAATGCCAGTTAAGTGGATAAAGGATGGCAGCCAAGGTTTGGAATTGGCATTGGGGGAAACTGGATTATTGTGCCATTAACAGCTGTATCTCCACAATCAGTGCCAGCAGGACGCGGCTGAAATCCCATGGAAAACAGTGAGTTGTCTGGGTTTGGGAGAGCCTAATTGTGTCCCTAATTTTGCTATTTTTCTAGAAAAAGAGGTGCCAGAGTTCACCATGAACGCCTCCCTTGTTCTCTTATAATGGCAATGGTGGGCAATCTGAGAGGTGCTGGAACTGAGTTCCAGTGAGTTCTGCCTGGAAAAAAACCCTGGCTTACACCACATCCCCATGGAAGCCATTTTGTGACTGGCACCCACAGAGCACTCTCAAAATTCGGAGTCCAAATAGGTTGGCAACCCGTGTTCTAAACAATATGGTGAAGCAGGAATTTAAATATAGCTATACTTAGAATTACCTTATTCCGTGCTGTAGATTGAAATCTTGAGGACAAGGTTAATTCCATAGTGTATAGCTAATGGCAGTGGAAAGCAGCCTGAAAAGAGAATCTTGTGAACTGTGCACTTCATCATATACCACCTAATTTCCAGATGTCCTAAGCCAGACTATAACTCTTGGGCAAGGAAGTGGGTATCAATTTGCTTTTTATATCCTTCTGTCCTATTCATCTTTCTTGACAACCAGCTCAGAAGAACAGCCTAGTTGCTACATATTTTACACTGACAAGTTCAGATGGGGTCTTGGCAGTGATTGTCAGGAAGAGACAAGTCTTCCCTAGGGCACAAAAAAGTACCTTTTATTAAAGAAAGCTGAAATGCAAAAACCTGACATCCCTCCCTTTTTAATGATTTTTTTAAAAAAGGAGATTCTGACCCTCAAACTATAGTTTGAAGAAAGAGGCACAATAGTACATAACATTTTCCTCTTCTTCCCTGCCCTCCCTATCTCTTTCTGTCTCTCTCACACACGGAGAGACGGGGACAGAGACAGAGGTGGACTCAAAACACATATTAAAAATGCCATGGAAATGCTTTTTATATATAAAAAAAGTTTTGAAAAATACATTGAATTTTTCTTAGCTCACTACCACCATCTAGTGTCACATTTATATATTGCACTTTACAACACATTTAAAACATTTTATTTTCAGCTGTGTAGCTGAGTCCTGAGACAGAGAACTTCCTGAGAACTTCAGGGGACTGTTTCCATTTCTGGAGCCGTTTTTGTATCCAAGCCATTCCCACAACTCTTGTATGTGTAACATAGTCATAGAGGATCACTGTGGAACTACAAAATTGGGTTGTGTGACCAGCCCCTAAGGAATTGCTCCTTAATTACTGAGAAAGCTTAAGGTTTAATCTGTATTTTCCAATTATGCCTGTAATCATCCTAGTAATGTAAGCTTAATGCCACTTCATTACTATGTTGTCCCTGTGATTTGTTCAGTTACGGTGTCTCTCTTGTCACCTGTTTCTCTCTTCCTGTTCCTGATGAGAAAGGAACATACACACACCACGTGGAAAATGTTGCTCTTCTACGTTAATTTTTAATACCTTCCTCCAGTTAAGATTTCAGCTTTTATTGGGGTTACATAGTTACAAAACTTTTTTTTTTAATAATTGCAACACAGGTCCTAATTATGGTAATGATTTAAGTGTGCTTAATTACACTATCATTTCCAAAGTGTAATTATGCAACAAAGATGTGGAAAAACAGCTGTGTTGGAAGGGAGGGAGGAGGAAATGTGAGTGGGGGGTGTACGCTTTGCGGAGATGGGCCCAGCAGCAGAGATCAATGGGCTGATTCTTCCATGTCTCACACCTGTGAAATCATTAAGTGGGTACAAAATGCTAACAAATCACAATGGTGTGCAGGTGTGCGGAGATGAAAGCCTAAGCCAGGGACAAGAGATTGGAGAATGGGCTTTAAAGCCTGGATGTTTTCAAAAATTACAAACATGGCATCTTTCTCTTGAAAGGGGATCAGTGGCCTTTTTAATGGTGCTTTCTTCCTTATGGGAAGCAGCGTTAGGCAGGAGGCCTAATCCTGTAAAAGACACTCTGTTGTTTGTGCAGCTGGAGTTAAATCAGCCCGCCGTACAGGTCTGCCCTGTTGTCTTTAGAAAGCAAGGTGGTTTTATACTGCACCTGTTGCAACATTCAGGCCACCAGACATTTTCTAGGTGAAAACAGGGACACTCCACATTCTAAGGATCATCACCTTAGCATGTGTAGCTGTGTGAGCACATGTGCCTGTACACACATGCTCTCTCACACACACATTGTCAAAAGCTCTCCTTTGCCTTCATATTCTGTGTAAGTAATCCAGGAGCCTAATCCATGTTTTTTTTTGTTTTTTTACAATATTTATTAAGTTTCATACAAATACAACACATACTATAAGATCAATGAAAACGAAAATCAAAGAAAGAGAAAAAAGAAATAAAACAAATATAACAAATGACGACCAAAAATACAACCAAAAACACCTAAACAATAAAATTAATTAGTTAGTTAAATCCAACTTCTTAAACATATTACTTGACTTCCTCAAATCTCTTCCATCTGAATTTCCTTGTAACTGAATATAGCAGTTTTCCAATATCATTATTCAAAAACACAATATTCCGATTATAATCAAATTTCTTAACTTTTCTTCGCATTCTATATCTTATTTATTTAATCTTAATTTAATCCTAGGCCTATTTAGTACCTTCAAGTAACTACTAATCTTTAATATTACAATATTTGCTCAATTAATCTGTAAATTTTTTCCAATCTTCTTGATTTTCCTCTTCTTTCTGGTCGCGGATTCTCCCAGTGAGATCAGCCAGGTCCATAAAGTCCATCATCTTCATCTGCCATTCTTCCACAGTTGGGCCTAATCCATGTTTTTGTCAGTTGTGTGTAAGAGATCTTCAGTAGGCCCACATGGAGCTCCCATTGGACTTGTTCACATGTTATCTTGAACACAGGTACAAGTTATCTCTACATACCTGTCTGAGGGCATCGGAAGGAGGGAAATGTTACAGTAATAGAGCATTCCCCCCCTCTCTTTTAAAGGTAAAGGTAAAGGGACCCCTGACCATTAGGTCCAGTCATGACTGACTGTGGAGTTGCGGCGCTCATCTCGCTTTATTGGCCGAGGGAGCTGGCGTACAGCTTCCAGGTCATGTGGCCAGCATGACTAAGCTGCTTCTGGCAAACCAGAGCAGTGCACAGAAACGCCGTTTACCAGTGTGTAAAACCTTCCTACTTGTCTTCAGAAGCGCCATTTCCGTTTTCAGGGTCAATTAGGCCAAATCAGGAAAATAAATTATATTAGGCAAGCGTTCAGCTGCTTTCACTGAAGAACTGATTCATGAATGAACTTGTGCTAATTGAAAACATCTAACCAACAGGTTTCCATTAGAAGTTCTGGAAGACAGGTAGTTAATGAACGATCAGAGAGTTTAAAAGAATCGATTTAGGAAAGATTAGCATGCACATGATGTTAAACTCAAAAGAAACACATTGAAGAGGAAAGCACAGTTTTTATCATGAAAATATTGCTGTGTATGAATAGGGACCATTTTTGTTTGGATTTCATGTCTACTGGGCATTACTTAGCCAAAATGGGTCAGACTTAAGGAGCTTCCAGGCTCACTGTTTATTGAGCATTGATGCCATTAAGTTTGCACAAAACATGCACTGATGTTGCTCAACATTGCCTGCTTATTGAGCATTTATCCTGATATGCTGACACAGAGGTTACATGACCTTGCAATATAGTGGTTGTTATCCCTCACTTTCAACTGTTATTTTCCAGTCAGTTTTCTTATCAGACTGACACTAGATAATTACGCTAGGAAGTGCAGGATAGCAACCAAATTTTGCACAACTAAACAGCCCACCTATAGCGCCCCTGCTTTATAGAGTTCCTGCATGTGCAATAGCATAATTTGAATTCCCGATAATTTATGTTTTCCGTTGTTTTCTTAAAGGATGACTCTAGGGGAGAAACCAGGAGGAACGTTACTATTTATTGCAAATCAAAGAACATAATGTTAAGAGGCAGCATACAAAAGCCAAAAATAAACGAATATTGAGGACAATGTTTCCAATGCTTTAAATGCTGCCAATTGTAACATCTGCTGATGTTTTTCTCATAGGTAGACTCTCACTGTTTTTAGATGGTTTTCAGTAATTGTGCTTCTATCTCTATAGTGTATTGTTCTTTTATTCACGCTGTGGGCCCATCGGTGGAGCAGCAGGACAGTAGTGCATAATGAAATTTCGGTTTCATTTGCATAAGCATGATCATACCTGATGTCTTATTCCCTAAAGACTCTCAGTCTCCATTGAAATGCAACCTAATGATAATTGATTGTATGAAATTTCTCTCTGGTGATTGATTTGCTAGGGCTGATCCATACATACATGCAGAGAGGACGGTCTGCTCCATGCTAACTAAGAGACACCTTCAGCAGTGTGATGGCACAATGACTCACATCAATTATGAACACAAAATTTAGTTTTATTGAGAGTTAATTTGATCTTTTTTTCGGGGGGTGGGTTTGCTTATCTGGCTCCTTGCTGGCAAGTCTCTCCCCATGCCTCCTGCAATAGACAGAAGTGGGGGGTTTTGAGAAATTTTCCACGGGCATACATGAAATAAATAATTGTTGTTGCTTTCAGTAGTTCATCCAGTGTATGGCTACTGGGCATTTGAAACCCAAGCGCAGCAAAAGAATGTTCTGAAGGAGTTCCTTCCACAGAACGTTCTCTTTGGCTTGCTCTATGAACCTCTCCCATAAAACCAGGCATCTCTTAAGAGGCAACGTGTTCTTCTCCAAATATGGCATTTACTGTTTTCTACGCATAAAGACAATTTTATAGTATGCTTAAAAGCTTTAGTATAAATCATTAATCATAAGTTACTAGGCTTCTTGGTGATGTTGAATGTGTAATAGAGACACAGGAAGCTTCATGCTTCCTGCAGTTTGGCACCAATGGAACCTTTCCTACCATTGCAATTGTAATTGACAGGGCTTTTTTTCCAGCCGGAACTTGCCGGAACTCAGTTGGGCACCATTGCCATTCTAAGAGAACGAGGTAGGTGTTCATGGTGAGTTCAGGCACCTCTTTTTCTAGAAAAATTGTACTGCTAATAGGGACCATGGTGGACACAAAGAGCTAAAACACACACATGCCATGGTTCTTATGCCATCTCTTTAGTTTAAATAAGCACAGCCACACAATACCAAACTCCATGAGAAGCTTCACATCTACTTTGGCCATGAGATATTTCCCCTGTCTGCTTTCCTAACTCACTTGGTTCCACTAAGGCTGCCTACACACGGTATTTTTTGAAGTACATTCAAATCACATTCGTTCCCTCTAAGAATTATGGACACTGTGGTTTGTTAAGGGTTGCTGGGATTTGTAACTCTGTGAGAGGTAAGCTACAGGGCCCAGAATTCTTTGAGGGAAGGAAAGCGTTTTGAATATATTTTACATTCAGTGTGAACACAGCCTTAGCTTGATGCAAACCCCTTCACATAACAGTGGTGAAGCGAACATTTGCCAGCTAGGCAAACTCCTACCCTGCTCTGAACTCCGTTATTATTATTATTAAGCATTGTACATTTAGTTGTATGCATTGCCCTTCTCCAGCAGTGGGGCACAGTGTTAGATATGATCTGGAAAGATCTGTAGCATTCTAGCATTTTACAAGCTGGATCTGTCTCCAGCCCATGCTTTGTGCAGGATTTATGGGGGGTAAGAAGGGTTTATGAGAATTTTAGTGGTGTTATACCCAACTCCCCATTACTAAGTCTTCTTTGGCTTCAGTGGAGCAAAGCTCAGTTTGCCCTGCTTCAGCTAAACTCTTTGGCAGGAAGAGATTCAGGATCTTAGGTTCAAAAAATGGCCACTTTATTCATTTCCAGGCAGGTTTAGATATTAGCAAATTATATATTGAAACCAATACTTGGGAGGGGAGCATCAGGCTTATGTTCAAATTGCCCTTCTGCCCGGGGAGCTGGCTGGACTTTCCATACTGAAGATTGGATTGCCTTAATGGGTGAGAGAAGACAGGACTTGAGAAGCCAAAATCTGTTAGAAAACGTTTATTTTAAAAACAACGGCAACAGAAGGTCAGTGAATGGATTGCAACTTGTAAAATAATGACATAAACAGAACCGTATGTGCAGATAACGATTATAGGGAAAACAGAAAAAGGGAAAAAAGAACAGAATATGGAACGCAACTCGACTTAAAAACTTAAAGAAACAATATGCAACTTAACTTTTCAAATCATAATTATAGTATGCAAAACTAATTATATATTTAACTCTTACGCAACTCTACTTTATTTGCCCACTAAAACTTCCACCAGTCCAAACTTGTTAAAAAGCTTTACTGTGATTCAGCTATGTAGTAACTTATCCTAAATATCTGGATAGGTGGAAAGAAAGAAGGTAATAGCTACCTATCCAGACAGGGATTTGATTCAACCCATTTCTGTTGGCTCAGAGAAGAGCTCCACAGGATCCACAGAAATCAAGGCTATGTGGAAAGGGTTGGGAAAAGAACTTTCTATACAGAGCAGCAACAACTTGCGAATGAAACTACATTATACATTATCAGAACAGCAATTCTTTAAATCCTTCTTACTTAATTGCTTGTTGGGTGAATAGTGTATGCTTCTTAATAAGGGTGTTGAGACTATGGAGGCAATCAATAAGGGCGTATTCCTTTGCAGTTCATAGCTCTTGGTTAGTAAAGCACATGCTAAAAAGACCCCATTTGTTTAATTCAATATGAATATTGCGAGGAGACAAGAGTGACGGGTTAATGGGAGAGAGAAGAAGCAGGAGGGAGGGACATCATGCTTGGTTGGTAGCTCCTGACTAAGGTGTCTCATAAAAATGCAGATAAATATAGGTAAGAAAAATGTTGCAAACTTTCTCCCATTAGCACTCATTGAAAAGGAAACAGTCGGTCACACCTGTTTCACTGATATCCTTCAAATCAGTGGAGTAGGATTTATAGTCTACTTAACCATACAGAGTAAATCTATTTGCTTTGAGACATTACCTGAATGATGCATTTGCCCATCAGCATGGAAGTAATTTTAGATCGGCCAGCAAAAGCAACTCCTCCGGCTTAGAGCTATTTTCCTTTTAATTAATCTGAGTCATAGTAAGGCATAAAGCATAATAACAATAAATGTTGCTATATAAAGTATTTAAAATGGACGACAGAAACAAACTTTCTCTTCATGGAGGGGGTGTTGCTTCAGGGCTATAGAGTAATCGCTTATAAATACGTTAACACTTGAAAGCTATTCAAGCTTATTCAGGAGTAAATCCCACTGTGTTCATTGGGACTTACTCCTTTGTAAGTGTGCTTAGGATTGTTTTAGGATCAGAACTAATTTCATTGCTTTCAGTTTCTAATATAAT
This sequence comes from Podarcis muralis, assembly GCF_964188315.1. Lineage (NCBI taxonomy): Eukaryota > Metazoa > Chordata > Lepidosauria > Squamata > Lacertidae > Podarcis > Podarcis muralis. The sequence goes on along the minus strand of NC_135655.1, from coordinate 106,998,048 downwards.
GAATTGTTACATATTAATCCTGCAAATATATTCATTTTTGCGCACACTTTCGTCTAACATATGCAGTTTTATGAACATTGTTTTGTGAACATTCTCCATTGTTTGGTTGGAGCACTGTGTCACAAAATTCGGATAACAGCAAATTTTTTTTGTTCTTGTATCATAGCGGTAAGTGAAAATTTGATAAATTTGGGTTTAAATGCAAAGTGAATTTCTCCCCATCCCTATTTTCAGCACAGCACTAATATTAAAGACTTCTGCCTGCGCACAGCCCATGGCACACTGATAGCTAGTGTTGGACTTGAAGTTTGATTTCAATGTCATAATATCTTCTTGGGTGCATCCTGATATGCTTTTGAGTGACTATGTAGTCCGATTATTACCAACAGAAATGTGACACCATGAAAATTATTGTCATTGCTTATTCCCCTTTTAAAAATACATACACATGCACACAAATGTTTGGTAGTGGTAGGTAGTGGGAAACAACATAATTGAGATGAACCATTCATTCAGTTTGGGATTGTATGGCTCCTCAGAAGGTTAAACATTTCTAGACTGTCCCTTTGGGGTTTGCTGGTTACTACAGAGCTTTTTAGCCCAAGATCACAGAGCTTCTCCACACTTGCCCTTCTAGGACTTCGTAGTGCTTTCAGTCAAGTCCCTTTGAGGCTTTCCTGGAAAAGTCTCAAAAAATGCCACTATTCTCCTACTCCCCCCCCCCCAAAAAACCCCTAAAAGTTCTGCCTTTTCAAAAGGGCAGCTTTGGGTGCCAAAATCGAAAGTGGTGCATGTTCATTTCCAGCTGATTAAGTCCAAAGGTGATACAGCTGTCATCACAGCCATCCAAAAGCATCTCTAATTATAGTCTCTCGCTCATTAAACTGTAGCATTTCAGAGACCTAAAAAAGTCACAGCGCACCTCACAATGGCAATTCGGAACAGCACGTTGCATGTTATTGGTCTCTGAGATGCGATGTTTTGCCATTCCTGAGTGCTCTGATTTGAAACCGTTTGCCCTGTCCAATTATATTAAACCCTAAATTCATTCTCTTTAGAAATGTTTAACTCTAATTGGGAGTTTGAGAGCATTAGCTGGTCAATAATCAGAGTCTTTTCTTCTGCAGACTTGTCCCCCCCCCCCCTTATGGGTTGTACTAGCTAATTAAATCCAGCACTGAGGTTGTAATAAATTGTATGGGTATTAGTTCATGTCGTGTACTTTCTGAGCCCAAAGGAATTTAATATGAGTATGATAATATTGATTTACTGTTTAGTGGCAGCAAAAAAAATAAATGCTAATGTGAGACTTCTCCGAACTTCTTCTTGCATTCAGATAACAAGGTCCACATTAAGTTTGATTGAGATTCCTGCTGATATAATTGCAGAGGGGCTTATAGTAAACTGGGATTCAATCCTAAATTTGGATGAAAGGGGGGAGAGAGAGGGAGAGGGAGAGGGAGAGGGGGAGAGAGAGAGAGAGAGAGAGAGAGAGAGAGAGAGAGAGAGAGAGATACTTGGGGAAGCCAGGGATCGAACCTGGGTCTTTTTCCATGCAAGCAGATGCAGATCTATCTATCTATCAATCAATCAATCATCTGTCTATTGTAATATCATTATCCCACCTTTCTTGCAATGAGCTAATGGTGACATTCATGGTTCTATTCCATTTAATCTTCACAGCAAACCTGTGAGGTAGGTTAGGCTGAGAGGCAGTGTCTAGCCCAAGATGACCCAGCAAACTTCATGGCCGAGCAGGAACTTGAACCCTGGTCTCCCAATTGAAACAACTCACATTTTCCAAAGTTTAGTCCTTCACAGTCAATCCTTAGTTCAGAATCATATGGAGTAGGGTGTGAACCTGCAATAAAACAATGCTTTATGGATGGATACAGCTGCGTTTTATGCAATCACAAGAGCACTTCTGGAAACTGAATGAATTATTGCGGAAATCACAGCAGATCAGATCCGCACGCTGCCATTTTCTGTCTAATCACAAACCCGAGGGAGGAAGCTTGCACAAGTGAAGTTTTTAATGTGTGACATTTTAATGTATTTTTAATCTTTGTTGGAAGACACCCAGAGTGGCTGGGGAAACCCAGCCAGATGGGCGGGGTACAAATTATTATTATTATTATTATTATTATTATTATTAAACAGCCTCAACTTTGCAGCATTTTAACTGCCCCATTGGGAATCTCTAAAATGTGACATTTTGGCAAGCCACTGTTCCATTAATTCATAACCCAGATGGTTGTTGCTTTAAATGGTTAACAAATGATGAAGTTAACTTGAGGCTTACTTTTCAGCCTCTTACATATCTCAATGCATTTTATTTTCACTCTGAGTGTCAGTTTCAATAGCTGGGTGAGTCAGCAATATGCAGTGCCAGTGCTTTTTTCTGGGGGGTACGCAGGGGTACGCATACCCCTAAACATTTTGTGAATCTAAGTTTGGCCTCATTGAGGGGCAGTATTTCAATATGAGTAGGAAAATGAGAGTACCCATAAAGATTTTTTGAGAGAGAGGCAATCCTATACATGTCTACTCAGAAGTAATTCCCACTGAGACAAATTAGACTTACTTCCAGGTAAGTGTGTGTATAAGATTGCAGCCTCAATTTCTTAAACACAGTGCATGTTACTTTAAAGAATATTGGGGTACACTCAGTGCAACTAAAACCAAGACGTCTTGGGTATTTTACAGGTGCCATTAACCTGATTTTGGAACAGATTGATTCTTTTAAGACAAATAAGGCATATGTGTCAAATTTTGCTACATAAAATACTCAGTGGGAGGATGGCTGTTGCTAAAACCCTATTGGCCATTTGTTATTAGTGAGTTGCCTTTCCGGTGCAAATTCAAATATCTTTGATCCTGTGAGAGAAATTCCATTGAGGTTGTATGTGATAAAGATCAAGATTATTTATTCTGCTATTCTCTAAAATGCAATGCAGCTTTGTTTGGTTCCTCGTGTCATCAAGAATGAAATGGCGATTGTCATCCAGGGTAACGTTTGGCTTAGTTTTCACTCAGGCACCTGCATTTGTTATGAATTTAGGAGCTAAATTCAGATTTGGGGCTTTTCTTTAGAGGATACAGGCTAGTACAGGTTTTTCAGTCTTTTTTTTTTTTTTTACACAAGAAAATGGAAGAAATTGGCTTGGCTGGATACAGCCTGATGACTTCAATAGAGACAAAGCAGAGAGGAATTGTGACTCCTGTTGATTCAGATGGGAGGAGAATCCTATGGTGCAAAAGAAATCAGGCAAACTAATGAAAATGACAGCATTAAAATCAAACTGCCTTTTCAACCTCAGAGAACATAGTGAGTGTGATTTGAAGCAGTTGTGGTGGCATTTAGCTTTAGATTTTAAACCCAATCGAAATGACAATATTTCTTTTCTATGAAAAAGCCTTAAGAAACTACCAGCATTTTTAAAAATATATATTCATTTTATCTGTACTACAATATGTGCAGACTGCTGGTGATGACAATGCCTGGTCATTGTGGCTGCTTTTTTTTTCTTATATCACGATAGTGGTTGCAGCTCAAAAACAACAAAGGGCCAATGTCAGCTTGAATGAAAGGTGGCTATTCCTGTAGTTCAGCTCCCATCTTCCTTGAACATTGGCCATGCTGGCTGGGGTTTTCAGAGCTGGAGTCCAACAATGTTTGGAGCACCATCAGTCAGCCTCTCCTGCCTTAACGACTACAAAATGTATTATGACATCAGCTTTAATGGACAAAAGCCCACTTCATCAGATGCACAAGAGGATGCTTTCAACCATCCTAGACTTAATCTGTCTATACTGTACTTTATTCCAGAAAAAAAAAGTTGATTCACAGGGTTTTATTGTCTTTTCTATATGAATATTTAAAGTGTGATCCTATTCATCCATTCATCCTATTCAGTTCTCAGCAATAAGCCCTATTAAAAATCAATGGGGCTTACTTTTAGGTAAATGTGTGTAGGGAAAAAGGTGAGAAGAAAAAAGGTGGTCAACCCACCACATCCAAAGCCCTGCCAGACTCAGGCCAGCAGGACAGAAGTAGTCACTACTCATCCTTTCCCATTTTTGTCCCTTTGACCAGTTTCCTCTTGTTGGCAATCTTTGGCACACCACCTTGTCAGCTGATAAGGACAAAGGCCATGGAAGTTTTTGTTAATTAAATTTGTATACCGTCCTACACCTGCAGGTCTCGGGGTGGTGACAACATAGAAACACAATATAGAAGCAGAAAATTCATAATAAAAACAAAACAACCCAATAACCCCCTCCTCCCCAGCACATTTTAAAAGTGCATTGAATAACAATATGCCAAAGGCCTTGTTAAAGAGGAACATTTTTGCCTGGCACCTAAAGGTGTATACTGAAGGCACCAGGTGAACGTCTCTGGGGAGAACATTCCACAAACGGGGAGCCAGTGCAAAAAAAAAGGTCCCTTCTCGTGTTGCCACCCTGCGGACCTCTTGTGGAGGAGGCATACAAAAAAGGGCATCAGAAGGTGATCTCTGGGTCCAGGTAGGTTCATATGGAAAGAGGCAGTCCTTGAGGTATTGCAGTCCTAAGCTGTTTCTGTGGTAAAGGAGGGAAGAGGCATCCAATGTCTGCTTTCCCTCTTCAGGGTCATACCTGTGTCTCTGCCCTCGGAGAGGGTGCTCCAGGGCTCATGGGCACTCTCCACAGGACCATTGGAATACAGGACTAGTCTCAGAACTGCTGCTGAAATATAAGGGATCCTGGGTTACAAAGCAGTGGGCCGTTCCTTGGCTTTGCCAACATATCATTTCTTCACCTGTATATGATTAGGCTTCACTCTGTCCTTCTTTGGAGCTGTTCCATGTGACCCATGCAAACACAGAAAACATCACATCCCCATCAGTTCCTGCATGTTTTTAGCATCAATGCTGCAGGTAGCGATGGCATGGGAAGAACTGCTGCAACAAGCACCTGGCAGTGCCACAAAGAAAAGTAGTTGTGTGGCTGCTAATTAGGTGTGCACAATGCTGCGCTCATTGGCTCTGCAAGGGCTCCCCAAGGTGTGCATTTGGAGAGGCATTTAGAAATCATCTGCATCTGCTCATAATCCAGGAAGGTTCATGTGACAGCATCAGAGGTGGTTGTGCAACCTGGTTGTTAGATCTTCTTCCTCAAAATTCACCACAGAATGCAACTCTGCTTGCTTCTGACCAACTCAGAAATACAAGAGGGGTTGTGAAAGATGTTTCAGGGTTTCTTTCCATGGGCACACACTCCATCATCTTGTCAGTCTCCTGAATCACTTTTCTAAATAGCTGAACAGGATTTTTGAAACTTGACACCGTTCTGTGCCTATCTTTGAATCCATGAATGAATAGGTTCCTACTGATTACTATGACAGCGGGCCTCTAATTCAGTGACAGAAGCCATAAGCAAAGAAATGCTTCCAGCCCCTATACAATACAATACAAATCTTTATTATAGTCATAGGCCAGCCTAAAAGGATGGGATACAGTCATTTAAAACCTGAAAAGCTAAAAAAGGTATTAAAACAGAAGGTGAATATAAAAGTCCATAGAATCATAGAGTTGGAATAGACCACAAGGGCCATCGAGTCCAACCCCCTGCCAAGCAAGAGAATTTAAAAGAAGCTAAGTGAAGGGATAGGAGCATTGGGCAGGTGTGGAAGATCATAAAAGGTTGCTATATAAAAGACTTTAACTATTAATTTACAGAGCACTCTGATATGTTCCTTAAATCTAGTTTGTGGCACAGGTCATCCACCGACGAATTTGAGCGCTGCTGTGCAGAATCTAGCAACACTGTATGTTATAGCAGGATTGGTACCTGAGAGCAGCAGGGAGGTATAGAATGCCCTGTGTGCCCTGAGTACCCAAATTATTTGAAGCCAAGCCAATAGCACAACTTCTCTGTGGTGCCCAGGTGGGTTCCTTTTCCAGTTTTGCACCACTAGAGCTTCCAACCGCTAGTGAGCTAGTTTCTGCCTCACTTGCCAGTCCTATAAGGCCTCATTGGCTTCAGTAGCACAAATGACTATGTGTGCAGATCAAGAAAGAGAAGCTACATGAATGGGCAATGAACTGGGTTGGGTTTATTACAAAGAAAGGAATATTCAGCTCCCTGAACTTGTTTTGTTATGTTCATCCATAGGAGTGGGGTGTGAGTCCCTGGATTAGTTCTTGGTAAATTTAGTAGCACCGAGGACAACAGATCAGAAGTGAAAGGTTCCTGGAGAGAGGGCGGAGCCTAAATACTCACTTCTCTTTGAGCTTTCAGACAGTGGTACATATGGGAAAGGAGTGGCTCCAGGTGCAGCAAAAAGGCTGCGATTCTGCCTTTTATATGAACCAGGGCAGCCAGCCTCCATTAGTTAAGTGCAAAGGAATAAATAATAGATTTATCCTGGCACCCTTGCCCGTGTTGCTTAATGGCTGCTTAGAAGCAATTTATAATCTCTGTAGAACGCAATCATTCCCTACTGTGCTGTTCAAAAGAAAAGTGTGGTTATTAACCCATGGTGTCCTCCCAGTTTTTCACAGTATGCAGTTTTGTTCAACCAATGATGCTGTCTACGTGATTAAGGAGAGGGTGTGAGGTTTGTGTTTTTTTAAGTTAAATTAAAGGAGGTTCACTTTTTTAAAAAGGAGCGCAAATTCTGTTTGCTAAAGCACTTCAATCTGAAATCTTAATCTATAGGTATATATCTAAATCTATCTAGAGATAAATCTGTATCTATCTTTCGATAGATAGATATGAGTTATTGAGAGCAAAGCAAAATGGAAGACTGTGCCATACAGCCCTACTCAAAACCTGTTTTATTTCCTATTGAATAACTCTCTCTAGCTTTTCCATGTTTTTCAAGTTTATACCTTCTGTAAATATATATTGAAATGTGTATATATATATATATATATATATATATATATCAAATCCACACAGACTGTGTTCCAGAGCTCTATACTTCAAATTCCCATTGCTGGCTGTGTGTCCCATGAACCTTAACAAGCATGAAATGTTTTCTGCAGAAGTGGGAGAGAACCCTGCTCATAAATGCAGAGCGTCTTCATGGTATGGAAAGCATAATGTGCCATTTAAGGTGCTTAATAATAAATCCATCTCTCTCTCTCTCTCTCTCTCTCTCTCTCTCTCTCACACACACACACACACACACACACACACACACACACACACATGTATGTATGTATGTATGTATGTATGTATGTATGTATGTATCTTCCAGCACATAGTTTTTCTTTCTAGTATAGGATCTTAATCCAGTGAATCACACATGCACATACATATCACATAATGAATCTCTGCAACACCTAGGTTTGGGAATACATGAAAGCTTCCAGTAAATCAAAATATCCCATGGGAAAGGAGACTGAATCCAAGCTGGTTCAGGGGGTTTTCCATTCACCAACCTGGAAGGTACCAAGAAAACAGTTTGTAGACTGAGAAATGTTTTTGCAGGATAAAAGGACCTGGGGTTGTATCTCTTCACTGCATCCACTCGCACAATGGAACTGCAAATCCTGGCTTTAAAAAACAATGTCATTTGGATATATGCTTTCTATTCTAGATAACTTATCCTTTATACCGTGTGGGCCCCTCATTTTCCCCCTTTATGCTCTAAACAGTTTACCCTTACACAGTGTGTCTCCTTTTTCTTTCTATCTCCCTAGGTTCTATCCTTGGGAGCAGATGTTCTGCCAGAATATAAACTCCAAACGCCTCGCATCAACAAGTTTACTATATTGCACTACAGTCCTTTCAAAGCAGTCTGGGACTGGCTGATTTTACTGCTGGTGATCTACACGGCCATTTTCACCCCTTACTCTGCAGCCTTCCTCCTCAACGACAGCGAAGAACAGAAGAGGCGGGTGTGTGGCTATTCATGCAACCCACTAAGCATGGTAGACTTAATTGTGGATATCATGTTTATCATTGACATTGTCATAAACTTCCGAACAACATATGTGAACCAGAATGAAGAAGTGGTAAGTGACCCAGCAAGAATAGCAATCCACTACTTCAAAGGCTGGTTCCTAATTGACATGGTTGCTGCAATACCTTTTGACCTGCTGATATTTGGATCTGGCTCTGATGAGGTAAGCTCACTATAACTAGCATCTATCTATTAAGAGTTTACGTGATCGCCTGCTTTGTGCATACATCATGTTTTCTGACAGATAAAAGTTGGATATATTTTATATCTGCTTTGAGATAACTGAAATAAGACTACAGGTGTGAGATGGAGGATGGGGGAATAAACCTCGTTTGTCCATTAAGTTAACTGGGTGACCTTGGGCCGGTTACTGTCTCTCAGCCTAACTCACTGGGCCTGTCACACTTTCTTAGCCTAACCAACGTCACAGAATTATTGCAAAGATAAAAGGGGATATAACACGTTTATGTTTGTCACCCTGATCTCAGAGGAAGGGTGAGTTGAAAGTGTGATAAATAAATAAACTATATCAGCTCACACATATCCATGCCTATAATTCTTGAAGAATTGCATGTTATAATGCTCTGGCCAACATTCAATAGGTAGTGAGAGATCTTTGGTGATGGCCTGGATTTCACCCTTTATTGCTGCTTTTTATTTCTTGTGCTCTTGACCTTAATATTTCTGTGACAATCCTTTATACCAAGAATGGTAGCACATGTAAAATGTCCATGGTGCAATATCTTTCGCTAATGATCATTCTCAGTCATGGAGATGTCTTTTAAAAAGAAATAGATTTTCCCATTATCTCAAGGCCTATCCAGTAACAAGACCCCTGCTAACAACGCTGTCAACCATCCTTTTTTATGAAATGGCATCATTTTCAAAAGCATCACTAGGCATGCTCCTCCAAGGCTTAGAAATTCTTGGCTTCCAGCAGGGAGATAATAATCAAAAGGTTGCATGTCATAATGCAGACCAGTTCTGCTTGTGTGTTACTTAGTTCAGCTAGGTAAACTGATCCAAATAATATATGTCATTGTGATGACCTTAATTTAGCCTCACTTAAAAGCAATGGGTTTGGTAGCACTATTTGGGCATCGCAGCCTGAAGATTTGTTAAAATAGAATGCTTATGGCAAAGTTGTTACTGAACATCTCCAAATAATATTGTTATTTCCTTACATGTGTGACATATCTTAAAGACAAAAGTCATCTATGGGCATTCACTTCACTCACACAAATGCCATCATGCAGAGGGGTGCCACCATGGAAAAGGCCCTCCCTATGGTCACTGTAAGATGGTCCCCTGTAGGCTGTGGCACAACCCAAAGGACCTTATTAGCAAATCTTGGTGACCAGGCAAGTCAGTTTGGAAGGAGACACTTCCTCAAGTAACCCGGCCCCAAGTTGTCTTGAGATTTATTAGATAATTGTAAAAGTTTAAACCTAGTCTGGTTGCAAATTTGCCGGGTGTGTGTGCTCAAATGCCTCGTGGGCACCAAGGGAAGACATCAAGGGCACCATTGTGCTCACGGGCACCTTGTTGGTGACCCCTTTTGGAGGGATAGCTCTGCAGGGGGAAATCAATAACAACATTGGGATAGCTGCCATAGAAGGAAGGCTGGCCATCATTGTGGCTTTTGTCACTGACAACTCCCTGATCAGCTTCCAGAGGACCCCAAAGTGTTTCTCAGGAGATAGTATGAAAACCACTTAAAAAAAGAGTAACTTTCTTCTGCATGTTTACAAAAATGTAGAACAGTAAAGAAAGAGAATAAATGAGAATAAATTATGTGGAAGAGGCAAAACTGCCTGGGCGGAAGCAAAAGTCTGACAGTCAGGTTAAAAATAAAGTTTTTTCAATATCAGAAAGAAAACAGTTTTGGTCCATGTTTGTTTTGTTAATTAGAATGCATTCATCCAAACAGCTGAATACCTGTGGAATACCTCCCTAAGTGCAGCTCCACAATCAGACAGACTAATGCATCATAATACATTCGCTAGTCTGCTTCATCAGGCCCTAGCATATACCTGCCCTTCAGCTAAAGAGCCACTAATCATAAATCAATTTAGCACCAGGGTTCTGGAAATGGAAGGCTGAAATACTATTAGCATTACTGAAGGATTCAGTAATCAAAACTGAGAAACAGATATCCTTGGGGAGCTGCTGTAGCTCTGAACAGGCTTCTCTATGCCTTCCTTATTACCCAGATGAATGCCAGTGCAGGGCTTCTGTCAGTCAATCATTCCCAATACTCAGATGCACCAGAATTCCCTGCCCTCAGAAGGAGACACACCAAGGAGAGTGACCCTGCTGGGTCAGCCCAAGTCCAGCATCCTCTTCTCACAGTGGCCAGCTAGATGCCTCAAGAAGCTCACAAGCTGGACCTGAGTGCAATAGCCCTGTCCCTATTTGTGATCCCTGCTCAACCACCAAAGGGTGGCTCTGTTAGGGCTCCCCCATGGTTCAGATGCACAGCTTGTAACTACCAAAAGTAATGCATCTTGTATTGCGGGCCCAACCTTGTGGCACTCCCTCCTAACTGAGGTTAGGCAGAACCCATCCATTCTGAACTGCAGGTGCTGGACAAAGACTTTCCTAATCTCAACAGCCCCACCGCCACCCCCATGATATACCACTGGCACTGGTTACAATAAACATAGGATGGGGCAAAAACCACTGCCTCTTTACATCCATATGCATAGCACACATATCTCTGTCCTCCAGCATTGCCGCCTGAGGCAGCCCCCTCACACTACCTAATGGAGAGCTGGCCCTGGATATCTGCAAACTGTGTGTGCATGAAGTCTAATTGGAAAGAGCCTATGCACATACAACTTATATATGTGAAGATTCTATTCGGAGAAAGCTTTGGATGAATGCAGAGAAGTTAGAAATGGGGACTGTAGACATTTGTATTCTCTTCTCCCGGTCTGACATGCATAAACAAAATAGTGTTCACGGAATGTTGCACAGATCTCTCTTCGGTATTGCAAATACAGTGGTACCTTGGTTTACAAACTTAATCCATTCCAGAAGTCCGTTCTTAAACCGAAACCATTCTTAAACCGAGGTGTGCTTTCCCTAATGAGGCCTCCCACTGCCGGTGCCCTTCCACCGTTCAGATTCCGTTCTTGGACCTAGGTAAAGTTTGCAAACTGGGACACTACTTCCGGTTTTGTAGAGTTTGTAAACCAAATCATTCTCAAACCAGACTGTTCTTAAACCGAGGTACCACTGGACTTATAACCCACTCTTCAGTCCAGAGTCTTTCAGAACAGTTTTCATACGAAGCTCTTTTACTTCATCAGATCCTTGATTCATCAAACTACTGGCAGTGGTTTTCCAGGGTTTTTGACATTCCCAGTTCAATCAGGAACATTGCAGATGTAGAGAAGATGATCTGCCACTGATCTACAGCTTAAAATTTAAATTCACAAAATGTTTTTGCATAGCCTTATTTGTAGCATTGACACAATGTTAATAAAATAGATTGAACTATTTTTAAAAAAAAGTTGGAAAGGGTTTATGGTAAAGCACCCAACATATAAAAAGTTCTCTGTCCAGCACCAAAAATCCCCATCAGTGTCAGCATCAGACAAGATTCCCATGAGGAAGCTTTCCACTACTAGGACACAATAGAAGACCCTTTCCCTGGTCAACTCTATCTCACTTCAGAAAATGAGAAAACTCGAGTAAGGGTCTCCAGGGTTGACCTTAAAACTCTAGAAGATAGAAAGGGAGGTGTAGAGGCAGACGTAAACTAGCAATACTGAAATAAGAATTCCGAGGACCTAATTGTGATCAAGTGCTTGATAAAGGTGGGTCTATTTTGAGCTGAATCAAGTGTGATGCTTTGATCACTATAATCTAATGATGGATTTGGAGCACTTCAAAACATGCCTCACTCATGAAGGATAAATTTTATCCCGACAAGTTGAGCACATGACACAAAGATTTCAAAGTGATAAGAGGATTTTTTCAGCACTAGAATAAGACCATAGTTCCTGAAATGGAATTACTTGGTATAGACATACCGTAGTTTGCTTTGAATGTCATTTTCCTTTGCTAATCCTAAAGATGGCAAAGAATGAGAAATTGATATTTAGTTATGTAGCAGAATATTTTTATTTCCAAAGTAAATAAATGTCTCTATTTTCTGGAAGAAAATTAGAAGTCAAAATTTGATTTAACTGGGACCGAGGACAACTTTATTAAGCATTGAAGAATATTAAAAGGGAGCTTAACTTGGGCTGGTAGTACAACCTCTATGGGCAAATTGGACAGCATCATGAGTCTCTGTCTCATTCCTACAGAGGCAATCTCAGCCTGGCTTAAGAGCATGGAGGGGAACTGTGCATTTCTTATTACCCCAAACACTATTATTCCATACTAAATAGCCCAACCCTACTTTTCACCTCTTACTGACAAAAACCCAGGTTGAGGGAGCCTAACTAGTCACAAGAGGACTAGAGTTCTTTTGTAACACAGCCTACTGCAATATCTTGAGAGACTACAGGGGGTGGGTGTTGGGTCGCACCCTTAAACACATTAAAATATTATGGGTGCAAAAGGGCCCTAAACACTCCCCAAGAACTCCTGCATGTGAGGGGCACCTTGGGCCATGAAACAACTTTAAGGTCTTTGGCCACGTTGGCTCTATATGTGACCAAAAGTATGCTTAAAAAATTATCACTGAAATTAATGTAAATGTTAATACTTCACGCACAGTATCTTAGTAGTGCTTATAACCATCCTAGAAGGTGGCTGTGCTGTATTTGGGCACAGTGAATCAACACAGTTAAATCAACAGTCAAGCTTCAATAGGCAACCTGGTGGTCTAGTGTTATTCCTACACTGTGTGTAGTGGAACTGCCTAGGCCAAAGATGTAGAACCTGCTGGACTATGTTGTTGTTGTTGTTGTTGTTTACTTATACCCCACCCATCTGGTTGGGCCTCCCCAGCCACTCTGGGTGGCTCCCAACAGAATATTAAAAGCACGACTGCAACAAAGACTACAAAGAGAAGGGAGTTGGAATCCAACAGTATCTGGCGGGGCACAGCTTCCGTATCACTGGCCCCAATCCCATGGTCCCCTGCTGATGTTTTGAACTACAGCTCCAATCACCTATGATCATTGGGCATGCTGGCTGGGCTGAGGGCAGCCAAAGTCCGAAACACTCGGAGGGCATTACGTTAGAGAAGGCTAGCCTAGACCACCTAGTGAGTTTGTTGCAAATACAAGATTTGACCTAGGGATGTCCTAATTCACAGCTGACATGCTTATTGATTAAACTACAACTTTCCCCCTCACAAGCAAACCCGTGAGAGGGCCTATGAGGAACCGGTCCCAGCTTTTAGGAGATATCCACTGGGATATCTCTAGATTTATGCTGCAGGGATAGATAGGAACTCTTTCCACGCGCTGAGTTTGTCTTCTTTTGGCTGAAGGGTCAGCCTTTTCATTCCACCCTCCTTTGCAGGGTAACACTATTTGTTCACCTTTTTTTTTTTTACTTCTCCTTGTCAAAATTATCTTGGTGCTTTACTCTGTGAATGGCAGATCTCCTATAGTCATGCATGTTGCCTTGGTGGGGGGAGACCTAGAATAAATATGGCAGTGTTCATAGCTAGACCACACTTTTCAAATACACCCACAGCGGATGTCGATGGCTGTGCCAGCTTCTTAATGCGTTGGCACTGCCATTATGTAGTAATGACACAGTTAGCTGCTATTACTGAGCTATCACATTGTGCTGTTGCAGGAAGGAAGTTGAAAATTTAGCATAAATAGAATATGTTGTTTTCAACAAACATGGCCCGTGGAATACTTCTCTCTCTCCCACTCCCCCTTACTGCAAGGCTAAGATTATTGAGTTCTAAATTCAGCAACACATAAAATATATAAAGGTTTATTCAAACTTTTAACATGGTACTTAGTGGAAACTAGTAGGCTGATTTCTCCCACTAGAACCTTAAATGTTTTCGGTTGTTAAACATCATGTATTATGCATGCTTTCTGGAAATAAAAAGAGGTGGCGGTGGTGATGGGGGAGAATATATGCAAACTTTGCATCATTATTGACTTTCTCCATTAATATTACACATCCCGCCTAAGTAGATTTGAAGGGCAGAGGGAGCACCTGTGGTCACTATTTATAGTGTTGCATAATGTTCAGCATTATAGGGTTAATAATGGATAAGGCTCTGTAACTGACGACAGTAGAATGTTTCAGAGCCAAATTAGAAAGTGGTGCAGATCTGTAATTTGAATCCTATAAGGTTGCCATATTTCAAAAAGTGAAAAGTTATTAAGCTTTCTTTTTTGGGGGGTGAGGGGGCAAAATTGTTGAGCTTTAGTTTTAGGAAATTTGCCAAAAAATCAACACTTCCGACATGGGTTGCCATATGCCTGAGTTTCCCAGGACATTTTTCGTGATTTTCGGAAATTCCGCCTGGGCACTATTTTTGACGTCTGGGCAATTCTGGATGTATGGCAACCTATGTAAATCATTGGATAGACTGACAGAAAAACAGAGGAGGGATGCTGGGCTCACCTCTACTTATTTCCCAGGGGGCAGACTCAAGCGAGGCCCATTGGCCGGTTGGGCCTACCCCCTGGGGAATGCCTGGACCCAGGTCCACCTGCCATAGACCAATCTGCAGGCAGGCCTGCAATCCTCCCCAGCCAGCTGCTGGATCTATGACCAGGCCTGTGGCCAGGCCACAATGCCGTCTGACCATTTAAGGTAAGCAAATTTTCTCCCTGGTCAGCTTGAACTGCACAAGAACTGCCCAGCTGGATCTGATCTAACACTGAGTTCCTAACACTGGTCAGACAGTGATGTGAGCATTCATATAACATCCTCACTGAATCCAATGATGCTTAAGAGTGCTTCAGCACCTTTGATGGGGAGGGCTGTTGTTTAGTGATAGGGCACAATCTTTGCTTGGGAAAAAAGCCCACATTCAGCCCTGGGCACTTGCAGGTTGAACTGGGAAAGACGCACATCTGAAACCCACAAGAGCTTGGTGCTTGTCGGTATAGAGACACCTGCATGAAGTAGACAATGCAGCTTCCCATGTGCTTAGCATGGATACAACCAGGAGCTTATAATCTGCATTGAGGGATCTTTGGGGAAAGCAGCTGAAAAGTCTTGAAGGAGTGGGGGACAGTAGCTCATACACCTCTGGCTTGCAGGTTTATAATACAATGGTACCTTGGTTCTTGAACGGCTTAGTTGACGAACAAATTGGCACCCGAACACCAAAAAGTGTTCTGGTTTTCGAACGTTTTTCAGAAGCCAAATGTCCAACGTAGTTTCAACTTGCGTGCAGGAAGCTCCTGCAGCCAATCGGAAGCTGCGCCATGGTTTTTGAATGGTTTCGGGAGTTGAACAGACTTCCGGAGCAGATTCAGTTCAAGAACCAAGGCTCCAGTGTATGTTGACTCTGAAGTTTTTGAAAATGAGACTGGTTTGCTGTTGTTATGTGTAGACACAGATGTTAATAAGTGAGAAGACTTAAAGAACTCCGCAGTGGTTTATCCTGCTTAGTTTTAAACCGCTAAATTAGGTTAGCTTTTTTATACTCTTTTCGTATGGATCTATTTTCTGTATTTATAATTCACATTATGATTATTCAACATTGTTCTTAAAATATATACAGTTCTCTTTATTGTTGTTCGTTTGGCATGTTGCGTGCCACTTGGAGCACCATTGTGGGAAAGTAGCATACAAATAAACTGATGGTGAATATGATGATGATTTCCATGTGCCCGATGCGCCTTTGGGTTTGCATAGCTCAGCAATCAGCATCCTCTCCTCCAACATCACATGACAAACCATTAAAAAAAATAGAAGGGAGATTCAAAAGCTGTTTGTGTACAGTGGGGAAACAGCTGTCTGAAGATGCAAATGTCATACACTGTTCTATAGTCTGAATGCATGTGATCAGCCAACTTTGCTGGCAATCTGTAGTCTCTCATCACTTCCTGGATAGGAGGCTTCCTAGGAATTTTATGCACACTGCCCTGAGCTATACTGAAAAAACATTAAATAATAAATGGCATTGCATTTCTGTACATGTCTGCTTGGAACTAAGACACACAAGTGTTCAGTGGACCCTTAATACACTCATGGGGGTTGCCTGAAGTAGCTCATCTAATCCCAACTTGCGTCTCCTAATTTCTGTGAAGAAATCCTCATAGTGGGAAATTCCTTTATTTAATTATTTCTAAATCTATATACAGTGGAGCCTTGGTTTTTGAGCATCTCAGAAGCTGAACAATTTGGAACCCGAACGCTGAAAACCCGGAAGAGAATGCTTCCATTTTCGAATGTGCCTCAGAAGTCAAACGGCTTCTGAGGCACGTTTCTCCATTTTTCTCAGTGGAATTTTCCGATCGCCCATTGCGCCTCAGTTGTCAAACGTTTTGGAAGCCAAACGGTCCTCTGGAACGGATTACGTTTGACAACCGAGGTACCACTGTATTAAAAGTACAAATATTCACTGCTGCAGTCACCTTGGTGGTTTTCTGCAGCTTGTTGTGGAATTTGAGAAACCTATCGCTGTTCTTAAATTGCATTATTATTATTATTATTATTATTATTATTATTATTATTATTATTATTATTATTATTTTGCTCCTGCAGACAACAACCCTGATTGGCCTTCTGAAGACAGCTAGACTTCTCCGTTTGGTGAGGGTCGCACGGAAATTGGATAGATACTCTGAATATGGTGCTGCTGTTCTGATGTTACTTATGTGCATATTTGCCCTCATTGCTCACTGGCTGGCTTGCATCTGGTACGCCATTGGGAACGTCGAAAGGGATTACCTGGCTCGTAAAATCGGCTGGTTGGATTCCCTGGGACAGCAACTGGGAAAGCATTATAACCGGAGTGATAGCAGCTCTGGACCATCTATCAAGGACAAATACGTCACAGCACTTTATTTCACCTTCAGCAGCCTGACCAGCGTCGGATTTGGAAATGTGTCTCCAAACACCAACTCAGAGAAAATCTTTTCCATCTGCGTCATGTTGATTGGCTGTAAGTAGGGACCCTTCTGCCTTTTTCACTCTCCCCTACCTCCAACCCCCTTACTGGTGAATAGTGAACACTACAGCATTTCCATATCTTAAATGTGTGAGAGAGAAAGGAATTTGGGTAAAGGAGAAAAGGAAAGCCCACTGTACGCAAAGGTCAAGGTAAGGCCTCCTCAGCTCATAGATAAGATTCCCATAGGGAAAGCCTTCTAGCTTGCTTTTCATCTAGTCCCCCCCCCCTCCCGGAATAAAAAAAACCACCTGAGCTTATCTGTGTTTAACCCTGCAGCTTGTCTTCAATGTCAGGTTACAGGAGCAAAATGTGTCAAGCCATAATAGATACAGAAATGCCCCTGAATGCAGAATTAAGCACTAAACAACCTGAAAATGGCTGGAAATTGGGGTGAATGAATGTGAATTCCAGTTAATATTCAGTACTGATAACTTTCATTGTTAGAAATTAAGCACTGCCAAATACCCCTTTATAGTGTCTCTATGGGCTGGGTCACATTTAGAATCTATCTTGTAAAGGAGTAGGACAATTTGCAGGCTTTGCAACCCTAAGCATGCTTGATGTAAGGCTCCCTGGACTCAGTTGAGTCCTCTCCTTACTAAAGGGTTAGGCAAACTGGCCCTCTGGATGTTGCCAGAGTACAACTCCCATCATCCCTGACCATTGGTCATTCTGGTTGGGGTTATGAGCAGGGCTTTTTTTTTCACCCGAAACTCACTGTAACTCAGTTCTGACACTTTGCCATTCTAAGAGAACAGGGGAGGTGTTCCTTCTGAGTTCCGGCACCTCTTTTTCTAGAAAAATAGCAGTGGTTATGGGAATTAGAGACTAATAACATCCACAGGAGGCACAGATCCCTTATCCCTGCATAGTATGTGTGTTATCCCTCTTTATTTTTCTCTGGAGTATCCCTTGTAAAACCAACTATTTGGAATATCCCGTATGTCTTCTGTCAATCCTTTCAGCAACCCAGCTAAAAAATAATTTACCCCAATCAGCTTTGCTCTTTTAGGTGCTGCTTTTAGATGCAATTTTATCTGAAAGCCTCCCCGCCCCTGCCCCCCCCCCCAACCACTTTAATTAAGGCCAATATCTACTCCTCTGCATTTTCTTCCCTGCTCATTGAGGATTGCCCTATACATGTTTGTGCCTGTGGTATATAGGAGTGAGGCCTATTCTATTGACAACTTACACTAACCATTTCTTATAAGATGTATGATGGAGCTCTTTTCATGCATTCATCATGTTCATGGGGCTCTCTAATAGTGGTGCCTGTCGATGCTCAAATTAACATTATTAGCTTGGTGGCAGAGCATGCCACCAGTAAAACTTACATTGTGCACAGAAGAATATCGGAAGCGAACTTCGGTCTTCAAAAAAAGTCATGTCATTTCCTTATCAGTGGAGGCTGTTGGGGGTGGCGGTGGGGGCGGGGGGGAGCAGTTTCCGTACATCCATGTTCAGCCCACATCTTCAGTGCCAGCAGGGGCTGGGTGTCGGGAGCACCTTCTCTGACCTTCTGATCACAGGAACGAGGGAACAGCAACACAGCATTCCTGAGGAATAGGTCCTGGTTCATTGGACTTACATTTGCTCATGTTAGCACCTCAAATGCAGCAGAGTAACGGAAGCAAAGCTGTGGAGGTTTTGTAGCATGCCTAATTTATTTCTACTGATTAAACAAATAAAAGAACATAACAAACATGTACAAGAGAAACCGCTCTCTCATACTGCCATCTTGTCTCTAGACAGATCAAAGAAAAAACCTCACTGACTAGGGACAGAAGTCTGGAAGAGTAGCTTCCACCCCCTCCTTTCTCTCAGACAGAAAGTAAAACAAACATGAGCTGGTGATCCTTGCAATGGGAGGGATGAAAATGCTGACAGGCAGAAGATCATTAAGTGTCTAAAAACCATGCCATCCTATGGAAACACATTAAGAAGCAGGCTAGATAGGTTTTGTAGGGAGCAAGTTCCATAACATTGAGGCTGGGCAACCCCCAGGAAGTCCTTATTCTTCGTAACCTTCGAAGATCACAGGACTCTAAGTTGAGACTCCTCTGGTGATCTTAAAACATTTCAGGGTTGTCCTTACCTGCTCTGGAGGATAGGACTCAAACCAATGGCTTCAAGGAGATTTTGACTAAACATACAGAAAAACATTCTGACATTAAAGCTGTTCGACGGTGGAACCGTCTCCCTTGGGAGGTTGTGGACTCTCCTTACTTGGAGGGCAGAGTTTGGATGGCCATCTATCATGGATGCTTTAGCTGAGATTCCTGCATTGCAGGGGGTTGGACTAGATGCCCCCAAAGGTCCCTTCCAACTCTATGATTCTACCTTAAGATACCCAGCTCCCTCTGCCCAAAAACATTCTTTTCATTGAAAAGCATTAGCAAAAATCTCAGCAGAACAGCTAGGACCCACGGGGATTTTAAGATGATATCCAAATCGTTTAACCAACTGCTGATGGTGTCCATGTCACTAGGGCATGTGGGGTGGAACCTTTAATTTAAATATATATACAATATATCCCAAACATGCTTCTCCGTTATATATCCGTGCGGAAAGTAACCACCTTATGGCCCTTTCCAAGGGTTGAGCTTGAGACTGCAAACATTGTTTTAGAAGTTTCATTTTTAAAAATGCTGTTTTTGACAGGGAAGTGTTTTTGCTTGCGTTTCATTCATTTCAATAATACTTGAAGAATGTGTTGGAAGTTTGGAAGCCTGCAGTCCAAGTGTTAAAGAGGACAAACCATTACGGTGCTATGTCTGGTGTACTCTATTTCCTCTCTGTATTCCCTCTGCTCTAGTCATCATACTTTTGCTACAGGGAATATTCTAGAAAGATATGAGCCGGGTAAAGTAGGTCAGGCTTGGTTCTCTTGACACTGCTGAGGGAAGGCAGCCTGTGGCACATAGCTGATATCACTTTATTTCTCTTCAGCTCCAACCGTGGCACATATTCAAGGAAATGTGAAAATGTGTGAATTGCTTATGGAGAGCCTTAACTACTTTTCTTTCCATTCTTCCATGACTTAGAGAAGCTTCTAGTGGCTTTTGTGGCAGCTTAATCCATGAAGGGCTATTAGATGGGGTCCACTCTGAAAGTAGAGTGTGTGGACAAGGAGTGAGTGACAGGACAATTAATTGTCAATTAAAATCCTCATAAAAAATGGTAAATGAAATCTATTACTGCAACCACCTCAGGGCCTAGGCTGGATCTAGACACATCGAAGGGAAGCGTTTCAGTTAAACGCGTTGTAAATTTAAACAGACAAAACAGGTAGAGGAAAATGGGGCTCCACAGCGCTGTCTGGTGGCACAATGATATATCACATATACAACACATAAAAATCACTTTTTCTTTACCTATCTAGCTGAGTCCTAAGTCTCTTAGAGCTCCTGAACTTTTTGTAAAATTTAGGCTGGAACTGCTCCAGATTGCGGTGAACTGGGAAACATAAAACATGGGCTAGATTCCTTTAAGATCACAGGGATCTCTTCTAAGTGGGCATTTGCTTCATGCCAAATGGAATCATGTTTTCTTCCCACATGAAACCCCCTTCAGGCTTCCTCTTGAAGGCTGTCAAGGTGAGAGAAATGTGAGGCAAATAACAAGAGGCTGCACAAACAGGTGTGCAGAAATAATGAAAAACACACCTATATATCGAAGTCCTATTGTGCTATAAGCAGCAATGTTTATTTTTTAAAAAAACTCTATTAGTTCCATTTTATATGATCATACTACCAGGGGTGGAATTCTAACCCGAGAAGAAGGAGTGAGGCACCCAACTCCTTATATCAAACTGTCCCTCCTAAGAGACCATAATTCCATATTAAGCATGCAGTCTGATGAAAACCAAACAAATGTATAATCACACACTAAAAAACCTGAATTGTTCTGGAGTCTGCTGCAGATAAGTGTATGTGCTATTAGATTTAGATACACAGCTGAGTCATACCCAGACCCACTGAAATAAGTAGATTTAACTAAGTCAAGTCTGTTGATTGTAATGGGTCTAAATCAGTATGACTAAAGTGTGATATCACCAATAACATTTTGATTCAATCAGATTTTTAAAATAAACTCTGTTAGTTTTGTAAATATTTCTATTGTGTCTCTTAAACAATAACAAGTTAAATGCTAAATACTTAGGGTTGCCATATTTCAAACAGTGAAAATCCGGACAGAAAAGTTGTTGAGCTTTCTTCTGGCAAAGTTGTTGAGATTGCCCAAAGTTGTTGGGAAATCGGCAAAAACAGCACTGCCTACATGGGCTGCCATACATCCGGATTTTCCCAGATTTTCCTGATTTCCACCTGGACTGCAGTATTCCAAATATTCCAAATATGTCTGGGAAATTCCAGACATATGGCAACTCTTAAATACTGAGACCCCCACAATAATGTCTAGGTAGGTTGGGCCCACCCTTTAAAATAACTAATAGGCCAGAACTGCCCTTCCCTTCCTTTCAATTCCAGCTCTCCACCCAATATATAATTAAGAATAAAACAGGTTTCTGTATGCTAATTCCATTTACCCATCATGTTTTAAAGGAAATCCTCTTTATTGGTGTAAAGGCTTTGTGCACATGGAATTCCTCTCATTAATTTTGCTTAATTCCTTACTGCAAACTGGATGGTCACATGAATTATCTCTGATTATTTCAAGGAACACCTTCTTCTTTGTGAACATCCAACTACTGTTTAGGCCTTGCAACTGAATCTAATGCATGTTGAGACTAAATTACAGGCTTCAAAGGAGCAGGCCCTTTACTGTTGCAGCACCACAACTCCCTTCCTCAGGAAACTGGTATGGCTCTCTTTGTGAAGTCAAGTCAAACAGCTTTATCTTTCCCTTCTGCCCTCAGCAGTGAAGATTGCTTATATTAGTAGCAGTTCTCGCAGTAAACAAAAGTGCCATGCGTATGCATGTGGGAATGGAGAAAGGAGTTTGTTTTTTACAGAGAGGAGAGAATAAATAATTTTTCCATTGATTTTCTCGGCTTTCATTCTTGGAGATAATGCTAGGTCTGTCAAATCCACTGTACGAATAAATGACAGATTTGATCGACTGAGCAGACGTCTCTCAAGAACTGATGTGGATAAATGGAAATGATTAGAAGTGGAAACGGATGAGATGAAGCTGCACTTTAGGGAGGCCTAATTAATGAGAAATGAATTGTGTCACAGAGGAAGGGCATGTAAGACAACATGACCCAGGAAGTGGAGCTGGAGAGGAACCGGAGTTTCAAGCTGAGCTGTTTCTGAAGGCAGCGCCTGAGGGTGTCCTCTTGCACCCAGCTCAGTACTCATTGCTACCCATTAACAGTAGAATTCTACATGTGCCTACTTGGGAGTAAAGTCCTGGTGAGGTCAATGGAACTTATTCCCAGGTAAACATGTAAGATTGGGCCCTAAGGTTGTTCAGTCCCCTAAATTCAAAATAGCTCAGTTGTTAGAGAATGAGACTCTTAATCTCAGGATTATGGGTTGGACAAAAATGCCTGTTTTGCAGGGGGCTGGACTAGACGACCCTGGGGGTTCCTTCCAGCTCTGCAATTCATTGATTCTAAGTTAGGGTTGCCATATTTCAAACAGTGAGAATCTGGACAGAAATTTGTTGAGCATGGGGGAATTTTGCCCAAAGTTATTGAGCTTTTTTGGCAAATATTTTGGTGGGGCGGAATTGAAGTTTTTGAGCTATTTTAAAGGAAAACTGCCCAAAATGACACTGCTGACATAGGTTGACATGCGTCCGGATTTCCCCGTACATTTTTTCCGATTTCCGCCCGGACACTGCTTCTGACTGCAGTGTTCTGGATATGTCCAGGAAATTCCGGACAGATGGCAACCCTCTCAGGTCCTGTGATGGAGAGAGTGAACCTTAAAGCTTGAGGATGTTGGTGGCTCTGTTGTCATTTTAGGAGCCACTGGCCTTTTTTCCCTTTCTTTTGTAAGAGCTTCTTTTAAAAAATTAAAAAGCATTCATTTTAGGAATCAGTAATCAAGGTAGAACATTAAAATTCTCATTGAAGTTCTGTGGCTTCAGTACATTAAAGGGAGCTTCTTCACAGTAGCCAATCCTCCCCACCCCCACCTTGAAAATAAAAGAACTCTCTGTTCCCTTTGTGTCTAGAAATAAAAGAAATATTAGAATAAAAATGACAATTATAAAATAGTAATACGGCATCTGTTTCTTGTTGGCTTTTTTTTTTAATTAAAAGAAAGTACATTGCATTAGCATAAACAATTTTAACCAGAAATTAAATCTGCTAAATTGTATTTGGGACGGATGGCATAAAGGACGCCATAAAATCCCTGTTAGGTCTAAATCAGCCTGACATATAAACCAATCAAACTGAAATAACTGGAGTCTAGCCAGCAAGTGGCACTGAAGCGAGTCAAATGCTAAGGTTTGCAGCATCAGAAAGTTAAGGTCACTTCATACACCTGACGTAATGTGGCAAAATTTTGTGCTGCTGGGTTTAAAATTGCCACCATTTTACACAAGTTAAAAACTTCTCCTGGCTCAGGGAG
Organism: Podarcis muralis; assembly: GCF_964188315.1. Classification (NCBI taxonomy): domain Eukaryota; kingdom Metazoa; phylum Chordata; class Lepidosauria; order Squamata; family Lacertidae; genus Podarcis; species Podarcis muralis. The sequence goes on along the minus strand of NC_135655.1, from coordinate 106,974,482 downwards.
AAATAGTGAGGGAAGAGTCACCTGTTTAATTTCTGCTAGTCAAGCTGCTGTTAAGGGCAAAGGAAGCAAAGTTAGTAAGTAAAAGGTGGTACCCTCCTGTAAGCAACATGGCAGTGTTATATCATGGCAGCAATCTGGAAAGACATAACTCACATTACCAGAAGACACTTGTGTTTAAGGCTGTCAATTTAAAACCAATAATTCTTGGCAGTTTGTGAGTTACAGTTTCCAAAATAATAATAAAAATAAATCTGCATTGTCCAATTCAGGATGAAATTGTTATTTAATGATTTTTTTAAAGCTTCTTCAAACCGTGTGCCACATTCAGTAGACCAATCATATATCCAAAGTGATTGTAAATATGCCTATAATATTGAATCATAGAGTTGTAGAGCTGGAGGAAACCAACCCCTTTCAGTGTAGGAATCTCAGCTACTTCATTCTTCTTCTTTTCTTCTTTGGCGATCACTCGTAGCCAAGTAAGATTGTCTTCCATAAACACGGTTTTAACAATGAGTCTGTAAGTGACTGTGGAGGCCAATTCTGGATCACACGTCCTTCATACATGACAGACAACCATCCAAACTCTGCTTAAAAACCTCCAAGGAAGAAGAGTCCGCCACCTCTTGTGGGAATCTGTTCCACTTTGAACAAAATTACAAAATACAACATTTGGAGATAACAGCTCTGAATTCCTTGTCTGCGTATCGGAGACGTAGATACAGCCATTCTGTTCTATTGACTTATTTCCCCTAAAACTCTCCATTCCATTCCCTGCTCTTTAACCCTCCATAACCACTTCAACAAGTAGCACAACTGATTCTAAGTTAAGCAGTTTAAGTGAGCCTCCAGATGAGAGTTTATTGTGAAATCAGAGCATTTGATGCACACAAGTGTTTTATAGCATCAACCATATGACATGGTTGCCATCAAAGTACCAGCTGGTATTTATTTATTTTTTTAATTACATTTAATCTGGATTTCCTTTTTCCGCAGAAAATCCAACGAGTAAAAACAACCCATTGTACATCTGCAGTCATGGCTACCGTTGAAGTTCATTAGCATATATTTTATTTTATTTATTATTCATTTATTAGATCAAAAGATCTCACAGCGGTTCACAAGATATGGGCACTTTGTCGTAAATGGGGTGACATTTTGGAATATAGCCTTCAACACAGTGTGGCCTTCTAGAGGTTGATGGAATCCAACTCCTATTATCCCTCACCATTGGCCATACAGGCTGAGGCTGATGGCAGTTGGGATTCCAACAGCGCCTAGAGGCAGGCCCATGCAGAGGCAGAGGGGGCAGCCGGGTATACTTGCCCCAAGCCTTGGAGGGCTAAGCCAGCCAGAGAACCGCCTGCTTTTTCCTTCCAGTTTATAAATTTATTCTAACAAGACTCCTGCCCCCGGCCTCAGACAACAAAGCTCAAGACGTTATAAAATCTAATTTGGGCTTACTGTTAATTTTTTGAAGTTATAACAACCAGTATGGTGATATTATCTAACTGTTTGTTTGTTTGTTTGATCCCAGCATTAATGTATGCAAGCATTTTTGGAAATGTATCCGCAATAATCCAAAGACTGTATTCAGGGACTGCACGGTATCACATGCAGATGTTGCGTGTAAAAGAGTTTATACGCTTTCATCAAATTCCCAACCCACTGAGGCAGCGGCTTGAAGAATATTTTCAGCATGCATGGACATACACAAATGGCATTGACATGAACATGGTATGTAAATCTGCTTTTGAATGCTAAAAAATGTACATTGATAATTATGGTACAGGGAGAGGAATGTGTCTCTTGACTTTTGATGGCCTTAGGGGCCTGTACTGAATACATATTTATTTCTTTTTGTTTTTTGGCCCAAGGATACTTTCTGGTTTCACATTCATGCCATTATACATTTCTGTATAATGCAGTGTCATGTTAAAAGCTATTAATTATTCAATTCAATGTGGTATAGATTCATAGAGCAACCATTTCCACCCTTTTTGGGCAAGTGTAATGGTTTGACAGCATGTGGATTTGGCTGTGGAAGCTAGTCTGTAGCATTTCTAACGTAGTTTTACAGAAAACTTGCTTTAGATCCCTCATGCTTTGGATTATATGAGCAGTAATACACACACACACACACACACACACACACACACACACACACACTGACCTGGGAAATGAAGCAGTTGCACATAAAATACAAACTGCGACTTCATTGCTGAAAGAGAGGTAGCATAGTGTTATATAACTACATAAGAGCCAAAAGCATTTTAAGTGGATGTTGAAGAGGACAGTTTCTGTGTCAAGTTGCTCTGACAGATGGGATGCTTAGAGTTCAAAGGACTCTTGGTTTGCAATTGCATGTTTATATCCCTGTTGTTGTTTTACTGAAAAGCAGATTCAAAGACAGCAAACAAAAACCTAAGCGCTATGCAATGAAATCATTTTCTTTGCTGCTGTTCATTTGATCAAAATGACACACATACGTACACCAGTTGCTTTGCAACCCATGAAGGGAAAGGCAATATTTTTCCAGACAAGGAGAAAAAGCAGCTGGGGCGTGTGTGTGTGTGCATGTGCAATTTTGAGAGGACAAACTGGAGCAAGAAAAGGGCACAAATTGGATGGGCTTGCGTTAAAATGTGAACTAAATGAGTTTCTCCCCCATCTGTTCAAATGAAAACATTTCAGACATGCTGGTTAGGCTTCTGGGATCTATGGTTTGAACAGACACTGAGGTGGGACATGTTGGCAATGACAGCGCTACAAAACTATCATCATTTGTGCACAGCCTACATGCCTGCCCACAGTTTCATCCAGGGAAATGCAGCCTCTTTGAAGCGAGATGTTTGAAAACCTAAACCAGCTGAAGTCGATGAGAGATGTGCTTCAGGAGGATGTGAAAATCCCTTGGTACGTCTTCCTTTTGATACATTTATTTCCACTTCTGGTTTAATGCTACAGCACCAATTCATTCCATTTAAGTCAAAGTCTCAAAGAGACCTTCCCTAATGTCATTAAGCCAGAAGTGGAAAGCACGTTATCAAAAGTGGTACCAATTAGAATAAAGGTTTGCCCCGCAGTCCCTCTTTTGAATAGTGCCTCCAGCACTGATCCTGCTAAACCCCAGTTATTTTGTCGAGACTAGTGCTGATAAGCACAGGAAGAAGGACAATCCTTTTATGGCTTTTACATGTCTGGCATTGAATGCTGAGACTCAGAAAGCCCTCTGTCTAGAAACACCTTAATCCAATTTCCATGGGGACCAATACAATTAAGGGGAGCATTCAGGGCTGGATTCAACTAAATAGTTGCCTACACAATAGGTCCCACTAGCACTACAGGACTTTCCCTCTTCTTCTGCCCCTGCACAGCCTCGCCCCTTTAAATTGGCTCTGTGGGGTCAAGAGAATGCCCAGAGCAGTGCATAGTGGGAGAAGGGGGAGATTGTTTCATCAGCCAAGCAGAAATGTTTGCACTGAAAGAGTGCCCTCCTTAGTGAAACTTTGTATTCCACTCCCAACTTCTAGAGGTTGTATCCCAACAAGAGTTGCTCTATACAAGTGTTCTGGATGTTGCTGAACTACAACTCTCACCATCACTGGCCATTCACCATGCTTGGTGGGACTGATGGAAGTAGTCATTCAGCAACATCCAGAGGGCTAAATGTTCCCCATACCTGCTCTAGATTCCTGAGTCTTTAGCTGTAGCTTGCATGACCCCACCAGAAGCATCTCAGCTTCGGAGCATCGGAGCCCATGGAATACTGTTGGATAAAGTCATTGAGATACAATTGGTACAGCTGTATCCAGTTGCTTCATAGGGAATTTAGTGGCAGAAATGCTCCTAATAAAATGTATAATCGGCATTCATTAACAGCACATTAGGTGTATCTACTCAGATTTAAGTGCCAGGTAAATTGGTATAAGTTTACAGCCTAATAAATGTGAAACCTACCTGAAAATGTGCATTATTTTAAATGATAAGTCTAATACCAACCGTATGGTTGTTCAGCTAAGCTGTGCATGATGTAAGTCTTTATATGTTGGAAAGCAGTATTGAATGCAGTTTATTGCAAACAATAAACACAGTTTAGTGGCTTATTTTGTAATATGTTATTTTTAATGCTCTCGTGAAATTAAATACATTTAGTTTTAGAACAATAACTAAATGAGTGATCTAAACAGAATACATACGGTATAATATGTATATGTGTATATATATATATACATACACACCTTAGTGCAAGAATGCAAGGTTGATATGCCAACTGTCTTTTGTATGCGGTACTTATGAATGATTTATCTCTTTCTTGTCTGCTTCATACCTAAATACGTGGAATAACACCACCCACTGGTAAGAGCAGGAGGTATTTATATCCAATTTAATTCCAGTGTTAAAAAAAAAAAAGATTATCCATGTTAACTGTTGAGTTTCATACTTGTTTTTAATGCTTTCTGTTTCAATTTGTAACATTTTTCTGCATGACAATGTGATGGATACGAAATAAAATAATAATACTATTGGCAAAAACAGACATGGGGCAAAAAACGAGCCCAGCACCGAAACGATTTAAACCGAAAACCTTTCTGAAGGTGCCACGTTTATTATCCATGGATGTATTATCCACTTATTGACCCCACAGCTCTGAGCACTCTTCTCTGCCCAAAAAAGGTTCTGTGCATATGGTTAGCTATTTTGTAAAAATGTCACATTCAAAGGAAGGTGTCATGCCTATCATTCTGTGCTTTCTTTTGTGTTGGTGCCTTTTCATTCACACCGCATGCATGCTACTGGCAAGCACCAATGGTTCCCCCTTTCCCACTGCTGTCCCAAGATCAGATGTCACAGACCCACTCAAGCTTTGAGCTGCTTGACCTTGCATGATGGTTAACTAGGAGGGATCCCATTCTCATCCAACTTGCATGCAGAATTCTTGCCAACACCAGTGGGATTTGGAAGGCGTGGACGAACATCTAAAGGCAGGCAGCTTGAATACTGTAAGGTGTATTTGGCAAATTTTAGTTCTGCAAACTGAATGACGTCAAGTCCAAAGCAGTAACAGTTGCTGCTGCGAAAAACAATGCATTATTTAATTATATTCCTACTTAATACAGTGAAAGGCCTTTTTTAAAAAAAAAAAAATCTTTGCTTTTAAAACTGTTTTAATACATAGGAAAGCGTACAGGTTATTTTTCACATAAGAAAGAAAATGCTCACATATTTGTAGCTCCTTTCATGAAAACAAATCCTTATGATCCTTATATTGAAAAGAAGGAAACGTCCTTCCGAGCCCTATTTTGAATAACTAATACATAAAAAGAAAATGTGTCATTCTTGTATTGAGATATGATCAGAGTCTAATTAATTTGTTCATTTCTTTCTCTCTACTTCTCCATTTTCTTTTGTCATACAATTCAGCAGTGCCCCTGATAACATACCAATGTGCAACAGTTGGGTAGAGTGGATTTGGGACTTACTATAACTGGGATCCAAATGCTGACATAAAAAGAATATAATTTGGTCATTGTCAACACTGCATGCACCAGCAGAAATGTCATTGTGAAAATATTGCTTCTTATGACCAGGGCTATAAAAGCTGAGTAGCCACTAGCATATAAAATTATGGGCCAGTCAACTGGCATCTGGGATGCTGAAAAGGACAGGAGATTTCAAGTCTTCTGTGTGCTGTTTGTAGAAGCTGGCCATAATCTCCTGCCCTTCCTTATATGCTTTTCCTGAGTTCCTTCCTTACCCATTTCAGTTAACTCTTCCAGTGTCATCTCAAGGCCAGTTGGAGGTGAACCAGCAGCAGAGGCAAAAGTGTCACTCATGCTACCCCTCTGAAATGAGTCAATTATTACAATCAGACTCTTGCTACATATATAGTCCCTGTTGTTGTGTAAATGCAGTTAATATACTTAACAAATTCAGAAATTCTGAATTTATACGATCCTGGAACTTAACCACCCAGCCATGACATTTATTGCAGATGACATGCAGTGGAAAAGGAACACCCTCATTTTCTCTCTAATAATCCCCCTCATTCAGCCTCCCCACCACCACCCCATATCTACCCGCCCTCTCCCCAAGTCCTTCTCTTCCACTTCCCCACCCTTAATCTCCAGCAGGCTAAAACTAACACACACACACACATCTTGTAAATAGTACATCTAGCCACTTTCTCGACCAAGCATCTGTGCTGGATATGGGAAGCAGGCAAGCTTGGGAGATGGTTGACTTGAGAAAGGTTTGAGGGCCACGAAACTATCTTAGTATGATTTTATCCTTTAAATTGCCCAGCGAGCCTTCAGAATGAGAGGGCTCTAAGAAGGTCAGATGGTCCTGTGCTCTTTATGGGTATATAAAGTAAATTTTTCTAACATGCTTACATTATGTAGAAATTGAAGAAATTTTAGAATGGGTCTGAAAAACATGTATTCCTGAAGCACACTTTTTGGAAGTGATCCCAGTGAAGCCTGAGGCGCTGTTAAAATTGTTTTACCCTCAGGCAATATAAAGTAGTCAACTATTCCCAATTATTAAAATGCTTGGCTGTTCTTAATGACTAAGCATATCTCACATTAACTAGTTTTTGCAGGTAAAGATGGGGACAGGCTGCTGTTGTCCTAGATAAAATAAGCTTTTTCCTAGGCATTCTATCAGAAAACTTTGCCAAAACTTATTCCGTACAATAAAATGTCCCTGATCTGTGAGCACACAAAGGGAACTGAGTGAAGACTGGTTCCCCTTTATCAGCTTTTAGTGGCTCACTAACTGTTATACCTATATAATCAGTATGTGGAATGAGGGGGTGAATCACGGCTGAAAGCGGTATTCCTATGATTGGATTGCTGAATAATCTTTAATTTTCAGATAAGAGAGAGTTGGGATGAAATTCAAATTATGGTATCACTCTATAATACTTGCATTGTTATGCAATTGGCTGACTCTGTAACACTCCCCTCAGGAATTTTTCTTCAGCGTGATCACGCCACTCTTGGTGGGAGAGTGAGGATGAGCACTCTAGAACCACCACGTTCTAGAACCACCTCCACAAATTAGAGTTCGGAGCTTCTGAAGCAGAAAGCCTCCTCTGCTTGTGGAGGCTTTCTATGAATTTTAGATCCTGGGAAATCAGGACTTTCTGTTTCAAAAGTTTGCCTTGTGGAAGGTGTTGATGGGAACAGTGACAGAGAATGCAGCTGTCTCTCCTCTTGTGTTAATGCCGAAGAACAGCTGAAGAAGGCTTTCATGCCATGAATAATGAGACTTTTCTTAGAATCCAGTCCCTGGGCACACTTACAAGGAAATGAGTACTGTGGAAATAGGTGCCACTTTTGAGTAAGCGGGCATAGAATTGGCCTGGCCATGTGAATTTGAGTGAAGCTTCATTTTTTAAGGTAACTTGATCCCAAACCATTCACACTGGTGTGTATCTCTGCAATAGCATAGTACAGCACAATATTTGTTTGTTTGGGGTACTATACTATTGCAACCCAAAGCATAAATTTGCATGTCCTAATATGGAACTGTCAGAGCAATTTCTCAGATACAGCAACCGTTTTACCATGGATGTAGTTTTGTTAGATATAGTAAGAGCTGTGTTTGTTTTTTAAAACGAGGTACTGGTACTTATATATTGATAAATGTGTCCGTTGGTGCTAGCACAAAATGGCTGCCATGAGCAGCAAAATATATAGGTTCTGGTATTCTGTAGTGGCAAGCACTGCCACAAGAAAGCCCTGGATGTAGTTGACTTTGTGTGGCCTATTAAATGATTTTTGCCTATTTATCTTTTGCCTATTCTGGCTTCTTCTAAGATGTGATTTCTATGTCCTGAACAGGGGTGCCATCTAAGGAGTGGGATGGGGAAATGCTTCTCAACTGTTCCTCAGAGCACATTTTATTTAATGGTCAGGAGCTGGTATTCAACTGAGCATAAACCCATTGAAATTAATGGACATTACTAACTTAAGTCCAATGTCTGAGTCATATAAACAATTAAATGGACCCATGACCCAGTCATACATACATAAGCAATTTAAAAGGTGACTGACATCTAGCATGGCTATAGTTATGAACAACCACTATAAATAATCTTTTTTTAACTAAATAAATAAACCTAGTTGAGATTCTTACCTCTCCTTACTCAAATGGCACATCTGGTCCCAAGTCCTTGAATTGTTCAACTTTTTGTATGAACATCTGTTTTAACAATGTTCTCTGTTCTTTCACAGTGCAAGTTCTATTGTTTACTTCCAAATCATAGAAAACATGTCAAAATAATTATTTAAGGTCATTTCTTGAATCATAGCTTGGCTTTGGTGAAGTGATATTCTCATGTCAAATATAAGTCATTCATTTGTTGCTGCTGCTTTTTGCTGTTGTTAAAGTTGGAGACATGATGCTGATATTTTTGTAACAAAATCTTAAATGGATGCACAGACCTTTATTGTGCTGAAGTGAAACAAAAACCTATTGAAATAACTAAGCCTGAAGATTTACTATAATCATTTTTGGGTACTACATCATTAACATCATATATAAAAGTAATGTTGTATTTGTGGATATGACACATTTCTTAAGTAGTGGATAAATAGACCCAGCTGATAAAATCTAATCTATTGTATATGTTTTAGGCCACAATTCTGTGCATACGTACCTGGGAGTATGCTCCATTAAGCACAATTAGGGTTTACTCCTGAGTAAACACGTGTAGGATTGCTCTGTTGGCCCTAAAAAGCCATTTCTGTCCAGATATTCTATGAATTTTTTTAGCTTCTCCAGTTCAGCATAATGTACAGGGAATGTAAGGTGTCATGTATATGAGAAATAGCTACAATGTTGAGATTCAGCCAGTCACTTACTATGGTGGTCACTTACTAATTGCTGTAAAAGAGGGAATGCATCACCCAAAAAGAGGACAAAATGTGATAAAATTTGCATAAAATTAGTGTATGAAAATTTATGTGTTTTAATTCAGATTTAGACCTAATTACTCCAATTTACAATGCTATCCCTTGTTCTGGTTCTTTATCTTTCAACCAGACTTGGACCAGACAGTTCTTCTGGAGGCTTTTACCTCTAAAGTAGGACACATGGTCAACCTATTGGTTGAGGTGGAATTGAAGTCTGTTTCTCTCAGATCCAGCTGCAAAATTCTGCCTCACTGACTGAACTGTGAACAACATTTATCTAATAAAGGGAATGAGATTATTGACATCGATTAGCAGATATGGAATAAATTGCATAGCAAAAAGGACAGCCACACCATATGTTTAAAGCACGTTGACAATCATGGGTTCCCTCAAAGAATTATGGGAACTGTTGTTTGTTAAGGGTGCTGGGAATTGCAGCTTTGTGATGAACCTCCTAACAACTCTCAGAACCCTGAACAAACCCAGGATCACTGAAGATAGAATCATAGAATTGTAGAGTTGGAAGGGACCACGAGGGTCATTAATCTAACCCAGCCTTTCTCAACCTGTGGGTCCCCAGATGTTGTTGAACTACAATTCCCATCACCCCTAGCTAGCAAGGCCAGAACTCAGGGATGATGGGAGTTGTAGTCCAACAACATCTGGGGACCCACAGCTTGAGAACTGCTGATCTAACCCCTTTCAGTGCTTGAATCTTTTGCTCAACGTGGGACTCAAACCCACAACCCTGGGATTAAGAGTTTCATGCTCTACCGACTGAGCTATCCCAGACTTAAAGCGGTATAACTTTAAATGTATAGCATATGTATGACCTTAACCACTTTCAATACCAGCTTATGAATATATATATATATATATATATATATATATAATTTTGCAACCATTACTTAAGTTATTATGAATCATTACTGTTGCTATAAGTATTATTTATTAAATTTATATCCCACCCCATTCCTCCAAAGCAGCCCAGCCCAGGGTGGCAAACACACTAATGATAAAATGTCTAAAAAAACAATTCCAATGCACCCATATGCAAAATGGGGTCAAACTTTGCATGGGCTGACCTACTGGCAGAGACTTGTAAAGCAGAGAAGTGGGGTGCACATTATTCTCTGGACCTGTCCAAGTACCCATCAGTTCTTACTCGGTACTGCTGCTACCTCTGTGAGAAAAGCGCAAGAAGCATTTTCAGTGTTCCACAAATCTGACCACACATGTTGTAGGAGCAGTCAGGCAAGGGACCATCTCTGACCAAGATGGGTCATTTCGCCATTAACTAATAAATACAGATCAGATTTGTAATTCAAACTGAAAGCATCAGTTACACACATCAGCATGCACAATACCTAGCCGCAGTCATATGGATTCAGTTACCCCGTCGAAAGAAATAGTATAATATGCAGCTGCTGCATACTAGACTATATCAGTGCAAGAATCTGCTCACCCATGCCAATTTTCCCAGCTCATTTTCTGATTACATTTTGACCTCATTCTATCGCTTGCTCTATACCAGTTTGTTATCTAGGCAGCATAGCCAGAAGAGCTGAATGACACCCCCCCCAAAAAAACCCCTAAGTGCTTCCTAACTGAGCAAAAAGATGTCAGAAACTCAAGGCCAATTTGCGGTTTGGTTCTGAACTCTCGCCTTGTCTTCGTCAGGTCCTAAAGGGGTTTCCAGAATGTTTACAAGCAGATATCTGTCTCCACCTCAACCAAAGTTTACTTCAGAACTGCAAAGCTTTCCAGGGAGCCAGTAAAGGCTGTCTCCGGGCTTTGGCTATGAAGTTTAAGACGACGCACGCACCTCCCGGAGACACCCTTGTCCACTCTGGCGATATCCTGACTGCGCTTTACTTCCTGTCGCGAGGCTCCATCGAAATCCTCAAGAATGATATGGTGGTGGCAATCCTGGGTAAGCATTTGGAAATTTGGTAGAACCCGAGAAAGCTGTCTCACAAATCCCTTCTTAGACCAGAACTGGTCTTGCAGATGTATCAGAATTAAAGAAAGAGAAACGTCCAGTTCATAAGAACAGAGTTAAGATCCCTAAAAGGAGGCTTACATTAAGCTACCTGATTGACTATTGCATCCGGCTGCAGCAAAGGGAGACATGAGACAGGACTATAGGGTCCCCTCTATTAGCTTGGCTCAGAGATTGACTCCTCCTCCCCCAGAACTGTTTCTGTGCAAGCTGGTAATGTTAAGAAGTTTGCAACTTTAAGAACTGATGGCTGAGGTTGCTTGCTTTCCTCCCTCCCTATCCCTATCTCCTTTTGTGCTCTGTCTTTTAGATTTGAAGCCTAAGGGCAGGGACTGTCTTGCTGTTATCGTTGTTATTAAACTTATATACCGTACTTTTCCATCTATAAGACACCCCCATGTATAAGACTCCCCCTATTTTGGGGGGCTCAAATTTAAGAAAATGGGAGGAGATGGCACAGCGTAGTTGATCTTTTTTTGAGGAGGTTTACCCAGAGTTGTTGAGCTTTTTGGGGGGAGAATTGACCAGAGTTGTTGAGCAATTTGGGGGGGGGGGGAATGACTGATCGAATATCACTCACCCAACTGGCAAACGCTAACAATCGCAAGCCAAATTTCCGAAGTGGGAGCCAATCCAAAACAGCCCTTGCTACATCCGCCAATGGGCCACCCATTTGACAAAGCAGTAGCCAATCCAAAGCAGCCCTTTGCGCATCCACAAATAACCCACCCAACTGACAAAGCAGCAGCCAATCCAAAGCAGCCCCTGCAGCAGATACCATTCATCCACCCAATCGCTAGATCCTGGTCGCGAATGCAACCAACTGCCTGTCGCCCCCCTCTGCACTACCCATGTATAAGATGACACCCCCCCCCCCATTTTTTACTTTATTTTGGAGTAATAAACCCTTGTCTAATACATGGGAAAGTACGGTAAGCTGCTTTGGGGGTCTTTTCATCTGAAGTGTAGGATAAAAAAATGCTATAAACAAACAAGTAACCAAATAAGTCTTGGAACATGTGAAATGATATAAAAGGCAATATGCCTCTGAGCAAATGCAGGACATATTTGTGGCTTGTTACCACAAAAGTGGATATATGCAAGAAGCATAATCACATGATGCAATTTGTCTGAGCCCATATGACATCAGATTGTAGGTGTGAGGTCACAGATTTTTGGAGAACATGTCCTGTTTCTTATTTTTGTAATATGGCAGAAGGCCATGTGTAAATGTGTCTGTTCCCCCATTCCCCAATTATTGTTGCAGGCAAAAATGATATTTTTGGAGAGATGGTCCATCTTTATGCAAAACCAGGAAAGTCCAATGCAGATGTGAGGGCTTTAACCTACTGTGACTTGCACAAGATCCAACGAGAAGACCTGTTAGAAGTTTTGGACATGTACCCTGAATTTTCTGATCTCTTCCTCACCAATCTAGAGCTCACTTTCAATTTGAGAAATGAAAACCCCAAAGTACGTAAAGTATGTCTAAACTTCCTTTCACTAATGAATATCTTAAGGCTTATAGAATTTGACAGAAACAAAGCTGACAAATGACCTGGAATGGCACCGTCTATCAACAATTACTCTCACTCACCCAAAGTGGTTGCAGGAGATTTCCCATTTGGGGCTGAATTTATTCATTTTAGCACTGAGTGAGGGGGCATGGAAAATGTAGTGCTTTTTCAAACACACAGAAACATGAAATTAAACAAAAACAAAAACAAATGGTGATGAAACAATAGTATCCCAGCAGGGGAGGAAATAGCAATTATACTACTAATAAATAAAAAGATAGGTCAGCCTTGATTCAGATCTATCCCCTTTAGAGTAGAGTTTAATCCCACTAAAATCAATGGCAAAATGTCTTTTGGTCTTTATAGCTCTGGATTGCTGTCGTGCTAGACATATATTTTTTTCCCATCAGCTCTTTCTTTCTTCGTTTATTATTACGCTTATATCCAACTTTTACTCTGAGGAGCTCAAGGGGAGTAGATGTAGTTCCCCCTCCTCCTTTCATCCTCAAACCTACGCTGTTGAATAGTTCAGGTTGAAAGCCAGTGATTGGTCCAAGGTCACCCAGTGACCTTCATGGCTGAGTGGGAATTTAACCCTGATCTCTTAGGCCCTAGTCTGACACCCTAACCACTACACCATGCTAGCTGTCTTAAAGCATAAAATAAAAAGATGCCATAAGATATTCTCTTTATTCTTACTAATCACTATCCTATCTGTTTCTAGTTGGAATCTGGACCTGGCTTTGCAACCCATGGTACATAGTGTGGCAGCTGCCTCAAGTGGCAAATTTTAGGTGCCATTATATGACCGCAAATAGTCTGTTTGTTTATTCATTTATTTTATTTTCAGGTTGTGTGCCTTGAATTTTCTGGCCCAGTCACCAAAACAGAAACACCTTGAGCTGGCCCTGTTGCAGTTCCATAGAACAGGAGAGAAACACAGACTAGCATCAACATGAACAGCAGAGCTCCATCAGGCTAAACGCAACAGAGTGAGGAATAGGCAGGATTTCAAATATTATCTCCGTGGTTTGGTCCTAGCCAGCATCTTATTAGGATGAAGAGCATCTTGTTGATTTGGAACTTTTAGTCTGAAGCCCTGTGCACACCCAGGGGGTTAACCCCACTGAACACAGTGGGACTTGTTTACAAATAAGCATACCTAGGATTGCACGGTTAGAAGCAAAGGCTGTGGCTTTGTCAGGAGTTGGCAGACCAAAAGATGAAGGTTTGCCAATAGGCATTGGGTGTGTCAGAGAACATTAACACACCATGGAGACAGTATTGGGGTCCTTCTGTTTATCACTGTAATGCAAAAGGGCTCTTTTTGATTATTTTTTAACAAACCTTTTTAAAAAATAAAACATTATCCATCCTCCCATAGGTGGGTATCACCATAAAGTTCAACTGAGCCCTGTTTTCCCACCACAGGTCATGGGGTTGACCTACACACTCCATGATCTCTAGATGGAAATGGAGCTAGCAACATCATTTACAGCTAGGAGAGATCATTCTCTCCATCAGGAGAGAAAGCCCTGCCAAGTCTCTTTTGTCGTCTTCAGATCCCTCTGCACAGCTGCGGAGGGAGGAAGCTTTTGGATGTGTAGGAAATGTGTTTTATGCAAGTGAGCACTGAAGCTTTTGGTGCCCTGCTTGCGATCTGAAATGATACATCCCAGAACCACATACAATGTACTTCCATAAGCCCAGCATCTGCCAGTTGCTTTTGGCTATAACTTCCCTATGTTTCAGGTTGCGGGTGTTGCAGAGGGAAGTCACCACTTTGCTTCCTAATGTCTTTATGCTGATTTTCTAATGAAACATTCAAGTATGGATGCATCTGAAATTTTCCACAAAAAACCCAGAAATAATCAAACATTAATTAAACATCGTGATAAGGAAATGGTAGCCCAAAGGAGAAGGAGCCAGTTTCAGCTTTGGAAATAATGAAATAATCAAAGAAGGAAGAGCTGGAGAAATAAAACAAAGAGTGCATAATGTACCAGCTTTATTGTTATGCAGTGCAACTTTTATCACAATTTATGTGTAATTAAACATCATAGCTAATTATAATCAGCTACTACATTACTGTCTGCAGCAATACGCATCCCCACAAGGGGTTGTTTTCACATTTTTCTTCACCAAACTGGTTTCTGAGAACACACTGCTGAGAGAAAAAATTATCAATACATAAACAATCCATAAATCATTCTTCTGAGTACAAGATGAAAAAGGCACTTTAATTTACATTCTGTCCCTCTCTCCTGCTCTCACTCCCCCCTTCCCATCTCTCTCTCTCTCTCTCTCTCTCTCTCTCTCTCTCTCTCTCTCTCTCTCACACACACACACACACAAATTAACTTTCTTCTTTTAAAACCTTCTTTTAAAATCTGTATCCTTTTCAAAACCACCCATACACATAATTCATATTATGAGCTCCACCCAGAAAACAATTTATTTTTCTTTCTTTAAAAACAAATCAACAACCTTTGAAATGAGTATAATCTATCATATCTTGATATCTCACTTATCTAGGCTGAACTCGCAATAAGGCCACAAACAACTAATGATTCAGATGGTGACAACAGCAAACTCCGAAGAAGGAACTTCTCTTTTGAAAGTGAAATTGATAAAGGTAATTGATTTCCTCTACAATGATGTTCTTGAAAACATGATCACAGAGGGCTGTAGTCAACTAAATCATACTCAGAGTAGGCCCAGGCGAGGGACCGTTATCATGAAGGGGGGAAATTAAACATGTCTAATTTAAGTGTGCCACTGTTCAAAGTTCATGGAGATGCTGGCATGATTTAATGTGACCAAAATTGCTGGTTGACCTTAGAATTCAGATGTGAAGATCTTCTCAGTTTACCCTACCAGGATGATGTGGAACCTTAGGCTCTGGGGCTGAATGTGGCCCTCTGAACCACTCCATCTGGCCCCTGGAGCTCTCCTCAAGCCATGTCACTCCCAAGGCCCAAGACGGCCTCCATCTTCCTCAAGCATCCTTCTCAGGTGCCTCTGCCTGCTTGGAGTATGTCACTGAACTGTGATAATGGCTGTTTCTGAATGGACAGATGTGTGTGTGTGTGGTAGCAATAGAGGAGAAATTCAACTCCGTTTATATTTCAAGGTGAACCAGCCTAATTGTGATTTCCAGTTGCGATTGCAATTTGTTTTAAACATGTTTTTAATGATTCATTTTATTTTGCTGTAACCCACCCTAGAACATTCTGGGTGAAGGGTGTGTAATAAATCTCATGCCAGCCCCCAGAATTATCAGCCTGTTAGCCTATTGGATATAAGTTCTAAGATTTACAGCCTCTGCCTTCTCCTGAAATTAACAAGCTGGGTGGAAGAAAATAATATATTGTACAAGGAACAAGCTGGGTTTGGGAAGGGCCATAGTACAGTTGATCAAATTTTTGTACTACACTGTCTAATGCATAAATACACCAGTGGTCCACCCAGACAGTTTTTTGCCACTTTTATTGACTTTTCCTCAGCATTTGAAACAATTAATAGGAAACTACTGTGGGGTAAACTGGCAAGGACTAACATCGCTAAAAGGCTGCTACTCCTAATACTGGAGTTACATACTAATACTACTATGAAGATAAGGATCAGCACAGATGGAAGGATGACAAAGGGTATCCAAACAAAGGTGTCAGACCAAGTTGTCCGCTAGCTGCCCTCCTTTTCATTCTTTATATTAACAACATTGTAACAGAGCTAAACAGCCCTGATCACTTTCCCTCTTCGATTGGGAACCGTAAAACAGCAACCCTGATATATGCAGATGATTGTAATAAATCTCATGCTGAGGATAAGACACTAAGTGAACCAAAACACAGACATCCTTCAACATTTGCACATCTCTGAATCTTGCAGTGCAGTTCTCTAGCCAAGTAGCGTGTAGAAAAATGCATATACTAGGGTAAGGTATGTGTTAAATCACATATATCATTGAAAATAGCACGCAAAAATGTTTATGCTATTGCTTTGCAAAAAAAAAAGTGTGTATTAGACAAAATTGCATACAAAAAATTGTATGCGATGAGAAATTCGCTGGTGAATGTTCATGAGGAGTTCCTTTTAATGCATATCGCAAACTGATATGGAAATGAGGAGAGCTGGGCTTAAGATGGGGGGGGGGGGGACTGGGAACTAAGAGAAAGCAACACTGAAAGATTCACCCATCCCTGGTGTGCAGGCACCTCTGATTTTTGTGTGACTTGATCGTGGCCTAGTGTTGAAAGGTAAGAGTCATATCTGGCCCTGCCCATCACTGAGATGCCTATGAGAGAATGTAGCCAGAGGCAGATTTAGGGGAGTGCAACTGTTTCAGTTGCACTGGGCGTGGAGCCTTGGATGTGCTGCAGGGGGCGCTGCAAGTATGATGTAGAACGAAAGGTGGGAGGGAGGGGGTGCTGAATGTTGGTGTTGTATAGGGTGCTGCTGAAATTTGAGGCACACCCCCCCATGTCTGCTGCTGTTGTGGCCTTCTGGCTGAAAAAAGGTTTCTTTCATCCCTGCCCTAAGCACTCAGAGTGGTATCCAACTAGATCATACTCAGAGCGCAGCTATTGAAATCACTGGGTCTCCTCTGGGCATGACTAACATATCACCCTCAGCTGCTTACCCATAAGCATCACTTAACCCTTTGCTGCTCAGCCCTTAGCTGTTACAGCCACTTTGTGAACCTGCAGTGTTCTGGAAGAGGCCTAGTGAAACTGCTGTAGGCTAGCAGCTTATAGCTACTAATCTAGGTTTGAATAGCAAGGAGTAGGCAGACAACAGTATTGCAGGACCTATAGTAGCATCCTAGGGGCAGCAAGAATTTGATTGGGCAGTTTCAAAAGTCGAAATGCATCCTTATGCCTGCAAGAAACCATGATGACTGCCAGAGCTTTGCACCTCAAGTGCGGCTGGAAGGGATGTAAAGGAACTTGAGGCAGTGTCTTGTAGTGCCTCTAGCAGGAACGAGACTGCATCTCCTGCTTTCTCCAAGAGCGGTCTTTAAGAGAGCAAGCAAAACCCCTTTCCAGACATTGTTATTTTAGGAACTTTTCTTCTGAATTAAACATTTCCAATCTCTATTCCAATCTATCCAAAAAATTGCTACAACCACACACACACACACACATATCTCGTAGGAACTGGGCCAAACTCTTCTTCATCCTCCCTTCCTCTATTAGAGGAACTCTGTTCATATGAAGTCTGGTTCCAACCTTATGGCTTTTAAATCTCCATTTACTATGGTTGCATCCTGATTCTAATCTAAACAGAATAATTTGAGAAACGGGTGAATTGTTGGCTGTGCTATTGTTCTAAAACAAGAGGTGCCGAAACTCACCATGAATGTCTCCCTTGTTCTCTTATATTGACAATGGCGCCCACCTGAGAGGTGCCAGAACAGAGTTCCTGTGAGTTCTGGCTGGGGGGAAAAGCCCTGACTGTTGGTGTTGTATAAGTCATCTCTTCAAAGTTTTATAGAGCGATTCTGTGTCCTAGAGAAATAAATCTTTAGCTTGGTGTCTTACTGTTTCGCAAAATGGCATTACCTTTCTGTCAAAGAGGCATTTCTTAAGCACAAAACCAAGAGTGACAACAAATCTGTCAAGGCAATACCCCCATGAAATATTTAAGCTGCTCTACACACACACACACACACACACACACACACAGTCTGTTGACAGAGATAACCTGCCTAAATGACCTTCACATTCCATAAGAGAAAACATATTTTGCCACCTGAAGGGGAGAGGTAACCTTTTAGGCACTGCCCGCTATGAAATTTTGAGCTGCTGGTTCAGGGTGGCTGATGAATGACTTTCATGAAAAAAAGCAGATCAGCCTTTACACAGACTAAGGGTTCTTCCGGATAACCTGATTACTGAGCGTTCATTCTGATTTTGTTTGCAGGGAAATTAGACAAAGATGGCTTTTTGATGAGTAGACTGGTTAGAATGATGTTGCATCAAAGCAGGTGTTAATTCCACACTTTGCAGTGCATTTCCCTGTCACTTACCTTAGAGCAAAATTCCGAGGAAGCAGGTTTGTTGTGCAAGACCTCCCAATTAGGTACGATAGCACAAGCTGAGTTTGCCCGTATGCCATTGAATCAAAACCCCCAAGTAGCAACTAGGTGGAAATGCCCCAAAGCTCGCTCAATTGAAATAACAGTATTTATTTAAATACCAGGGGGAATAAAAATGTTTTGGCACCTAAAAGTATTTAGAATAGTCCTGCTACAAGAGTTGAAGTCTGCCAGGTTAGGGCTCTTCTTAGCATCCTGCCCATAGGACAGATACATCATGTGGTGATGCACAGAAAGGCCTTCCCCGTGGCTTTCGAACTCCCTGCTGTTTTTAGGGAAGTACAGGAAGTTGCCTTACACCTCGTCATACCTTTGGTCTATGTATCTCAGGCTTGCCCACACTTCCGCTTGGGTCCAAGCAGTTTTCCTCTTGCACCAGTCCTTTCCCAGTGAAACCTGCTCTTTAGTGCTCAATTGGAGCAAACGTCAATCTGGAAAAAATAAATAAATTTAAATAAATTGAGTGCTGTAGAGTGGCTTTCCCATGGTAGAGTGGTTTTCCCATGGGGGAAGCATTGGGACAAGAGGAAGCATGTATATTATCTCCACAGCATCAGACACGAGTCTTTTCCAGCCATACCTGGAAAACTGGGACCCTTTTTCACACTTTGATTAGTTACAATAAGGTTCTGAGATAACCCTCTGTCACTTTTGAGCTCCATGCTGCAAGAGAAATTGGTTTGTTTGTTTTTACTGCTAGTAGTTTTGTTCCAGTTGCTGCTGAGTAGAGCATCTTTGAAATCTCTATTTTCCCTCCTGACACTTATCGGGATACGGATGTTAGCTGAACGGCTAAACACGAGTCGGTACTTATTACACCCCCTACTCCACGTTCGCCTGATCAAGTTGTTACTATAGCAACTTCTTTCTGCAGTAGCTTCATATACTATTTAGACAATATCCGCACAGTTCTTTTATCCCTAATCTCTAGTACCTCGGCCACTAATTTGCCAGGAGCAGAACAATTAATTCAACGGTGCAGTTCTGCTCCGTGAGAAATCTTTGTTCTGCATTAAAAGCAAGGGTGCTAAAAATGCCTTGATCAAACATCAGGCTTCCTTGATAACCAACGTGACACAGAAATGATTTCAGATCCAGTTCCTAGTGCTACAGCATTGCCTCATCCATGGCATCCCCTGCTTGTGCGTAATTCAGTAATTCCCAAACGTTTTACTGAATGGACTCAGCAGCATCTTTGGGATCTGCTTGGAAACCCAGAGTGGTCTAGAGCAGAGAAACAGGAATGAGCTGTTGTCAGACTGGTAGATAACAACAAGCTACAAGGCATGGGTTGGGGACCTTTTTCAGACAGGTCCACACGTGCCAGTGGTGTGTGGGTCCAGAGGCAAAAGTAGGTGGAGCAATTAATATCAGTTTTGCCTTTGTACAGAAGACTGGTTTGTCTTCTTGATCCTACATCCAGGCAAGCAACAGGCAATGTCAGAGTTCAAGGACGCATTCCAGCTAGGCGAAAACACTGAAGGAAGATGTGGAGCAAGGCCATTGAGGGGCATGGCCTGTGGAAACAGGGTATGCTGGGGAGGGGGTGTGGCCTGAATAGAGCCCCAAGGGCCACATAGAGAGGCCTGCAGGGTCACATTTGGCCCTGGGCCTGAGGTTCCCCTCTCCTGCTTTTTCTGGAAGGATTTTCAGCAAGAACAGGAAGCATTGGCATCCTTAAGAGCATAAGAAGAGCCTTCTGCACTGGACCATTGCCCCATGTAGTCCATCATCCTGTTCTTGCTTGGGGAACATGCGGAGCATGCAAGGTAGATTGTTGCCAGAGCAAGGATTGTTGCTTGTGGTGCTGCATCTAGTATAGGGCCCAGTTTTAGTCACCCATGCTTTATAAGAGGTTTTGGAGGAAAACGTCTGGGGAGGTCAGTGAGCAGGGGTGGATCCTCCGGGGGTCTTCTGGTGGTTCCCTCACTGTGAGAAGTGAAGTTACAGGGAACCAGGCAGAGGGCCTTCTCAGCAGTGATGCCCTCCCATCAGATGTCAAGGAGATAAAGAACTACACCACTTTTAGAAGACGTCTGAAGGCAGCCCTATATCGGGAAGTTTTTAATGTTTGACATTTTACTATGTTTTTATATGTGCCACCCAGAGTGGCTGGGGAAACCAAGTCAGATGAGTGGGATATAAATAATATTATTATTATGAAACTAATGGAACTTAAACTTCAGGGCCCCTAATCCTTGAGGGGCCCAGAAGCAACATTAGTCCACGTTGCTTTAAATATTTGCTTTTAAAAAGTACATCATGCATGTATATAACATTTCCCTAATTTTCCCTAACTTTCATTCCCCCACCCCATAACCCAGAAACTATAAGGCACAGGATTTATTTATTTTTAATTCACACCAGTGACTTTGACATGTGACATAATCCAGCACAGCAATTTAAATCAAAATCTGAGATGTAGTAACTCATTATGAAAGAAAATTGCGATGATCTGTCGTGGAACAACCCCACTGAAGAAGATAACAGTGGTTATAAAGACCTTGTTGCTGACTGAGAAGGGGACCAGATATCAGTTCAAGATTCGGGCCCCCAAAATGTAGGTCAGTCACTGCCTATGTGGAATCACAAAATCTAGAAATCGGATCTAGATGCTAGGCATGTTAGCAAAGAGCATAATGAGCTCTTAAGGCCAAAGTTGTGGGTTTATAGAATAGTTATGGTTAAGTTAGCATTAAGAACCTATGCACATTTACTCAAGATTAATTCCTGCTGCATTCAGAGCTTACTTAAACAGGTATAGGGATCAGATTACAAAATCAGCACTGGGGCTGCCTAGACTCTGCTGTATAAAGATTACACATAACAGAATTAAGTTTAGTAATCATGAATAGAAAGCAGATGAAGAAATCCCTCCAAAATATTACGGCAAACCAGTTTAGAGACTCTTATGGTAAACCATACCCTTAATCAATCTTTTGTGCTAGAAGCATCTTGACATTTCAGTTTGAAATACATGAAAAGGAGAGAAAAGGGAAAGATCAGGAGTCTTTTGTGAGAACATATTTTCTTCTTGTCCCCATTTGATTTATTTATTTGCACACACTGGTTTTGTTTGGCTTTTGTAAGCCACTTGAGACCAACGGAGAAATGAATCGCACGATCTGCTGAAGGAAATGCATTTTAAATCGCTAGCCCCTCTCTGTAACAAGAACCATAAAGAACCATTATCTCTAGCAGAGAACAAACTTGCTAAATGGTATAATAACTTTCCCCCTGCTACCCCAAGGACAAGGCTAAATTTCATATCATTTACTATAATGGTTTCTTTTTTTAGCAGACTATGACAAAGACAATGAGGGTTCTGTGGATAACACCAGACATTATCAGGTCACCAAGAAGCATTTTGGGGAGAAGAGAAGCAGATCATCATCTTTTGTGTCATCCATTGATGATGAGCAGAAACCGTTGTTCTCTGGGATC
Organism: Podarcis muralis; assembly: GCF_964188315.1. NCBI lineage: Eukaryota > Metazoa > Chordata > Lepidosauria > Squamata > Lacertidae > Podarcis > Podarcis muralis. Next base: position 106,952,495 of record NC_135655.1, on the reverse strand, counting down.
ATAGGCTACCCATCTGTCCTGGGAAAGACTGCAGTGCTGGGTTTTGAGGAGATGATGCACGCAACAGAAAGAATTCAAACTAACAAAAGGAGTCATTCTTGTAAAGGTAATCCATGCAAGCGTTTTAAAAACATATTCAGAATTAATAGTCCATGGCAAATTATACAGCAACATGCTTTTTAACCTTGCAATGAAACATTTATTTAAATCCTTCCCTTATGCTCAAATTCATAACATTCTGCTAGTTAATCCCATCAAGCATGGGCTGTTGTAAGCAATTACTCCCTTCAAAAGGCACGATTGATTTGCAGGGTCTTTGCTTCTACATAGGTTTACTACCAATCCTCCTGTAATTTTTGGTTTTATTGTGCCACTAACGTTTCTTTGTACCTTAATAGTGTTCCATCTAACTTGTGGGGGGAGGGACACTGTTTTGCTGAGAAAACTGCAAATCTCAGATTCCTAGCATCAGGGAGAGCTAGCAGTGGTAGAGCCCATAATTTGGATATAAAATGCCTAGCTTCAGTCCCCTGATATCTCCAGATAGGGCTAGGAAATTAATTCTGTATGAAACCCTTGAAAGCAACTATTAGTTGATGTGGGCCATACTGAGCTGCTATCATCATCATCATTGTCATCATTGTCGTCGTCATCACCACCATCAGTTGTTATTATTAGCCTCACACAAGGAACTCCTATGGCAAATTACATCCAATTAACAGAAATATAAAATGCATACAAGTAAACTAACTATACACTAAAACTCATCGAAAAGGTGGTAATGTTGGTGCCTGGCAGGCTTCCATGGAGAGAGCGTTTCACACTCAGGAAGCCACTACAAAGAAGACTCTCTTTCTCGCTCCCCACCCCAGTGTGGTGTAGTGGTTAAGAGTGGTAGTCTCGTAATCTGATGAACTGGGTTCGCTTCCCCGCTCCTCCACATGCAGCTGCTGGGTGACCTTGGGCTAGTCACACTTCTCTGAAGTTTCTCAGCCCCACTCACCTCACAGAGTGTTTGTTGTGGGGGAGGAAGGGGAAGGAGAATGTTAGCCACTTTGAGACTCCTTCGGGTAGTGATAAAGCAGGATATCAAATCCAAACTCCTCCTCCTCTTCTTCTTCTTCTCTCACAACACTACAGTGCCACTAACCTTACAACTCAGTACAAATGTACTGGCGGGGGTGAGGGTGGGAGAGAGAGCCAGAGGAGGGGGAAAGTGTAGGAAAACTAGAGGAGTGTTACAATTAACAAGACTGGATTGCAAGCAGGTTTCAGACTAGCTGACACAACCTTAAGGGGAATAAATAAGAAAGAAAGAAAGAAAGAAAGAAAGAAAGAAAGAAAGAAAGAAAGAAAGAAAGAAAGAAAGAAAGAAGTGGCACAAAAATTAAGAAATCTTGCATCTTATTTTCTTTTTAAAGCAACTGATGAGTGTGATACGTGGATAAGCACTCGTTAAGCAGGTGTGGACCCTTTTAAAATAGTTTCCGAACTCTACCAGGCATTTGGAGTGGTACAGGAGTCATTATCCACTGTGAGCACAATTTAATAGGTGTCATGTGCAATTCATACTCCAAGTGAGGCGTGTGCGTGCACATTTCACTGATTTCCCTTCTCGGTGCAATTAAATATACCTATTCAAAAGAAGAATTCCTGTGTTATTTCGCACCACCAGACAATCCAGCAAACACATCTTTCTTTTTTTACAGTCCGGAATGCTGGCTGAACCCCCTCAGGTTCTTGCAAAATGTCGAGATTCCTACATTTGCAGTTGGGAAGCTCACCTTTTTTCTTTTTCTTTTGGCGGCCACAAAAGTGTTTTTGCAGCTATAGCAACATTTTCCAAGGCAACCTAGTGCAAACTGTACTCTGGGCTAAATTTAGCAAGTTTAAGAGGTGTGTGTTTTTATTGTGACCAAACACAAACCAATATAATTTTCCTTTGTTCCTTTGCTGGGGCTCTCAGTTGTGTTATTAAGAGCAAATCATCTTTGATCGGGGGGGGGGGGGTGTTGGGGGGGGGTTCTTGTGGTTAATGGTGTTTGGTCCAGTCATCTGTGCTTGTTTTCATTGCCATTCTTAATTGAATTAATTCAAAACACTGTTTTCTGAAACACCTATAAATATATGGCTGCAAATGTGTGGTTGTTTATTAATTTGCTGATTTTACCTCTGTATCGTAGGCTAGCTGTATATTCTCACATACCCCTCCCTACTCTCCTCCCGGAGAAGCAAAAGATCTTAACAGAGTTCAAGGACAGGCAAAAAGACTCAAAGAGAACATGAAGCTGGGCTGTTGAGGAATGTGGCCTGGTGAGAGGAAGCGTGGCTGAGGAGGTGGTATAGCCTGGGAGACAAATAGAGAGGATGCTGAGGTTCATTTGGCCCCCAGGACTGCGGTTCACCATCAGTCTCTATTGCCAAGCATGGAATCATTTAAACCTTAGTCTAGTTCAGGAGTGGGGCACTTACAGCCCTGCAAAGGCTGCTAATCCCCAGTTCCCATCAGCCCCATCCAGCATTGCCAGTGGTTGGGAATACTTGGAGAACTGTCTAGGAACTGCTGGGTGGCCACAATTTAATCACACCTGCTTTAGTTGCCTGGCAGTGAGTTAAACTTACCTAACATGGAACCGTACAATTGTAGAGTCGGAAGGGACCACATGGGTCATTCAGTCCAACCCTCTGCAGTGCAGGAATCTTTTGCCCAGTGTGGGACTTGAACCCGCAACCCTAAGATTAAGAATCTCCTGCATTACCCACTGAGCTATCCTAAATTTTTGTTTAGGCATTCCACAAACATTTGTCCCACTGTGCAGTGCTTGTGATGTTTCCCAGAATTACAGCCTATATATTTTCTTTGTGGGAAGAAAAAAGATTTTTAGACCTTATTTACATGTAAAAAAAGGTGGTCTTTTACAAATCAGCTCTTGGAGGACTGTAAATAATGTATTGTATTGTTTGCATTTCCATCCTCAAATGAATGAAGTAGTTTTCCCATTGTTTTCCACCCCATTAAAATGTGGGTTGGGCACTTACTATATTTAGAGTTACAGGTACGAGACTGCTTTTTTTCCATGTATCCCTGGAAGTATGACGCACAAGCTAGCCAGCAAAATCATGGCATTGCTTAGAGCAAGGCTTTTACAAAGTTCTCTGCAAGGTCCTTCCCCCTACTTCTACAACAAGAGGCTGGAGCCAATTTGACCAAGGCCTAGTCTGGCATTCGACTAAGTATTACACAGATTGAAATTACTTAACATGACTAAGGTCCATTAATGTCAACTGTTCTGTTCTGAGTGAAACTTAGTTGAATACACTCCTAGGGGCAGCATATTCGGGACAAAATTTGCGAAAACTTTCCAGGCTCTAAATTGTATCTGATCCAGCCTCATAACTGAGCCAGTATGACAGAACCTGTGGCCACACCAGTCCACTTTATAAATGCTTCTTCTCCTACTTGAGGCTAGAGGACAGTGCGAGCATCATCATGAAGACAAAGGAAAAATAACTTTTGTGGACATTCTCTAACATAGCCTACTCCCATATTTTGTAGCTTTGTTTAAATAACCAACCTCCGCTCTTATATTTTGGCAGATATCACTGACAGAAGAATCTGGGAGGAGGATCACAGCAGGAGCCACCAGGAATCATCCAGCCAGTCTGCATTGCCCCATGTCACGTGGGGCATCTCCGAAACAGAGAGTGAGATCAACTATGGAGAAGTGGAACAGAGGCTAGATTTGCTTCAAGACCAGCTCAGCAGGTAAGGAGGGACATGAGGGAAAGAGCAAACCTTGGCTATCTGTCATGATTAATAATGACAACACAGTTTCTCCGGTTTGTGCCTGTGAGCCCAAAGAGAGTGGCAACCCCGAAAGTTCAGCCAAAAAGGACAATTTGATCCATCATCTGAGGGAAGAGGTTTGGTTCCTTTTTCATTGCTCAGTTATTTCTATTCCCTAAAGCAGGGGTCAGCAACCTTTTTCAGCAGGGGGCCGGTCCACTGTCCCTCAGACCTTGTGGGGGACCGGACTATATTTTGGAGGGGAAAAATAAAAAATGAATGAATTTCTATGCCCCACAAATAACCCAGAGATGCATTTTAAATAAAAGGGTACATTCTACTCATGTAAAAACACGCTGATTCCCAGACCGTCCGTGGGCCGGATTGAGAAGGCAATTGGGCCGCATCTGGCCCCCGGGCCTTAGTTTGCCTACCCATGCCCTCAAGTATTTCCTCTGATCCCTTTTTCCATGTTTTTTTCCTTCTCCCGGAAAATGAAAGTTTGTAATGTGTGGCTGTTTCCCTCTTTGAAAAGAGTAGCCTGATATGTCAGCTGCCTTTGAAGCATGTGTCACATTCCATTGCAAGAACATTCAATGTCTGATGTGAGAGCTATTTTGCTACTTTCTTTGTAATAAGCAACTGCAAACTCGTTCCCCACCCTGCAAAAAAGAAAAGGAAAAAGCAGCTCTATAAGTGTCACTTAGTCACACTGTGCAAGGAAAACAGTTGTTTTCTTTGTCAAAATACTGTATAGGTAAGCTTCCTTTTCCTAATGCACTCCATATAATATTTCAACACTTCTCTCTTCTAAGTGCCTACGATGTTATGGTAGCAGTTGGTTAAAGAACACAGCTCTCAGCCTTGTTCAGAATAAAGTGAAGTAGAGCTGATTAGTCATACAGCACAATTCACCATATAACTGCATCTATTTCAGAGTATTCAGCATTTATTTGTTTCAGCCAGTAATGCTAAAAATAAAAATTAGCTGAAACCATAAAAATAACATGGAGTAATGAAACAATCCTAAGCAGAGCACAAGATAGTATCAAATAAACAGCAGAATTACCCAGATTTATTTTGCAGCAGCCAAGACAAATGTACCCATTATTGATCTCTTGTTATTTGCATGTAAAAATTCTGACTTCTGGTTGACTAGTTGACCCGTGCCTTCAATAGGAAACAGAAGAATTTATTCTGCACATTTGGGGGGTGGGTAACAGAACAAAATAAGTGCTGCTGCTGCTGTTTCTTTGGCGATCATTTGCAGATGAGTAAGATTGTCTTCCATGAACACAGTTTTAACAGCGAGTCCGTAAGTGATTGTGGAGACCAATTCTGGATCCACAAGTCCTTCCACAGTGGGGACATAGGCTTCTGGGTAGGAGTTGATCATGGTAAGGGTTTGCCAAGCATGCCTTCCTCTTAGCGCGTTTCTCCCTTTTGTCCTGAGTTCAAGTGTCTTCAAAACCCATGACACCTTTGGTAAAGGCTGTTCTCCAATTGGAGCACTCGCAGGCCAGTGTTTTCCAGTTGTTGGTGTTCATACATTTTTTTAGATTTGCCTTGAGAGAGTCTTTAAACCTCTTTTGTTGACCACCAGAATTACGCTTTCCATTTTTAAGTTCGGAATAGATAATCAGGCATCCGCAGAACATGACCAGTCCAATGAAGTTGATGTTGAAGAATCATTGGGGTAATAGAACAAAATAAGTGCATGATGTATTCAACGGCTTCCTCATCATCTTAGATTTTCGGGGAGGGTATAATATTGCCCAAGGGGATCTTGGGCCTGCATTTATTGAAGAGTTACTTGCCATTCCTCATGTCAAGACACTCTTTGACATGGAAAAGGGTCATGAACTACTATGGTAGATCATCTGCTTTGCAAGCAGAAGGTCTTAGCTTCAGTACCTGGCATCCTGTCTGACAGCTTGGACAGCTGCTGCCAATCAGTGTAGACAGTACTGAGCAAGGTGGGTCAGTGGCCTGACCAGTAGTCAGGTATCCCCATCTAATAAAACAGAAGGGGTACCCAGTGGGGTGCCTAAAAGAGCCTTTAGAAACTTGTTCTGAGATTATGCCATAGGAAAAGAAAGCCAAAGAAAGCCACAGGCTTCAGATTCTGTGGGTTCAATTTATTTTGGCATGCATAGATCCTCCAAAATTCCAGGACCCCAGTAACGGATTGCTCTGTTTTAGTCCCAGGGCATAGTCTGAGGGACATGGGTGGCGTTGTGGTCTAAACCACTGAGCCTCTTGGGCTTGCTTATCGGAAGGTCACGGTTCGATTCCCTGCAACGGGGTGAGCTCCCGTTGCTCTGTCCCAGCTTCTGCCAACCTAGCAGTTTGAAAGCATACCAGTGCAAGTAGATCAATAGGTACCTCTGCGGTGGGAAGGTAAATGGCATTTCTGTGTGCTCTGGCTTACGCCACGGTGTTCCGTTGAGCCAGAAGCGGTTTAGTCATGCTGGCCACATAACCCAGAAAGCTGTGACAAACACCAGCTCCCTTGGCCTGAAAGTGAGATGAGCACCACAACCCCATAGTCACCTTTGACTGGACTTAACCATCCAGGGGCCCTTTACCTTTTTAAAAAAACAAACGAACAAACAAAAACCTTATATGGTGTAGCAACCTTGTTGAATCTGAAGAAGTCAGGATCTGCTCAGTGGCAAGATGGGAGACCACCTGGAAATCTCATCTACACCACCTTTAGTTCTATCAGCAAAGTAAGGCAGAATATAAATATAACGAATAAATAAAAGTGTACCTGTGCTTGATCCAGTAAAGAAAACCCTCAGATAATGGAATGATTTAACCTGCTCTGTTTTATAGAAATCAAACTTTCCAGTCATTTTATACCCAAAGACAATCATTTTTTTTTTACCACAATGGACTTTTAGGATGCAGTCTTATACTCATCTGCAAGGACCATTGCACTCCATGAGACTTTAGCTTGAATAGAGAAGTATAGGATTGCACCGCAAAGCAGTAGAGCACACTACCGGCTGCAAAGCAAACTATCAGACCATCTTTACGATTATCCACTATCTGTTGTGGACAAAAGTATTAGACTTTGGTTGTTTCCAGATTACCTCTTATTAAGCACTCATCCTAATTGCCTTGCAAGGATGTATTTTGATGTTGCATCAAGCTATTGCTGTCCAACACATACCTGTGTATTTTCCTATCACTTTCCTTATTGCAAAAAGTCAGAATTGGTGTGGGGTTTTTTTGGAAGGGGGGACTGGATCTGTTGCCCAAGAGCATTGAATTTTAATTATGCAACCTGGATTTGCTAGTACAGTGGTACCTCGGGTTACATAGGCTTCAGGTTATGGACTCTGCTAGCCCAGAAATAGTGCTTCAGGTTAAGAACTTTGCTTCAGGATAAGAACAGAAATCGTGCTCCGGCGGCGGGAAGCCCCACTAGCTAAAGTGGTACCTCAGGTTAAGAACAGTTTCAGGTTAAGAACGGACCTCCGGAACGAATTAAGTACTTAACCCGAGGTACCACTGTATGGGATTGAAATAGAAGCACCCCCAGTTGACCTAGTGCATTCTATCACAATAAAGTTTTAGGTTTCTGGTGCCTACAGCTTCAGGCTGAATTGCAGATTACCTATTCCTGGTCAGTTTTTCTTCAGTCGGAATCATGAGCCCTGTCAGTGCTAACCAGCCACTGATTGTTGTAACCAAAAGGAAGCAAATCAATAAAACAACTGGCAAGATCTGATGGAACACAGATAAAATTTGCTTTGCTCAGCCTTAAGGCACAAATGAAAGTAAAGTCACCATATTTATCTTGTTGACTCCTTCTGTTTAAGAATTGAAGATTAAATTTGAAGAGGGATTTTAAGATTTACTTAATCATTCCTCAAATCGTAGGACAGGAAAAAAGGAAAAATAATAATCTTCCTCAAGAGCCAACATAACTTTTAGTTCTTTGTTGTCCTTGCCCCATATGTGTTAAAATCACCTGCCAAGACAGTAATAGAGTCAATATATCTATACCCAGTAACTCAATTCTAAAACACAATTTGTTCCAAGTTAATTCTATACAGAATTTCAGGTTCCCAGGGCTGATATAGATGTTAACTATTAAAAGAGAAGAAAGAGGAATCCATACTGTAATTACCAGAGAAAACATAATTCAAGCTTGTTTGTTCACTCCTCAATTTTAGGGCCATATTAAGAAAAAAGTGAGAAAGCCTTTTCCTGCTAGTTTATAAGCTTTACACCCAGGTAAAATAATTTTGTCTGAATCAATAGCGACAATCCAAGCTTCTTGTAAACAAATCATATTGTGTCTCCTAAGCCATTTTTGAAGATCATCCCAAGGGCAACAAGTGGTCCAGCCAGCAATATTCCGTGGAAACAATAGAGAGGCAGCTATTATTCCCCATTCTCTGGGGAAGAGTTCTTTGTCATTGGGACAAGGCATTTAATCAAATCGGGAAGGAAACACTCAACTTCTCCTTAATGGAAGTTCATTTCCCTGCAAGATTTCACTAGATGGTAATGAAGATGGCCTGCCATCATTCTTCTCTTTCAGGCAGCCTAGAATTAATCTGTGGCCCAGAATTGTCAAAAACATAATTTGCTGTCAAACAGTCTCCCGTTTCTCTCTTAGCCTGGGTTTGCACTGGGTAATACAGGAATCATATTGGGATCTGCTGGATTTTTATCTGCACGTGCAAACTTGTGTATTTAGCCTTGTGGTTGACTAAAGGGTTTTCTTGGTTTACATTTTTCAAATATAGGGGGAGGAACCAAAGGTGGCTTGCCCCCCCTCCATTTCCTTTTTTGACATCCTGCTTAAGGCACCTGCAGATTTTCAGTATTTTGCAGAAAGCACATACTGGAACTTTATGTTTCTGTCATTTATGTGGATTGAAGGGCTCTGTTGTCCTTGTCCAACAAATCCACTTAAGAAAACTGTTTGCAGTTAGGAAAATGATACAGAAATGCACTGAGAAGTGCAGGATGAACGAATGATTTGTAAGCACTCTGCAAGCAAATCAGAATGAATGCCCATTTTCATACATCTGCCCAAAAAACAAATCAGAATGAATCCTCAATAAAAACCTGAGAGCCTTATCACTACGTAAGCTTTGTGCAAGTAATTCAGGATGAATGCTTAATAAATAGGCTTTCTTAGCTACTGTTCTTACAATTTATAGGGAGTTTGGGCAGGGGCCTGGACTCTCAGGTTACTGAGTGTAGATTTGCAGCCTGAATTTTAGTACATGATTTGGCAGTCATCCTCAATTATGGCGGATTACTTGTCAGCTGATACATTTTATATTAATGACAGGAGCAGGCTAGGAATAAATCACACAAAGTAAAGCTGAGTTAACTGTTTATTAGGAAAGAAAACAGGATCTGAACAGGAATATCAGGCCTAATGAGCACATCAACTCTTCTTCCGTAGGTCTTGTCCCCATGAAGCAGTTGCAGAGACTGAAGGTTCCTGCCTTCCCACAACTGCCTAAGTCCCCTCAGTAAAACAAATGTTCAGTAAAACATATTGGAAATGGCTAATGCAGGCAACTCTGAACAATATCCCATTACATCAGTGCTCTGTAGTCTGAAATGCTTGGCTGAGTATAGGCTCCTAAACATCAAAAATTTACTAGAGTTCAGTCACTAAAATGGGTCCTATCTTAACTGTAAAAAAAAAAAAAATGTTGTAGCTGTCCCCTGAATTTAGAAATGGGCAAGAAATGGGCATGAGAACAGAAGATATCCTTTGGCAGAAGATTTCTGAAGGCAGCCCTGTTCAGGGAAGTTTTTAATGTGTGACATTTTGATGAATTTTTAATCTTTGTTGGAAGCCGCCCAGAGTGACTGGAGAAACCCAGCCAGATGGGCGGGGTACAAATAAATTATTATTATTATTGTTGTTGTTATTATTATTATTATTATTATTATTATTATTATTATTATTATTATTTCGGTTTCTGATTGCTGAAGTATCTTGCAGGACCACGCCCCTTCCCTTTTGAAAGTGGAATAAATCTTGTAAACGGGCACAGAAAAGACTTGCAAGAAAGCAGCACTGCATCTAATTGGAAATTGGCCTTTGTCCAGCCTTTTTTTTTTTAATAAAAAAATAAAATAAAATCATTTTCCTGGGATTCCATTACTGTCAGCACTTTTGTCATGACAAATGGGCAATTTCATCCTGAATTGACAAACTCAGTCTATATTAGTCACCGAGTGCTCCTGGGCACATTGTACTGTGCATTTTAACAAGCAATTTAAAGCCGATATAAGACTTCCCTTGCATTCTATGAGCCAATAAAGCCTGAATAGCTGTGGCCTAATTTCCAGTGGGGAAAAAAGATAAAAATGCAGCAACATGACATATGTTACAAGACAGCAGGTAGCAGGAAGCATGCAGAGAGCTCTGTCTGCTGCTTCCTGCCTGACAAACCTTTGGTGGTTTCGGATAATCATTTGCAGTGGAGCAGCTTACCTGAGAACTCAGCGCTGTGGCTCTAACTGAGAACTGGTGAAAACTGCCACTGCATTTTCACTTCCTTGGATTTCTGATCAGTTGACAGAGTGTAGTGAGTGTTTATTTATTTCATTTGTAAATTAAATCTAACTTACTTTTTTGACAACAAAGCGCCCAAGGTGACTCACAACAGTTTAAGAGCAACATGTAACCACATCAAAGTAGCAAAATGCTGTTCGTAACAGAGAGATAAAACGAGGAGCAATGGTAGCAAAATCCACAACAGCAGGAAACCCTCCCCCTCCCCCCAAATAATACAAATTAAGACAGATCAAACACCTGGCAAATATGGAAGCATTTTTTTTTCTGCTTGCCTGGAAGCAAGCTAAGAAAGAGTCAGGCAGGCAGGCTTCCCAAGGAAGGGTGTTCCATAATCTTGGCAACGCTACTGAGAATTCCCTGCTGTGTGTCTGAGCTTCAGTGCATGGAGGAAGGCTTTTAATGAGAGATTCCCTGCGTGTTGAGCAAGCAACCACCATAGTGAACATTGATCAAGGAAGAGTTTTGCATGGAAACCCCTGTGGGAACAAAGGGGAAACCTATCCGTTTTTGCAGCACCTCTCACCTGAGATCATTAGGATCACCGTTTTAGAACTGTTTACCTGAGAAAAAGTATCTTGCTAGTACATCCAGGTTATTTCATAGTTCCTGCACAGGTAGTACCGGGGGAGAGCATGCCAGTCCCCAATAAATATTATTTCTCTTTCAGAAATTGAACATGTTCAGGATCGAATGTTATTTTGAAATGCATTACAGTGGTACCTCGGGTTAAGTACTTAATTCGTTCCGGAGGTCCGTTCTTAACCTGAAACTGCTCTTAACCTGAAGCACCACTTTAGCTAATGGGGCCTCCTGCTGCTGCCACGCCGCCAGAGCACAATTTCTGTTCTCATCCTGAAGCAAAGTTCTTAACCCGAGGTACTATTTCTGGGTTAGCGGAGTCTGTAACCTGAAGCGTATGTAACCTGAGGTACCACTGTACCTGTATATGTCTTTCAGAAATTGAACATGGGGCACAAAACTTCACCCTTTTCTCCTCCTTCCACTGAACCTCTCATATAATAGTCCACACACACACACACTGGTGCAGCCATTGAGCTCCTGTCTGAGATTTGAAGAAGGGCGTCCTTAGACCAAATCTGAAATGATCTACTCCTTCCCTAAAGCTAAATTGGTCCCCTGACCTGGGATCAGGCACAAACTTTGAAGGCGTTCTTCTGCCACTGAATTCCAGCTGTTCAAAAGCTGCCTGCAATCTGCTCTGTTGTGGGCTGTCGTGCAAACTACCTCCCGCCCAGAGAAGATACATTAGCTATCTTCAGATATCTCAAGGGCTGTCACATGGAGGATGGAGCAAGATTGTTTTCTCCTGGTCCACAGGCTAGGCCCCAGACCAATGGATTCAAATGACAAGAAAGGAGGTTTCCAACTAAACATCAGGAAGAACTTGCTGGCAGTAAGAGCTGTCCGACAGTGGAACAGACTTCCTTGAAAGTTTTAAAGCAGAGTTTGGATGGCCATCCATCATGTGTGATGTAGCTGGGGGTGGACTAGATGGCCCTTGGTGTCCCTTCCAACTCCACACTTCTTTGATTCTGTAAAATAAAACTGCTTGCCATAGAGTGCCATAAGGAATCTTCTCCCCCTGTTTATTCTTGTTCACAAGTATTAAGTGAAGTTACTGCAAGTTGTGGCTCGTTCTTTCTTGCCAAAACTGTGCTATCCCTACAAACATACGTACTTACTGATCTCTTGTTCCTTTCCCAGGCTTGAATCCCAAATGACTTCTGACATTCAAACCATCCTACAGCTGCTGCAGAGACAATCGGCACTTGTTCCACCTGCCTATAGTATGGTGGCCACTGGGGCAGATTATCAAAGGCCAGCTGTCCGAATAGTGCAAAGTCTTCACCCCATAGCATCTATTAAAACGGACAGAAGCTTCAGTCCTTCACAGGTATGCATCTGTATACACGTACAGATACGTCAGTGGCTTCCTGTGGTTTATTCGGCTGTGTCCTTTCATGGGCAAGAATTCACATCATCAGATGCATTCATATACGATCATGAGAAAAGCCCTGTTGGGTGAGATCAAGGGTCCTTCTCTAGGCCAGCATCCTGTTACCCACAGTGGCCAACCTATGGGATACCTATGGGAGCCCCACAAACAGGATCCGAGAGCTGCAGCCCTCTGCCACAGTCATTCCCAGCAGAAGCACAGTGCCTCTGATGCAGCATATACTCACTAGGACTGTTAGCTATTGATAACATTGTCCCTGTGAATTTATCTGTGTCTATTAGACAAGCTATTGCCTATGAAGGTAGGGGTGTTTATTTGTGTAGGTATACATCTTACAATAATGCCAGAGACCTAATTTCAGACCCTCCAAGTATCTGTATTTTCTAGGGCAGTCCCAGATTTACAAAAGCCATCCCGGTTTCTGATTTGATCCCAGAATGTCCCACTTTTTCTTAGGACATTCCTATTTTCATCAGAGAAATGTTGGAGGATATGGAGTTATGTGACACCCCCCCCCCCGAGCCAAGGAGATAAGTAACTATACAACCTTTAGAAGGTTGTATAAGGCAGGGCTGAAGGCAGCCCTGTATAGGGAAGTTTTTAAATGTTTAATGTTTTATTATGTTTTATATGTGTTGGAAGCTGCCCAGAGTGGCTGAGGCAACCCAGTCAGATGGGCAGGGTATAAATGATTTTTTTAAAATAGCATTATTATAGAATAGGACGTCCCTATTTTCGTCAGAGAAGTGTTGGAGGGTATGCAGTTTTCACAAAGAGACTTTCACTTTTAGGTCTTCATTAGAAATGGGCTCTTTAGAATGCTTTCTGACCCTGCTGTTGTTTGGTTTCATTTTCTCAGTGTCCTGAATTTCTAGACCTTGAAAAATCAAAACTGAAATCCAAAGAGTCTCTCTCGAGCGGAGTGCATCTTAACACAGCCTCAGAAGACAACCTGGCATCCTTTCTGGAACAGGAGCAGGCCCAGTCTTTAGAGCTGCCCCAACAACATCATCGTAAGGCTTACCTCCACCAAATCAGACACCCATCCTTGCCAGATTCTTCCCTAAGCACTGTAGGAATCTTGGGTCTCCATAGGCATGTTTCTGATCCTGGTCTTCCTGGGAAATAACCCTTTTATACTCTTACATCACCTAAAATGTAAGTGCTTTTAATGGCTGGGTTTTCCCCCTTTTTTATTTTGTATTTAAATCCTCTATACTTGACTCAGGGGCTGCAAGGATATACCATTATATGCAAAAGTACTGTATATTTTCCTAACTTTGTAGCTTATAAGGTAAGGTTAACCAGTAACAATGTAAATATATAAATATATACATATATATATATATATAAACAAACTGTATGTTCCAAATATAAAGCTGCCAGCATTCTCAAGGCACCTTATATTTTTTAATTTTTTAAAAAGCACCTGCATGTTTGGAAATGATAATGGATCTGTTGCATGGAGACTACTATTTACTGTTTTCAACGAAACCCTATTTTACTGCGGATAAGCCTTCCAAAAAAATGATGATGGTCCACACAGAATTTTTTTTTTTTTAAAGAGCTACTCTGCAGCTCCAGCAAAAAATAAATAAATAAAAATTTCAATTTACCTTTTGAAAATTATACAGTGGCCATTCCGGCACTGAACTTCTCTCTCTCCCCCCCCCCCCTTTTATAATCAACACAACCATACCATGGCTTGGATAAAAGACTACAGTAGCTAAGTCTTCTGTGTTTCGGAAGTCATTCATGTAACACACCATTAGCAAAAATAGGTGACTTTTAAAAATAAAACTGCTAGGGCAACTGAGCTGCACAGTGGAAAGCATCATCAATGACTTGCACCCCCATTAACTGAATGATGTCATTAAAAAAAACAACTTATTTTCTCTTTATTAAAACCACATCAGTACCTATAAGCTGCCACCCTACAAAAGGCAGTTAGCTGTCAAGAGACCCTCAAACATAATCAAATGCAATAAATATAATTTCTACATAACACAGAAGACTTTGTTCCTTTTGTTCAATGCGGAAAGCTGAGAGATGGAAATATTTGGCTCCTTTTTATAATGGACGTGGTTGCGTTTTGAGAACTCTCTCTTAATTTTCTACACACATGGGGGGAGGAAAGACTGATCCAGTTGTGTTCTTACATTATCAGAAGGGTTTTCAATCATCAGGTACCTTTGCTAATGGAAGGAGGCGACCTGCAAATTTGCTCTTCCTCCTGAAATCCCACCACCACCACTTTCCACCATGTTCTAGAGACTCCCTGAACTCTATGCAGCTGATTTTTGGGAGGTGTTGCTGGGAGGAGAAATTAGCAAAAATGCCCCCACTCTTCCTCCATTAGCAGATGCCTTCACTGGATCGAAACTCTTTCCATTGGCTGCAAGAGCACCAGTTGGGTTCTGCCCAATTAGATAAACCACTTCAACGTGGTTTTCCACCTGGGTTATTTTTTAACCTTAGGGCATTCTCACACAATGGCACCAGAGTTGCCCATTCATATAAAACTCCTTACATGTTAAATTTGTTCCTTCCGGGTAGTGGAGCACAATGGGTAGTCTCGATCCATTCTAGTGCAGTACCCACACACTGCGAGGGGCAAGGGGTGGTCGCCGTAGGGCTCAGTAGAGCCTTGCTTTTCTTTTGATCCTTGGCACACTCTCAAATGCAAGCATGCAAATGTAGAATAGGTGAAAGGTAAAGGACCCCTGAACAGTTAAGTCCAATCAAAGGCGACTATGGGGTTGCGGCTCTCATCTTGCTTTCAGGCCGAGGGAGTCAGCATTTGTCCGCAGACAGCTTTCTGGGTCATATGACCAACTAGACTAAACCACTTCTGGAGCAACGGAACACCGTGGCATAAGCTAGGGTGCACAGAAACACTGTTTGCCCTCCCGCCACAGCAGTACCTATTTATCTACTTGCACTGGCATGCTTTCGAACTGCTAGGTGGGCAGGAGCTGGGACAGAACAACAGGAGCTCACTCCATTGTGGGGATTTGAACCGCCGACCTTCCAATCAACAAGCCGTGCTGTTATGGGAACCAGAAGGTCTATCCATACACTTGCTTCTGAACCAAGGCAAAAGTAGTGGGGAAATAGAAACTGGCTGTATTGAACCTTATGGTGACCCATTCATTAAAAAAGCAGTGTATCTGCACTAGGATAGAGCATCTCCAAAGTGTGCTTATTGTGAACATGCATTCCCTAAACACATATTGAAGCAACACTATTCATTGAAGTGAATGGGGAGAGGGGAGTCGTTCCCAGAAAGCTAGTGTAATGTGGAAGCATTCCTAAAGATATATATGTACGATTGAGTGTTCAGTCGGCAGAACAGAAGACTCTGTTGTGGGTTCGAGCCTCACATTGAGCAAAAAGATACCTGCATTGCAGCGGGTTGGACTAGATAACTCTTGTGGTCCCTTCCACCTCTACAATTCTAGGATTCTAATATATGCCTCAATGTACATATATATATATATATGCACACCTCTTCGAGTACAGCTGTAAACCTTATTTCTAACTAAGTAAACCAAGTAAGTCTATCCGGTGTCCAAAGCTGACTCTACAATAGTAAATTTTTCAAAGATCCATAGGTGTTAAATACAGTCTATACTGCATGTGCATAATGCTTTGCGAATACTTAAGATTTAATTTTATTAAAATATAACACGCTTCAAACGTCGTGTTTGTTTTAGAAGAGAACTGACCTTTCTCACTACGGTATTTGCCCAAGTCAAAGCAGCCACGTAATTCCTTAAACTTAAACAAAAGGTTTAAGATGGGAATCTACCAAAAGTGATCCAAGTCAGTTAATTTCTTCAGGACCGTGATGTGGTGTGAGGAGAAGAGGAAAAGAAAAAGAAAAATGAGGGAGGCACCAACAGCAGGAAGAATGTAAAAAGCAAGACCAATATCCTAAAATTACTATTTAATAAAGGGATGGGGAATTATTGTTTAATAGAGGGGTGCTTCTTTTAAAGCAGCAGTGGGGGACCTTTGGCTATTGCTGAACTACAATTCCCATCAGCCACAGCCAGCATGGCCAATTGTCAGGAATGATGATGCTGTAGTCCAGCAATATCTGAAGGCACATGCATTCCCTCCATCCCAGATTTAATAGGAAATAGGACGTGGGTGGCACTGTGGGTTAAACCACAGAGCCTAGGACTTGCTGATCAGAAGGTTGGCGGTTCAAATCCCCGCGACGGGGTGAGCTCCCGTTGCTCAGTCCCTGCTCCTGCCAACCTAGCAGTTCGAAAGCACGTCAAAGTGCAAGTAGATAAATAGGTACCGCTCCAGCGGGAAGGTAAATGGTGTTTCCGTGCACTGCTCTGGTTCGCCAGAAGCGGCTTAGTCATGCTGGCCACATGACCTGGAAGCTGTATGCCGGCTCCCTCGGCCAATAAAACGAGATGAGCGCCGCAACCCCAGAGTCGGCCACGACTGGACCTAATGGTCAGGGGTCCCTTTACCTTTACCTTTTAGGACTGCGTTGTAACAATCATACAAGATCATGAGTAGCACTGCCAGGCTGTTCTGATGGTCCATGTTGGACGTATACAGACATTCCTACATATATTCTGTAGATGAAGAGAACCAAGCTGCTTTCAGAATTACCAGTTTAATAACAATTGTAACGTATAAGGCTTTGCATTGTTTGTGTTTATGGGACACACTTATGGTGATGAGTGTGCAAGCCTTTTGAGATCCACCAGGACTTTTTGAGCTCCCAAGATTGGTCGACGGGGTCTATGCCCGTTAAAGGCAACGTTTTGCCATTCCTCTGGGGGACTTGGAAAGATCACCTGTGTGACAGGGAAATGTCACCACGAGGTGACAACATTCGCCCCGCTTTTTTTTTTTTTTTTTTTTTTGCAGTTTCTTCGTTTCATAAATGTGCTTCGGCGTGTGAAATCAAGTTCGGAGCTTATGAAGTGCTACAATAGGAAAGCTAATGTTGTATTTCACATGGCTGGTCTCAATTTCACAGATGGAGAGTACCATTATAACCACAAAGGAATTACCTGTCAAAAGTGTGAACTCAGCCTGGGACAAAAGCAGGAAATCACCCTCGATTCCCGAAAGAGCTTGACGAATGGACGTTTTGTTTACATATTCTAAAGTTACGTTTGATTCAGAAATTGTGCTCAGAAACTTTTAAGCTAGGGTGGGGAACCTCAGGCCTCTAGGTCTCTATTGGATGCCTGGAACCCTTGCCCAGGCCACTCCCATTCCCAGGCTGTGCCCTCAAACTTTAAAAATGTCCTCTTGCTTGCCCAGACAGGTGGTGTAGAGGTGTATAGGTGAGGCCTGACATTTGCATGGTGAGAACCCATGTCTACTGTTTCAATGGTAAGAGACACATCTTTTTCTCTGCTTTGGCCTTTAGTCTCCACAACCACTGGTATGTGCCCCCTGCCCCAGATGGGGGGAGCTGAAAAACATTCCCCACTCCACTTTTAATAGGGGGGTTTGCTTATTTCTTCATGTGCATTAATACAGCAGCCTGCCTTTCCCCCACTCTCCAGTTTCTTGTCAACATCAGCTTGCAATTTGGTTAAAATACCGTATTTTTCGCTCTATAAGACGCACCAGACCACAAGACGCACCTAGTATTTGGAGGAGGAAAACAAGAAAAAAAATATTCTGGATCTCAGAAGCCAGAACAGCAAGAGGGATCACTGCGTAGTGAAAGCAGCAATCCCTCTTGCTGTTCTGGCTTCTGGGATAGCTGCGCAGCCTGCATTCGCTCATTAAGACGCACACACATTTCCCCTTACTTTTTAGGAGGGAAAAAGTGAGTCTTATAGAGCAAAAAATACGGTATGTACAGGAGATGATGTCATCTTCTTCTGCTGTGCTTGTCACAAGCATTATTCCATTATTTAAAAACAACCACCCTACTTCTCTCAAATATTTGGTGCCACTCTTTTCCCTTGCATATTTTATCTGCATGATGCTTCCCAAATGGTGTGAATATAGAAGCTGCCTTAACCCTAACCCTTTGTGCCAGCCCGTTATTCCTTCAGGTCTTCCTTACCCAACTCCCTCCTTCTTTCCCTGCTGGCTGGAGCTGGGGGGGGGGGGGTTTGCAGTCCAAAAATAGCTAAAGGTCACCAGCTTCATGAAGGCTGCTCCATGTGTTTTCTTCTCTCTGCCTCCTAGACTGATGTCCTGCTCCTTTTCTCCCCAGTCTTAAGAGCCACAGGTTTGCCTGCATGCAACATTGTGTAAGGGGGAAAGAGGTCGGGTGGCCTGCTGGTTTTTATGTCACAAAGGCATTCACAGTCTTAGGCAGGAACCTAGGAAAATGCCTTATACTGAGCCAGACCATTGCTCTATCCAGCTCACTATTGTCTGCAATGACTGGCAGTGGCTGTCCAGGGTTTCAGACAGTGGAGCTTCCCAGTCTCAGCACTACCTAGCGTGTGTTCACATTACGGCCTTGTTTCTGCGGTTCATTTCTCAGATCTTTCCCCCCAGCTTCTTTAGTGCCAAATTCGTTCCAAGGGGGTGTTGAGGGGCAGGGATGTCTTTGCCCTATGTAAAGGCTAGAGACAACTTAGGAACAGCTTAAGGGCTCTGGTCAGTGTGAAACCAGTTTGAGAAACAACACATTGAACCATAGTGCCTTATAACAAGGTAAAGGTAAAGGTAAAGGGACCCCTGACCGTTAGGTCCAGTCGTGACCGACTCTGGGGTTGCGGCGCTCGTCTCGCTTTATTGGCCAAGGGAGCTGGCATACAGCTTCCAGGTCATGTGGCCAGCATGACTAAGCCACTTCTGGTGAACCAGAGCAGCGCACGGAAACACCGTTTATCTTCCCACCGGAGTGATACCTATTTATCTACTTGCACTTTGAGGTGCTTTCGAACTGCTAGGTTGGCAGGAGCAGGGACCGAGCAACGGGAGCTCACCCCGTCGTGGGGATTCGAACCACCGACCTTCTGATTGGCAAGTCCTAGGCTCTGTGGTTTAACCCACAGTGCCACCCGTGTCCCGCCTTATAACAAAGCACAGGTTAAATATCCATTTTGGATAACACTGTGTGAACATGGATTAAAAACCCAGCACTGGAAACACAGTGTGTGCGCACTAAGTGGCAGTGTGAACACAACCCTAATGGTGCCAGAGGTTGAGCCTGAAACTTCCTACAAAAAAAAAAAAGTGCTTTATCACTGAGCTACACTCCTCCCCATCTTGCCGTGGCTTCCCTCTAGGAACAAGAAAATTTGGGAGCTTTCGACATGGTAAAAGGTCACATGGTCTTTCAACCGCATCCTACTGGCTTCTCTTCTCTCTCATCTTTTGAGTGGCACCTATCCATCCAGGCTGAGAAAGCAGTCCTGAGTAAGATGTCAGAGCCAGAGGACTTATAGGAACACTGCATTCTATTCATGCAGCCCAATGCATTGCCTTGCTGTGTTCTGTTGGGCTTACTCCTCTGTAAGTGTGCACAGGGATTGTAGCTTTCAAACACCTACTTTAATTAAAATCCCTCTGTTTGCTCTGTACAATCCCCGTTCTGTCATATATAATGTCCCATGTGAATTAAGCACTCTTATGTGCTTAGTTTTTATACAGCTTGGAATCAGTCTGACTCTCCAGTACTGATACATTTGAAAGGATAATGCCCCATCAGCTGTGGCTCACTAGCTCGAAGAAAGGAAGGAAGGAAAGCCTATAAGTGGTCATGGATCAGCATAGCCCTGCTACAAGAGTTCAAAATGTGTTCTAATTGAATAGGTTTCTATGTGAAAACCAATGATTTTTGAAAGATCTATTTAACATATAACAAATCCCCACTGGCACATAAAAATACTTGCACTTATGTCATTAAGCTATCATTTCTAGTTATACTATATGCCTGTTGCAAAACAAATGGCTCTTTTACTTTATTCCTTGCATTCTTTTTTTTAGGCCCGCTGTGCTTTCCCTTATATTCTCTGCTACATTGCCCCATCACTGGATCCTAAATGCACATGTTCCAGACATGTCAATGAGAACGCTCTCATCACTAACCAGCGAAACTCTAAGAGTTTGGATTTGATATCCCTCTTTATCACTACCCGAAGGAGTCTCAAAGCGGCTAACATTCTCCTTTCCCTTCCTCCCCCACAACAAACACTCTGTGAGGTGAGTGGGCTGAGAGACTTCAGAGAAGTGTGACTAGCCCAAGGTCACCCAGCAGCTGCATGTGGAGGAGCAGGGAAGCGAACCCGGTTCACCAGATTACAAGTCCACCACTCTTAACCACGACACCACACTGGCTCACACTTAAGGCAGTAACGCTGAGATCCTTTAAGGAACTCGTTGACTCTTACCTGAGTTTATCGTGCGCCTATGCGTTAAGGTGAAAGCCATTTCAGTCACTGTGGTAAACAAATGTGAACTTTCTTCTCTCTGTAAATTGAATTATTTACGGTCCAAACTGAAAAGTTGACACCTAAAATATTGGAATGGGGAACTGTCTTATAAGCAGAGATTAACTGTGAGATTCTGTGTCCACTCAGAAGTAAGTCCCATTGAATTTATTGAGACTTATTCTCAGCTCAAGATGTGTAGGAAGTTTCAGCCTATAAAAGCTTGTTGATCTTATTAAAAGAAGGCTTGAGGAGCAACAGTAGTATTATGCAGATATAGTCCAGGGATGAACATGAGTCAGAGCACTTCAGAAACTTTAGGTACCTGCACTAACAGCTAGCAGTGGAATGTTAGGTTAGTAATTAAAAAAGGTTCCAAGTCCACAAATCTGAATGCACACAGTAATAGTCTGTTCCAGAAATATCAGTTATAGAAGATGGAGCTCCAATATTCTTGAATCCTGAGGAAATTTAAGCCAGTTAAAGCAGGGCTAAGCTTTTTGTGCCCCCAAACCAGCTGCAAACGAAAACAACAAATTGGCCCTCAAAACATTTTTTTAATTATTTCAGCAATTTTTATTAGGTTCTCCCGAAATTTAGCTTATTTACATCACAGTGGTGGCATGCAGTCTGAGCCTTCTGTCTGAAGTTTAGATACAGATGCATCTGTAGAACTGAAGGGTTGCGTGGTTGCTGTCTTCTCTGAGCTTTAGTTGTGCCTCACTGAAGCAAGGAAGCGTTGGTTTGTTTATACCCACATTTGCATTTCTCCTCTCCAGCTATCAGGAGCAAGCCACCAGATGTTTGGCAGCATGGAGATAGGCCTGCTCAAATTGCCCTTGGAAGATTTTGCTTCTGCTAGTCATACTGATCACCACATATGGCAGTAGTTTAAAATGTTCTAGATGGCTTTGCTATTTTTGTGTTTTTTTAATGCTCAAAGCCATTCATGATTTTAATTGAAAGAGATGCAAGTATCATGTCCCAGGTTAGACAAACAGGGGGTTTAGGGGAGAGGGGGGGTTAGGGGTCTATTGCAAATGTAGCACTGCAAACTCAATCTACGCTCAGCCAATCCCCATTTCCCTGCCTTCTTGCAACCACTCCAGGAGGCAACACTGATGTCCATGCCCTCCTTTTAATCTCATTTCTAGTTTTTCTCCCACCTGCCTTTGATTCTGGCCGCACCTACTGTTGGTCTTCCCGCCTTCTGCCTCACTAGCCCCAATGGACACTAGCCACCTCTGGGGAGAAGGTATCTCACTTGCCTTCAGTGGAGGGGTTCAGCCCCCCTTATGCCAGTTATTACTTAAATGGTGGGTGGAGGACCAGTGAGCCTCACAGTCACAGTCTGAACAGTGTCGCCTCACTGACTTGCATCCACCCTTGGGCTTCAGTAATTTTCAGACATCTCAACCAGGTCTCAAGACTCCTTTCTATGGGTCCATTTGTAGAAATTAAATTGGACACCACTAGCTAGCCTCCCCAATCTTCCAGCTATGTGTTTCAGGTCCAACTACGTCCCGCCATTAAGACAGACTCCAGGATAATGAAGATGTGCAGGCTTGCAAAGAGTTTGCTTTTATGTGTTTCATCCAACTATACCTTTAGATCTTTTTTCAGCGGTATGCACAATGGGTGGTTATTCATTTGTGATCCTACGTTATTTTGGGACACTCGGCAGCAGTTGCTGCATCTAATTATTTTTTGTTACATCAGTTATGACATGCAAAGAGTACAGACTGATCTTCCCAAGTCATCCCTCATAGAACTGGCAATATGCAGTGTATTTAATCTCAGATAGATTCCTCTTAATCATTGAGGCAGCCTCACATATTTGCATGATCAAGGAAGTGGAAAATTTTGTGTGTAGAGAAAAATAGCACTGTGAGAAGTGTGTAACACAGGGATGTGGAATCTGTATCCTGTCAGCTGTTATTTGATACCAGTTTTCATGATCATTGCCCATGCTGGCTGGGGCTGGTGGGAGTTGGGATATTCCTGGGATAATGCTACCCTTCTAGCAAACACTCATTTTTGAAAGACTGGAAACATGCATGAACTCCACCTGTGTATGTAGCAAGAGAGATTTAAAGGAGTTGTACTACAACTTTTTCTTCGAAATTGTACAGCTGGTCTCGCACACTTCAAAGTTAAGAATCTTCACAAAGTTATCTTCTCCCACCTAC
This sequence comes from Podarcis muralis, assembly GCF_964188315.1. NCBI lineage: Eukaryota > Metazoa > Chordata > Lepidosauria > Squamata > Lacertidae > Podarcis > Podarcis muralis. Next base: position 106,929,589 of record NC_135655.1, on the reverse strand, counting down.
AACTGTCACCTACCATGCTGTGCTAATGCTTTCAACGAAATCAAAGTTTAAATAATAATAATAATAATAATAATAATAATAATAATTAAAGATCTAGCATATCCTGCAACATTACTGTAGTGCTCAAGAACTGTATCATGTCAGATTTACACCGTCTTGGTATGAAAGAATATAAAGCGAGTTCCAAGTTTATTTCCAAACAATTGCCTGGAATGGCACTGAAAATAGTTACTACATTTGTACAGTTAGAACAGTATCCAGTTATTTCAGAATGTACGAAAATCGCTACGTAGCAGATTGCAAATAATCTACAACTATTACTCGACAATTGTGAACAGCAAAATATGCATACGAAGAGTGTCAATGATTTCAGAACTTTGATTTTAAACTGCCAATACGAGTTACAGGGACTGGATGATAACGCAAGATCCTTTTAGAAAAGAGTCCATTATACTAGTGAGATTCTATGGGTAGATGCTGCAAGACACAAACAACTGAAGTGTTAAATCCATACATTACTGATTCCATTCTAAAAACAATCTTTCTCAGCACAAGAATTTTTTTAAATCACAATAGGCAAACTGACCCTTAAAATGTTTAGCAGTGGCAGAATTAACCTGGATTTGTGCCTTGGCAGCTAAGTAATGTATCCTTGGCTGAGCAAATTGGTCTGAACATGCAGCTTTCATCATGCCATCAAACATGTCAAGAAATGGCAACAAGGCTACACCATTGAATAGACCCTCTGGCTGTTTCCAGTGGGGCCTAACAATACAGAGGGCTGTCCAATTCTGCCCTCTTCATCAGAGCTTGCTTGGTGCTCTTTGCAGCACAGAGGAAACAATATATTGTTGTACATCTGTTGATGCCAGCTGCTGCAACTGCACAAAGCCCTATCCTAACCTTGTCTCCCTCCCACCTACTACCTGGGGCAGCAGCACCTGCATAGCGGCTCACAAGGTTGGGCTGCAGATTCATCTCAACATATCTTGTAGACCCAAACGTTATCAAGCCCATTGATCAAAGCCTGGAAAGCGTTGCTATCCTAACTTGAAGTTTCACTACGCTCACAAATAATGAACAGATGCAAGATTTGGCTTGAATAGTAAAAGAAAAAGCACTGGTATGCATCCATTTACACGTTAAACTTGCAGAATAGTAGCTACTAGAAAAAGAAAATGGCATCAATAAGCTGGCCTGGCTGAAATTATCACAACCATGCAAGAAGCTACTTCATACCAACAGCTTCCCAGGCAGTCAACATTGTCCTTGTTTCTGGTAGTAACTACAATGCACTGTATATGATGCACAGAGCTGGATTCTGTAATCAATCTGCTCAGGCATTTGTTCACAAGTTTGTTCAAATAATATGGGGATTTTAGCTGAGAACAAGAAAGGGTCAATTAGGACTTTCACACATCTAAGAAAGAAGCCTCAAACATTTAAAGGAAAAAATGGGTGCTCTAGAGAGGCACACGAATTCTTCTGAGGATTACATCTTCAAGAGGATAAAAATAGTTAAACAGAAAGTTTTCAACTACCATTAAATATAATCTTCACTATGAACATGTTATACTAGTCTACAGTCAAATAAATCTACTGAACATCCCGAAGAAGAAATATGTTTTAAGTTTGTACTTGTGACAAATACTAATTCTTTTTTATTCCAGGCATTTATTATTTCATAGGCGTGCAGCACATGAAACAACTGAGGTTGTAGAACACTAGAATGCCAATTACAGCTAATCTTTATTGCAATTTAAGCCAGCAGGTATTGGGGGGAGTGCACTTTAAGATAAACTAAACCCTGTTTATAACCATTACATGAAATGTGATTGTTTCCTCTTATCAATCCTGAGAGCATAATCCCAAAATATAAAAAGTCTACCATCCATATGCATAAAGAATGGCACACTTCTAAGAATTACTGTAAAATGTGAACATTTGTTTATTGTCAAACTACACACTAAAAGTCAAATATATTTATACAGAAATGATGCATTAGCAGGCAGAAATGTGGAAAAATCAATGGCAGCTTCATTTTCACAGCATTTTCAGTTAGTTTTCTCAAAGTAGTTGAAATTATACATGGAATTTTCTTCCACAGTTGGCACTCAGATAGCCATGGTGCACTGCAAGAACTGAAAAACAAAAGCAATTGTAATATTAACTGCCAATTTAAAGAAAGGGATTTTTTAACTAGACAAAGAATGAGCATAGTGCAGTTTGGGATTTGTTCACTATACGCAGGTCAAGAAGTAAAATATATTGGGGCCAATTGTCAAAATCAGAGCAGAATTCTGCTCACAAAATGTTTTTGTTGAAAGAAGGGAGGAGGAGGAAGCTTCACCCTATAAGTCCATTGTGCCTCCTGAAAATCTGCACAGGAGGATTGGTATTGTTGGCAATCAGCTCAGGGGGTTGTGGAGGGGTTCAGAAACACACTGTTTTCCTACTTTCATAAACAGTAGCCTCAAAAGCCCTTGTGTGAAAAAATTGAGTTTGCTGCTTACAGAAGTTCAACAGTGGATTCAAGCAAATATAAAAAGGTAAAAATGTGCCAGTCAAATAAAATTATTGACCAGAGAATCATAACTGAATTTAGATATACTTTATTATCAAAACAGAGTCAAGTTTTTTACTGTATGCCAGCAACAGCAAAAACCACCAAACCCCAAAACACACAGATTATCACCATCCTACACAGTACTTTCAGTATTCAGTAACACCCAATGTGGCTCCTCATTACTTGAACAAAGAGTACTAATGCAACAAGAGACGCAAAATTTGATAATGAAAATCATCTGCCCTAAAATTGTGATAAAGCATAGACATGCATCTGCTTAGTTTTAGATGCCTTGGCAGTCTGTTCCCTGTATATTTGTATCTTTGCAGGCTGAAAGCTACACATAGTGGTAGGGTTTGGCAATTGCAGCGAGTTCTGCTACTGTTGAGATGGAAATTGAGAGAACTGAATATGCAGTTCAAGGAATCTATTTGATCTATTCTTCCAACTGCTTTCCATGACAGTAGTAATAATCCAGGAAAATAAAGAACTGTGAATGAGTTACCTGCCCCAAACACTTATGTTTTCCCAGCTGAAGGACATGCCATAAACATCCCAAATCTGAAAAACCGTATTTAATGCACAAAGGACCAGTGTTTTGAATACAATGTGTGCACACACCTGCCTAATAACACATTAGTCAAGACTACTCTAACAGAGTGGGCTGGTTCAGATGACCATACTCCTTCAAAGAAGGAATAAAACAGGAACTCTTCAACTAATTTCCTATGAACCGTGGCTTCATATCCTGACTTATTCCAAAGCAGTTACTCAGAGTTTCCTGGTTCAGACAAAATAGAGTTTTGGAATATTTAAATAGTTCTATATTTAAATATTTCACTCACAAAAAGGAAGGAGCAAAAAAGCGACATGCATGGCCAAGAGACTCATTCATCTCTCTGCTTAGAAAATAGAGATGGTCGTAATCCTAGAGCTGTGGATTCAAGCCCCAGGCTAGGTGAAAGATTCCTGCATTGGTTGGACTAGATGACCCTTGTGATCCCTTCCAACTCTATGATCCAATACCTAACCGCAATCAAAATAAGGCCCATAACAACATTTGCAGTTACTACTTAAGATGCATTATTAGAACTGCATTGTTTTTGCAGATTTTCCAATGCAAAATTTATTGGAACTCCTGCTGTACTATTAGCATTCATACAAATAGTTTCCAAAGGCTGTACATCCCGGAGTACAGTATAACCAAACTGGCTAATCAAGATTTCAAGCGTGACAGTTCAACTGAACTAAGGGTGTTGGGAGAAAAACACAGTGCCAAAACTTGTTTAATGCACAGGACACCACAGATGAGATTCTGAAAGAGGTTCAACACTATTCTGAGATTATTTCCCAAGAACAATCACTACTTTGAGAGTATTCTTTCTCCAGAAAAAAAAAACACCTGAAAATATTGCAGGTACATAATGAAAGTTATAATTTGAACAACCAGTTATTAGTTATGTTACTTACATCATCGTATACAAGATTCACAATGCCCTGTTGCATGCTGTCTCTTCTCCTAAAGAAATCTGTTAAAAGAAAGTAACATTTATATTGTAAACATACTGATGCACATTCTGAAATGCTTGTTTGCATGCTCAAGTCTCACTGACTGGAACTGGGCTAAAATATTATACCAAACACAAGATTATATCCTCCAAAAGCAACCTTCTCAATTTAGTTACAATAAATTCCACTGACAAAGAAATCAGACAATTCTCTCAGTAATGTTCAGTCCTAATCAAGTCAACGAGATTATACAAGGCACACAATTTGGCCCCAGATGTTTCAAGTTTATGCCGTGCTTTGCAGCTACCTGAATATCATGCTCCCAGACCCAGCTGCTGAGTATTTTGTCACATTTACTGCATTTTGTATTTCACAATGACCTGATTTTTAAGCTGAAAAAAGTAAGAGTGCAAGGAGTCCTTGGGTTGCATCAGATACTGCCTACGAAAGAGAGAATAGACTTCTGCTTGCATATTGGGACTTCCAATATGACACCTCCCTCTCCTCTTGCTTGCACACCCTCAAAATCTGTTCTGGAGGACTGTCAACCCTACAGAGCAGATTTTGGAGTGTGCAGGAGAAAGAGAAAGGGGAAGTGAGTGGAAGCCCACTTGCACATCATGGGATTTCACCCCTTAAATTTAATCTCACTTCAGATTCTAATGCTGCATTACAGTTCAAACCGTGCTCAAGGCAGCTGACAACATAGAAAAAATTAGTTACAAATGTAACAAAAATAGTCATCAACTGGCATCAGATACAGAATTGTTACAAAAATAACTATAAAGCACCTTACCCGTCAAAGCCCGAAGCTTCACACAGCAAGCCACATAGTCATCAAAAAAGATTCTGCCATTCTTGCTGTAACGTTTTACAATAGCAATTAATGTCTGTGGGCTTAGCCTATAACCTAGACAAGGTCAAGGAGAAAAACATGTTTTTAAGATCAACTTCAGAGCAAAAGGCTTAAATAAGCGTTTTTGTTATCTTAATATTTATAAACAGCTCCTGGCATTCACAGCCCTCTTTGAACTAAAACTCAAGAGGGGAACACAATACATGCACTCCACGAATAAAGCAGGTGTTGAGTGAGGGAGCTGCATCTTTCCCTTCTAGGTACAGTGGGGAAATTATATAATACTATGATATATTCCTTCCTTCCCAGACTAAGGGTAGGAAGGTAGGTCCATTGCTCTAAGGACTGTCTCACACATTCATTAGGGACCCGGATATGGATGTCAGGAGCAGAGATGGGCAAGTGAAAGAGAATTGCTTAACCTTCCTCCCCAAATGCTTTTCCTGCAATGTGTAAATATGGATTTAGAGCCCAAACTGTGAGAAGGGGACTGTAGAGGAGGAAGCAATGGGCAAGGAAGAGAAGGAATAAGCACCTGGCTGATTCTAGACCACCACCTACCCCATTTTGCAAAGACATGGGCTCCCAGAATCACATCTACAGCTGTAATGCTGGTCCCAAACCCAGAGTTCTCAGGCACATTGATCAGAATGGATTACTAGAAACTAATAGGACTTCAAAGATGTCCTCCCAATCAATCTCCCTGTTCTCTAATAGGAAAGCCAGCAGCTTTTTCTACTGTGCTCACACTGGAACTATCGCCTTCTGTCATGAATGCCTGAGCAATTCAATCCTGCATTATTTGTGTACCCTGTAATCAATCAATGAAGATTTTCAAAATCCCGGACAATTCAGACCAAAGGTTGTTTTGTATGAAGATGCTTTGAGAAGAGAGCAGCAATACATGATTCAACTTCATCCTTTCAAATGTCAGACTCCTGTTCACATACATCCTTCAATACTCTGCTCAGAGTTCCTTTAAAGGCTTGCTCTTCTACCCATAGACTGAGCAAGTTATGACCAAGATTTATCTAGAGCCAATCACTAAAATACTGTATAACGTCCTGAATATTTTTAAATACTCTTCCTAGCAACCCATTCTACTTTTACAGGGAAATAATTAGTTACTTGAAAACACATGTCTAGCCAACGTATCATACCCATAGCTACAATGACTTGAGTCAATTCATGAAGTTCCACAGTTCCACTTCGGTCTTGATCTATCATCATGAAATTTTGTTTCCAAGCACTGAGAGCGGCCCAGAGTTCCTTAAATTCATTGTATCCCATTTTCCCAGTATTCTCTCTCTAATGTAATAGTTAAGAAAACAGACCATCTTGAAGAAAGTTGGTGAACAGAAATACATAAACCTGCATTAGATTTTTTGTTTTGAATACATATCTTCCAACTTCTTATTCAGGAGTTTGCTTAGAACATTTTAAGCTGCTGTTCTACGTTCAAGTTATCCGAGCAAGTGAAATTATTTCTTGTTTTTTGTTTATTTACACCCTGATCTACAGGATGCAAAGGGTCAAGAAGGAAAATCCTTAAAATATCAGTGTGTTCCAAGGCAGCACAAAACCAAGTACTGCCAACCTAGGTGGTATGAAATAAAGTTTATTTTAAGTATAGTATGCTTTCCAAACTTATCTCTAATATTGCAGGCTTTTTTGTTTGTTTGTTTTTAAAACCACACACATTACTTTAAGTTATTTCCTGTCACTTGGTACATAAATACCATTCAATACTCACTACTTTGTTGCTGTTGGTCACATTTGAGTTGGGATAGCCCAGTAACTAGCACATGCTGGCTAACACACAGAGCCTGTAGTTTAAACTGCAGTTCCCACTGCACAAAGCCAGCAGCTGTAGCTTAACCCCCAGAATCAGTGTCCAGAATTAGCTTTGCTGGTGTATCCAGTTTCTGTTAACACAAAATATGGTGTGAAGGTTCTAAAACATGTTTTTTAATGCTTAGCTGGCCCTACAACCTCATCAATCTTAGTTTCTTTTCATCTTTCAAAACAAGATTGTTCCTAAACATATTCAGAACCCTGCATCCCGAAACCTTGGTCCTGTTGTATATTGAACCTGGGTCCAGCTGGTTTCATATGAAATGAAGTTTACAGTTATACTTAAAGACTTTTTGCAAGGATACATCCAACATTGATATCATAATTCTGCACGTCTCCAAGCTGAATGCTGAAATTACAAGTGAAAGATGCATTAATTCTAGATGGTATATATTGATTTCAGCTCTAATAAATATTGTTCAAACTATCACGACTAGCAACATAATGAAGTTTATAAAGACTAGCAATTCATGTACAGGTAATGGCTAGCAAAACAATGGCTAATTTATATATAAAAAAGAGACAGACATAATGAAAATGTATTCAGAATACTTTTCCTGTTTTAAAGGTTTTATACAACCTGTGTGAATTAGCATGAGAATGGAGGATACTATAAAATTTACATCAGAAAAGTAAAAGAAAAAAACTATTCCTTGATAAAAACAATTCAAGTAGAATGCAAAGCATGCTATGAGTTCAAATTAGCAACTGAAAGAATTCAGCAATGAATATGCTTCCTTGATAGGCAGAAAGTGAGCAGAAGTATCCACAAGCAGGAATAAGTATTCCAAGTCGTCTGAACAATCAAATAAGCTATGACAATAGTTGAAAACATCAACGGCAGGAGGCAGAGCAAGAGGAACATCTGCCTTCTGAGCTCTTCGGATACACAGCCACACCTTCATGTATATCCAGGTCCACTATGTACTATGGAAATGCCAATCATCACATGCTATAGTTTGGATAAAAATCATTCCTTACATTTTATTAAGCCATCTGCCACACTCACTGTTTGCTGCATTACACATGTTGCAGGGACATTAAATGCAATATTTATGACTCAAGGCATAACTGCCCAAACAAGTCATGTGGATACAGATACAGAGAGGCAAACAGGACTTAAGCAAGTCAAGAGGGAAATGAAGAACAATCTTCCTTGACTTGAACCTGGGAGGCCAGAATTAAAATCTCCACTCAGCTGCGAATCTTCCTGGGAGACCTTGGACTGCTCACAGTCTCTCAGCCTAACCTACCTTGCACCACCTTGAGCACCTCGGAGAAAGGTGGAATATACATCTAATAACAAACTTAATGTTTTGCACTACATCTCCCATCAGCCCCAGCCAGTGCAGCACTGGCCAAGACAGATAGAAGAATGCAATAACTTCTTGGAGATTGAATTTAAGGTGTTCAGAAGCAACAAAGTCTTACGAGAGTAAGTTCCACTGATTCCAGACTGGGTTAGACATCTCTGTAGCTCCTCAGCATCCACTTCACCATCCTGTAAAATTAATGCATAACAAATTTGTGGTTCAAGTATACCAATCTATCTAGTAATACAAAATCAAGTATGTGTGAATTTTATTTGTTAGCCAACTATTCTACCTCAATTAATAGAATTACAATACTTCATGAAAATTACTCATCTAGAAATTTGCCAAAGTAATTAAATTATATAAGTAAGCAGTAACTAACATTTCCTAATTTTTTTAAAAAATGAAGCAGAACTTCCTCATGTCCTGCAGTGACATCTTGCAATAGCACAGCTTTTTCATATGAAGTTTTTTCCCTTGAATTTTTTTCCACAAGTGTTGAATGTTTTTTAAAAGTTTCATGCGCAGCTTTGTAAATCATAAGGCGGATTATTTTAAAACCAACACAAAATGGCTTTCCCCCACCATTATCTACTTCTCTGCAGGAATACCCTATACCTATATGTTCATTGTTGTTTAACAGGTCAGCTCAAATCCAGCTGCGTACAAAATGGATCACAAAGTTACCTTAAGTTTAGAAGATATCTACATGCGAGAATAGTATACATAAAAAACCCAGAAAATGAAATGAAAGACTATAAAGTAGCTCTTTGAACAGTTCTGAAGCTCTGTACTAATGCCAATGAGCTACTTCTTTGATCAACTAAAGCTTATCACACAGAAGATTTGCTTACAATGACATGAAGCATTTCAACTACCATGGTACATCAATACATTATCCTACTAAGATGTCACACCTAACACGGCACAAAGAATCTTGTCTCCTAACATGCACTTAATGTAAATATTACTGTAAATTACTGTATATCATCCCCTCCCTTGGGATGATTTTTATAGCAATAAATAAAAATGAAAAGCTTAGAGTGTGAGCTTCTCCAATGAAAATGCAAAGGGGGAAGTAAATTCAAAACCCACTACTTCATTTGCACCCCATGCAAACCCAATTATCCTAAAGTGACTGGGCTTCTTACAAGAAGTTTCCCAAAAGCATGTGTAAATATATCTCTTGTTCTAACCTGAAAGGGAAGGTATTCCTCCTGGCTAGGTCTAAGAAACTATCATATGCTGATCATAGGTTTCAGGAGAAAGAATATGAATTTGTGTTATTTAGCCACATTTAAACACTAAAGAGGTCAAACATCTCTGGTCAACTGTGATCTATGTAGTCACATCCTAGAGATAATTGTCCAACATGACTATGCAATAGTGTGAAGGTACTTATACCATTTACCCACAAATACAACATAATTTTCATTGGGTAAGCTCACAGGAAAGAAGGATTGTTGGAATTTGATGGTAAATACATTTCTGAGTCTCACTGACTGACCACAATGCAACAACACTCAGAAATGACTTCACTGGCCTGCTTTTACCCACCCCTCCAAAAGTAATACCCATGTTACTGCAAGTTTCTACCTGATCAGTTCTTTTGAGTGTCAAGGCCCACGCTTCCATCACCCCACTGGTCCTGCTACATGGCAGATGACAGACTGTGCTTATTTGACTGGTACTTCAGGAGTGAATGTTTATTCCTCCTATAAAAAACTAAATTTACTAAAATATTACACTTGAGAATTAAGAAAAAAAATATGGAAGTCATCAATTAAGGTCCTACTTGGAGAAAATCAAAGCACGTAATTTCCCCCTTTTTTCATATATGTTACCCCATTTACATACAATTAATCTAAAGTAGTGGTTTTCAAACTATGTATTGGGGAACCCTTGAGTTCCTCAGAAACTTATCAAGGGTTCTTCATCAAAAACAGTTATGGTGAAAAACTTCCCAGAAAGATGGCTTGTCAATACCTTTCCTGATCTCTCACAGCTTCAGGGCTGTGTTCAGTACATTCTGGAGCACTCACAGAGCAATCTTAAGCATTTTACTCCAAAGCAATTTCCACTGCATTCAATGGACCTTACTCCTCTGTAAGGGTGTTCAGGATGCAAGGTCAGTTTCTGTGGAGCCAAAAAGCCTGGATCCTACTTAAGATAAATTCTGAAATGTGTATTACAGAATTCCTTTGCTCCACAGTAGGTACCTACGGTGTGCTTCACCAGGTAAGTCAACGTGGAAAGGGTTCCCTGAAGATACAAAGTTTGAAAACCACTTCTGTAAAGCTTTGAGCAATGAAAAGGTGGCAGTGCTTCATAATGTTCTTATTTCCAAAAGAGGAACTACACTTGAAACCAAAATGTATTTTTACCTAGAATCTACATTTAATTATGTGCTAGTCTAATACAGGTGTGCTGCTGAACTGCAACTCTCACCAGCCTCAGCAAGCATGGCCAATGCCCAGGGATGATGGGAGTTGTAGTTCAGCCACATCTGGAAGGCCAAAGGTTCCCCGCAGCTGCTCTAATATATACATGGAGTTCCTACAGTTACAAGAGTTTCCCATTATCTTCAGTATTCTTTTTCATATTTATAGGCTGTTCCTTATGACTAGAACACAGTTGTACTATTGGGCAAGCCATTTTAAAAAACAACAACTCATTTCTTCAAAGACTTTCCTAGATTTCTATGGACTCACCAACTCTCAGTACAATGAACCCCCATCCTGCCTGCCATTAATCAAGACCTTGCTGCCTTAACTACTTCAAATGTAAACGGGGGCCTGAATCCAGTGATGCACCCACAAGACTTCAGTATTGTTTAGAAAACTTTATAGAAGGGCTGGAAATTGTTATATTAAAATTATTCTACTTAATTAAAAAAGACTGAAAGCTACTTAATATATTGGCCACTTTTCTAGACTTCATAGTCATGGCTTAACTTAAGCCATTTCCTCATACAGTATTTCTGGTGAAGTCATTCAACAACTCACCCACACAGTGTCTAGTGCTGGGTCCTCAATGTGACACCCATGACCACCATGGTGTCCTCATGGTGCTTGCTAAGCTCATTTTGGGGAGTTCAGAGTGTCACAAGTTTTAGACTTCCAAATGTGTTCATGGGCTCAAGGCGTCTAGCTAGGGATCCCAGGCCTAGTGTTTCAAAGCAGCAGCTGCCAGAGTGAAGCACACTAGTTCTGCTTTGAACTTAACAGTGTTTCTGGTTCTCCAGAAGAATAAAAACAGGAGGCGAATACTAGATTTTGCTAATTACCTTCCTTTCTCCTTTTCTGGTTTCAGTAAGGTCTGCCTTACAACCTGAAGTGGAAAGGAGCCACTGTCCCTGTGCACAAAGGAAGACCACCTATCTCACCATCACTTACTAGTGCTACCCCAGAACACACTGCTGCATTCCCCAATCTAGGAACTAGGGTACTCTGGAAATTTTCTCTTTCTCTGCTAGAAGAAAAGAAAGCCCTAAGTTTCCCTCCTGCTCATCCCTCCTACAGTCCACTTCAGGTACAATCCTCTATCAACTTTCCACTGCTTAGACTAGCTTCAGAAAAGCATACTCAAAATTCACACATGCTCATTTAAATAAGTATCAGAGTTCTAACAACTAGCTTAAAATCCCCTCATCTATCAGCTTGTCCCAATGACCAGAGGTAAAAGAGCATGAATTTGGCCAGAAGCATTTGTTTTCCCAGCAACTATGCAAACAAAACATAACAAATAAGGTTCTACCTTCTGACCTAGTTCACATCTTGCATTAAGTAATTATTAAAATAAAATATAATCTGCTGTGAATGAGAAGCATGCTGCTGCACCCTGCTGGAATCACAAGTGTTTCACTCCTTCCCTTCTTCTGCCAACAAGCAAACCATGGAATGGTTTGCCATGTTGTCCAAACTCAGGCTACTGCTTGTTTCCAAGCCATGAGCCTACGTTTGGCTAACATAACATGCCTTGTTTTCTAGACAGCACCCAGTAGAAGTCAGTGAGGAGCAGTGTCTGCAATTTCAACAGTGTGCATAATACCTTAACTATAATTTAATGTGGTGTGAAACCATGCCTAATATCTCCATTCAAAAGTGCTTTCCTTTCATGCTATGCAGTTGAGCCTTTTTTTAGTTAAAGAACTACTGGGTTGTTTTAGACTGAGATTAAATGATACTAAAATAGTACCAAAATATTCATTACATATTCATTACATGCAGTGATCAGTTACTCCCACCCAAGACCACTTTTGTGGATTAGGAGTGCCATCTAGAGAAGGCAGTTGCTACATCAGATGGCATGTGATTATTCTCAGAAGCATTTCTCTGCTACAAAAGGAGCACTATATATAATCAAATGGATCTATGCACACCAAAGCCCTCAATGCCTTTACTTTAAAAAGTCATGTGTGATGTGAGTAACACTAGGTTATCTCCAGTAGTGTCCATGCATGAATGAGAAGGGCCTGAAGTCATACAACAGGAGTTTACCTTCTTTTCTTATCTCCCTCAGCCTCTCATGTTGTCCCCAAAATCTTATCCATAGGGTCGGAGGACTTTCTGGACCAGATTTTTGGGGATGGAAGGGGGAGGAAAGAAAGGAAGGCTTGTGCAATGTTGCCTGCTTTTTTATTATTATTATTATTATTATTCCATCCAAGGTCCTTGTTGATCATTAAAATACAGTTGTTTTAATATGCTGGCTCTTTGCGGCCATCACTTACAATGTGAAGAGTGGGCCTTTGGACCTGGCTTAACCACACAAGCACCAAAATCTGAAATGGTACCCCTGGTATGAAGAAGACAATCACAAATGAAAGTTGTGCCTTCCCTAAAATGTCTTACTGAAATGCTAACATGTAGGATGTAACATGTAACAACTTGAAACCTTGCTTGGTAAAGACTGTAGAAATTAAAATGCCAAGGGGAGAAAAATCTAAAGGAGTTACTCACCTGGAACTGGTGAGTTCTTCATGAATATTGCCTTTGCAGATCCACACTCTTGAGAGAATGCATATTGGCATCACAAGTCCCAAAACGCTCTAGAGACCAATGACCTGTGGGGCCATGCATATGCCCTTTCGTGAATCTTTACTATAACCTTTTTTTTTATCCAGTCCTTTTGCCCAGATTACACTGGTGCTACTCTATAAAATACCTAGCCACATACAATGTATATGACTCTTCCAACCCAGAAGCCTGCTTCAGACTCAAAATTTAAAAGTGCTCACTTAATTATTACTTCATTAATAACTATACAAAACTCTATATAATCCTCTCAGCATAGAAAAGGGAGCACCAAGGCAGTTACAGCCAGCCTCCCCATCCTTATGACATATAATCCTGGAAATAAAATTATCTGCTCAGTGATTTGCAGCCAAGGAGCTAAAGTATCAAATTTAAGAGTCCCCACATTCTTACAAAGAGAACCTTTTGTTTCAAAGACTAGGCAGTATGTATTAAAGTTGCAGACAAGACAGTTTTTGAGATGATACAATAAAACTTAATATCTAAACCTATAAGTAAGAGCCAAATTTACACATGTAGTTGACTGACCAGGTGGAAAAAGAACGTGACTAAGAAGCTTGGCCAGTTTTCAACAATATCACAATCCCCTAAAAAAGAAATAAAAAGAAATAGAACTATCTAATGCCCATCTTCAATTTACAATGTTTTCAAGCTGCAAATCACTGACAGATCTATACAGATGTTACTGTTAACATGTTAGCAAACAAATTCCTGAGGACTAGTCTATGCCTTACACTACAATCAAAACAAAGAGCCCTCTTTCAAAACTTTAAGATAGTAACTTGAACTAACATACCTGTCCAGCGATAGCACTGAAAAATGTCCACAAGGGATCAGCAGCAGCGGCTGCAGCATAGGCACCAGAATAAACAGAATAGCCAGGAGATCCACCATGGGCCACACTTTGCACTCCTCCAGGAACTGGCTGACCCATTGCCATTTGCATTGGCACCTGCCCACGGTAAGCTCCATACTTTTGAGGGAGAGGAAAAGAAGAACATAAATATTTCACTATATTTACCAGCTCATCACAAACATCTATTGTCTATAACAGATTTTCACTGAATTGAAATGCCTCACAAACTCAAGGAGTGTATGTACACTACAATTCTAATATCACTACATCTTACTATGGTAACGTTTACACTTATAGAAACAGATACTTTTCTTGACCACTAATTTGGGATTCACTACTGTAAGGGTATGGTGGCACAGGAGGCATGGTACTCTGGCAGTACAGAAAGGGCAGTTCAACAAAGTAACATCATAACAGAAGCAAACCAGATAAAGGAGTACCAGAAAGTAGTGCTGGAAATCTGAGTTTCCCCAATAGTGTTTGCAAAATTGCACCAGCAAAGAAAAAGTTAGCTAGTTCAGCTACTTTTGCAGTGGTGATGCAAGCTACTTCAACTAAGTACACTGTACCTAGCCAAATGAGGAAAAATATGACTTACAAATACAAAGTAGTCCTAAGCACACCAGTGCTTAGTATTTTGTTTCAACTAGTTTCCTGCAACTGAAGGAATTCCAGCAGCACTATAAATTGACTATTTTTATTTGTGCAGTAAGCCAGGAAGCAGACTACTATCATCAAAGCTTCCCTTATTCTAGGGGTTGGGGAAGTAGGAGGTTTAGCATTACATGCCAGGAAAACACTCTTAGGGAAGAAAGGTAAGCTTTTTTTCTGAATGTCATCGAAAAGGTTCTTGTATACCATTCCCAAACAGACCTGGCAAGTATTTGACTACTGCCAACCACAAGGCTGGTCTGCACGTTTTAATTTTTGAGTAGAAAAAAACAGTTCTACTTAGAAATTTATATATACCAAATTCACTTGGATGCAATAAAAAATTACTCTGACTCAATTTGAGTTAAAGTTTAAGGCTAGACTTCTAGCCACACATACATATATATGTTAATGGGGTAGAAAGAGGTGCTTGAGATTTCACCTGATCTTCCCTCCAGATCAAAGGGGAGGAGAGAAGTCCAGGAGATTTTTTGAAATCTTGTTTTTATGATGTATGTTGGATATGTGATTGGAAAACTTTAATTTGAAAAAACAAATTTATATATAAAAAAGGAGATTTCACCTGATTTTAGTCAAAAGGCAAAGAAATTTCCAATTCTCTTAAAGCAAGATTGGATGGGTTGCTATTCATCCATTCTTACAACCTTTAACTTGCCTGACATTTTAAAAATCAATTCAGCCTGCAGTCATGACCTTATTTACCTGGGATGCAGAGCAGTGACAAAAGACAAATTATCCTTCCCTGCAACCCCCCCCCCCCCAGGGCCCAGTGTCCCACATTAGATAGCTTAAAATCAGCAAAGACTGCGACAGCTGAAATGATTTCCCCAGGCACCACCCGCTGTCTTCCTACACCTACGGCAGTGTATTTTCAGTGCTTTTAACCAAGGGACCTAAAAACACCAGTACTGCTCTAACAGATCACCCAGTTTCTAGAAGCACGGCCTAAGCACTCAAAAAATCTTCTTGCTATGCCTTTAAGCGGTGGCTCCACAACCATGAATTAAGTATTCAAATTTAATAGGATGGCAAGCGGTACGTCATCCACAAGGCAGAGGCTGGGCCTGTTATGAAGAGAAAGAAAGGGAGAGGTGTTTCCCCCCCCCCTCCTCCTCTTTTCTTTTTTAAAATGGCAACCCTTTAGCTCGCTTGATGTGTCAGAGTCAGGCACGCCTTCCATTTCCTCCCGCTGTAAGAGAACAGAGTCCTCCCTCTCTCCCTCGCCTCTTGCACTGCACACATTAATGGCTTCTCCGCCAACTATCGGGGGGGGGGGGGGCGCTCGGCGGAAGGAGACCAATTTCGGGAAGGCCTTAAAAAGAAGGGCCTGGAGCCTGAAGGGCCGGCCGGGCTCCCTCGGCTCTGACCCCAACCGCGAGGACGAGCAAAGAGAGACTGACAGCCGCGCCGCCAGAGAAAAGGACCCGGCCGGGTGGGTGGGGGAGAGAAGGACGGACAGACCGACAGACAGGCCTTCCCTCCAATCACGCCCTTTCTACTCACCGCTCCGAACCCTGGGTACGTCATGTCGACGTTTATGAGAGGAAAAAACCGTTGAGAGCGGGGTGGGGGAGGGGGAGCCGTTTCCCGGATTCGCAGCTCGGCCGGACTCGAATCTACCACGACGGCCGCTCCGCTATCTCGCCAGCTCTTGCCGCGGTGGCTTCCTCCTTCTTCCTGAAGTCGTCGTACGGAGAAGCGGAAGTTCCTTCGCGGCGCTCGCTCGCCCGCCCTCTGGCCGCTGCCTTGGGCTTTTGACTGGCTGAAGCTTCGCCCCGCCCTCCGCTCGCGATAGGCCTCCGAGCTGAGGAGGAAGGGCGGAAGAGTGAAATGGGCCGCGGAGTTCGGGTGTCTGCGTGAGGGAAGGCAGGTTCGAAGAAAGACGGCGTCCGTGACGTCTGAACCGGAAGTAGAGGGGCGGGGTGAAGATCAGGCCATTGTTTTGCACCACTCTGACAGGCATATGAAACTCTTCCGCCTTGGAGGCCGCTAGACGGGCCACAGAGACAAAAAAAGTTAGGGAGTAATGCATCCCGTTGCCTAGATAGAGCACTTCTGGGTCTTCGCCATTAAAATCCGAAAAGAGAGTTTGCTAAGGGGCGGGGGGGATAGGGAGCATCAAGGGAATTTTCCAATATGGTCTTTTTACTTATTTTTTTATGCTTTGTTGTTGTCTTTCTGGGTATGATTTGCAAGTATTTTCTTTTCTTTTTTAGATGAATGTCGATTTTTGCCTGTGTATTGTTTGTTTCCAGGTGTGATATTTTTGGGGGGAGAGAGGCAGGGAGTATTTCTGAGCATCATTTTTTCTGTGCGTGAAATAATAGGTATTTTATGGTGCCCGCCTCCCCCACCCCAGTTTCTCAGATTTCCAAATGTGCTCCCAGGCCCTGAAAAAAAGTTAAGAGACTCTATTTTATAATTCTGTAAACTACCGGGATGGCTTTTTGTTGAAGGCGGCATGGAAATTTTGTAAATAAACAACCAAACAGTAAGTCCAAACAGGCATAAAATACACAACAGATACAGTGTGGCAATTCAGTGGGGGAAAAACAAAACTTTTTTGCTTCAAACTATTTGCGTCTGTGTGTCACAAGCAAACTTGGGGCAATGCAAATGAGTTTGCTAAAACCTGTATGATCAAAATGTATTTAATTAGCAAATTGTGGTTTCCACATTTCACGTGGGGGGACTGAGTAGCTAATGGCTTGCTATAGCTCTTTAAAAAAAGATTTAAGAACTATTCTCTTTATGGGCAAAATATCATGTCACCACAGTAATACATCACAGGCCATATTTCTTCAAGATGCAGGCAGATATTCGTGACAAGGAAAGAAGCAGCAGATCCCAAACCAAGGCAAGCTGGCTCACAGATGACTGATCAGCATGGGAAAGAAAGCTGGCAGGAATCTCTGTGTGCTTTGGTGCTCCAGTAGTGCTCACAAAAATGGTATTTATCAGTGGAAGTATTGTAGCATCATCTCTTGCGGCCAAGATGATGTCACTGTCAGCCTTAACCATTGCCAGCCTCAGCTATTGCCAGCGGTGGTGGAGACCCAACAGGTGGTATGGTGCTGATAGTCTAATCTGTTGATGCAGTAGGAGTTTGAATGGCTATGAAATATACTATGATAGTTGGGGCAGCCATTGGACTCTCTAAGAAGCAGGCCCCTTGTGACACTTAAGATTTCTTGATGAGGCCCTGTTCCAAATTCCATTTCATGGGTGTTCCATTATCTTACAGCATTTCTAAACTGCTTAGTATTTTGAAATATATAAGCTGTATACAAAAATACAATGTAAAGCCAATAAAACTTTAGGGAAGTTTTTAATGTTTGGCGTTTGACTTTTACATTTGTTGGGCAACCCAGTCAGATGGGCAGGGTACAAATAAAATTGTTGTTGTTGTTGTTAAATTTTAATTAATAAAAATAGTATTATAACAATTTAAAATAAGTATTATAAGAACACAATAGATTAATAATAATAAAAACAATGTTATAAGAACAGATTAAAAATTAACAATAAAACTTTTTTTATCCTACTTACTTGATTCTCCATAGAAATGTTAAACCTGGATTAAATGGAAAAATAATTTTGATGAGGGCAACATTGTGTAGAAGCTGTGCAATTTTACATCCATGAGCAGCACTGAGTCCACAGCAATGTAGAAGCATCCTGTTCACTTCACACAAAGATCAAATGCCACCAGATCTTTTTGTCTCTCTTTTTTTTAATGGGGTAGCTTTATTGAAGTACTTATAAATCTCACTTTCATATTAAATATCACAAGGTGGTATGCAACCAGAAGACCCAATACTGCAATAAAAACAATAAGAATGTCAGACACATCGGTAAGGCCAACTGAGCAAAGAATCTCAGGTTTGAAAAGGCCTGTCCGAATAACAGTTTTTGACAAATTTAAGAAAACAATCGGGTAGGACTTCTGCCAAACCTCTATTGGTAAGCAGTTCCACAGACCAGGGACTGCCACATCAAGGCTCAGTCCCTGGTAAAAGGCTAACTGAATGCCAAGGACCATGTGGGACCCAGGGCCCCATCAGAAGATGTCAGCAATAGGAGGCTGAGCTTTAGAAATTAGCAAGTCCTTCAGGTACTAAGGGCCAAAGATAGTAAGTGTTCTAGATTGTACCTCTTTCAATGTAGAGCACCAAGGTGGTTTATTTGCTCTTCTCAAATATGCCTTTCAGAGCAGGCCATGGTCACTGCATTATGTAAACATTTCATATTAGGAAATATTAGGCAACTTTCACTTCACATTATGAAAGGAAACCAATTGAACATGATAGCTGCATTGTTGATGACCTTTTATTTTATATGGTATGTATGCAAACATGATGCAATAGCTAGAAATAAAGCATAGAAATGTTATTGGCACTGCTTTCATCATGTCTGTTTGGTTCCATTTCAGAATCTCTCTATTGGCATTTCCTCCTTAATTTCAACCAATCAATCTCCTTTATTGGCATAGAAAAAGTGCATCGTATACATGGATCAGAACACAGCACGAAACATGGTAGGAGAAACTTTAGATACACTGTGAGGGACGAAAATGGCTCTTAGGACCCATGGTGATGTAATTTCATAGTGTCATTTAAAAATCCTGCCACGTTCTCCACAACGTCATTACTACAATTGTTCAGCAGATAAGACACCCTGGGAGAGTCAGTGCGATAAATCCCCTGCTTCAATAAAGGAGCCAAATACTTATTATTTTTGCATAAAATGGGCAATAAAATAAAACGTGTGATGGATTTGACCTGTTTGTACCACAAGGGCAGCATCTTTCAGAGTATGGGATTTTCAATAATCTACCTTGCAAAACTGCAGTTGGCAAGACGTTAAAACTTGCGAGGGAAAGAGCTCTGCATAGTTGGGGATTGTAAAGCTGGTGTAAATATGGAATGTCCTGGCCAAATGAGGGTGGAGTTCCCAACCCCAATGGGGAACAGTTTTTTGGGCTGCACTGCAAAGGGTTTGGAATTCAATCTCTAGGATTCTGCACTTGATTGTCTGGAGTGCTTCCAGTTGTGGGAGCATAAGCAGCAAGTCAAGTGATAGGCCACACGTTCTGATTTTGCTTTCAATGCCTGCTAGCCATTTACCACCTTCGTTTTAAAATCCATAAAGAGGGAAAATAAAAATGTGAAATGCCAGATGCACTTATTATCATGGAGATTGCCAGTCACTTGTATTTTTGTTTTCTTAGAAACGATACTTCCCTTCTTACTGCGAATCTGAAACCTAAAGAAGGCTGCTTTGATAAAATCCCCTTCAGCACTAGTTCAAGTACACACACTTGAATTAGAGACAGGGATTTATTTATTTTTACTTTATTTTGTAAAAGCACTCTTACAAGCAGATTCTAAGCATGTTTATTCCAAAGCAGTCTCACTTCATTCAACAGGATTCACTTCCAAGTGTGCACACGACTCGTGCCATTTTGGCTGAAAACACCACAAAGATTTCAACCTTTGCTATTTTGTGGGTGGGATGTAGTCACATACCAGCAAATTTATGTTGTACAACTGAAGTACATTCAGCACCCATCCTGGCACCACAAACCCACTTTTCAAAACGGGGAGGGGAGGGGAGAGAGAGAGAGAGACTCTGGGTGTTAAGAAAAGTTATGGAGAAATGTGTTGGAAAGTGTGGTTTGACAATTGCTTAACATTACACTGAAATTTCCAGACAGCCCACTTACTGAGCATTGGTAGAGTGTGCCTGGGAGTTTCTAGAAACTAAGCAACATTTGTGATTTTTTAAATGGATAATTTGTGTGTGTGGACCTGCCACGCTAAAAAGCATCCATTTTTATTTGTTTGCAGGGAGGTTAAACAGTCAGTGTGTCAGGCAAGTCTTCCCTGAGTGCATTTTCCCTGAACATTCCTGCAAAAAATCCTCTCTTTTTTGGTGTGTGTGTAAATGGAATTGTTCTGCAGTAATAATAATAATAGGGACGCGGGTGGCGCTGTGGGTAAAAGCTTCAGCGCCTAGGGCTTGCTGATCGAAGGGTCAGCGGTTCGAATCCCCGCGGCGGGGTGCGCTCCCGTTGCTCGGTCCCAGCGCCTGCCAACCTAGCAGTTCGAAAGCACCCCCGGGTGCAAGTAGATAAATAGGGACCGCTTACTGGCGGGAAAGTAAACAGCGTTTCCGTGTGCTGCGCTGGCTCGCCAGATGCAGCTTTGTCACGCTGGCCACGTGACCCGGAAGTGTCTCCCGGACAGCGCTGGCCCCCGGCCTCTAGAGTGAGATGGGCGCACAACCCTAGAGTCTGTCAAGACTGGCCCGTACGGGCAGGGGTATCTTTACCTTTAATAATAATAATAATAATAATAATAATAATATAATTTTATTTCTATCCCGCCCTCCCCAGCCAAAGCCAGGCTCAGAGCGGCTAACAACAGTAAAATAATACAACATTCTAAAATCATTTCATTATAAATTTAATTCAAATCAGATTAATGGCAACCACTGGGCTAGAGTTCTGTGAGGATTGCCAAAGGAGGGGGTCAGGCTGTGCCCTGGCCAAAGGCCTGGTAGAACAGCTTCATCTTGCAGGTCCTGCGGAAAGATGTCAAGTCCTGCAGGGCCCTAGTCTCTTGTGACAGAGCGTTCCACCAGATTGGAGCCACAGCCGAAAAAGCCCTGGCTCTGGTTGAGGCCAGCCTAACCTCTCTGTGGCCCGAGACCTCCAAGATGTTTTTGTTTGAAGACCGTAAGTTCCTCTGTGGGACATACCAGGAGAGGCGGTCCCGTAGGTACGAGGGTCCTAGGCCGTATAGGGCTTAAAAGGTTAAAACCAGCACCTTAAACCTGATCCTGTACTCCACCAGGAGCCAGTGCAGCTGGTATAGCACCGGGTGAATGTGATCTCGCAGCGAGGACCCCATAAGGAGTCTCGCTGCAGCATTCTGCACCCGCTGGAGTTTCTGGGTCAGTCTCAAGGGCAGCCCCACGTAGAGCGAGTTACAATAATCCAGTCTGGAGGTGACCGTTGCGTGGATCACAGTGGCTAGGTCAGGGCGAGAGAGGTAAGGAGCCAACTTGGAGGAGATGAAAAAATGCCACCTTTGTTATAGCTGCAATCTGCGCCTCCATGGAAAGGGAGGTGTCAAAGATTACACCCAAACTCTTAACGGATGGTGCTGGCAGAGATGGGAGTTGCCCCCCCCCCCCCAATCCCATATCGTCCGACCCAGCCAAAGGACTTGTCTTCGAAGGATTTAATTTCAACCGGCTCCCACGTAACCATGCAGCCATATCCAAGTGCTTCAAAACAGCTTTACTTACCGGGCATGTGATTGAATCTCGCCAGAAAATAGAGACAGTCAAGAAACCCCTATTGCGTAACCTGCCAGTAAACAAATCTGAATGAACGCTCAGTAAGCAAACCCCCTGGAAGTGACCCTTGAGCCAAACTGGATGCAGCAGGGACGGGAACCTGCGATCCTGGACATTTTGCACTCCAGTCATGCCTCGGTATTGGCCATCCTAGCTGGGAGCGGGGCATGGGGGTACAACCACCCCTGGAGACAGACACAGGTCCCCCCCCCCCATTCCTTGCGAAGGATTGCGCGGGTTGATTGGGACGGCGGATCGCCGTGGTTGCGTCCTTTGTGCTGCGAGCAAAGCACGGGAAAGCGAAACTCGCCTGCAGGAAAAAGCCGACCAGCGTTTGGAAACCGAGCACCAGGCGAGAATAGAAACCGAAAGTGCCATGTCCTATAAGAAGCGGCCGGCGGAGTCGCCTAGCCCAGTGGCAAAGGAAGCAATCGGTAAGAACGGAGTATTGCTCCTGCCTCCAGGAAAAGACAAAACTTCCAAGAGCAACGAGAGAGATTGCTTGGCTTTAGCTTTGTCTTTTTGAGCAACAGCCACGATCGCCCTTCCCTACGTGCAGACGGGGCGGTCCTCCTGGCCGAGCGAAGAGACCCTGGACGGCAGAATGGAGGCGGCGGCCCCCTCCCGCGAGGAGGCCATCCTGTACCTGATCTGCTGCTTCAGAGGGCGGATCAAGAGCAACATGCGCGTGGCCCCCGTGCTGGACCAGATGCCCTCTTTGCCCCACGAGGAGAAGGACGTCATCCGAGCCGTGGCGGAGCGCCGCGGGGACGTGGAAGCGGCCGAGCAGCTCCTGCGCGCCCTGGAGAAGGACCGCCGCCCGCCGGGCCTGTGCCAGGAATTCTACGAGGCGCTGTCGAGGGGCGGCTTCAGCGCCGCCGACTACGTGGACCCCAACATGAGCGAGCTGCCCTCGCCTTCCCTCGAGGCCATGGACGACACGGGCAAGTTCCTGGTGAACTTGTTCTCCTGGACTCTCGTGGAGAAGCTGAGAGCCACGCAGGTAGCCGATAAGTGCCAGCTTTTTACCTTCGAGGACGTGGAGCGGGTAGGTAACGCTGCCTGAAACAATTCGTCCGTGATCCAACCCCTCAAGAGAGAGGTATTTGGGTATATATCATAGGATCACAGAATTGCAGAGCTGGAAGGGACCATGGGGGTCATCTAGTCTAACCCCCTGAAGTGCAGGAATCTTTTGCCCAAAGTGGGGCTCAAACCCTGAGATCAAGAGTCTCACGTTCTATATCGACTGAGCTCTCTCATCCATTCACATATTTAGGGTAAGGTTAGAGGGCCCATCCCCACATTAAGATCAGGTTAAAGGTAAAGGGACCCCTGACCATTAGGTCCAGTAGTGGCCGACTCTGAGGTTGCGGCGCTCATCTCGCTTTATTGGCCGCGGGAGCTGGCGTACATGTGGGAGCTGGCATGACTAAGCCACTTCTGGCAAACCAGAGCAGCGCACGGAAACGCCGTTTACCTTCCCGCCAGAGCGGTACCTATTTATCTACTTGCACTTTGACGTGCTTTCGGACTGCTAGGTTGGCAGGAGCAGGGACCGAGCAACGGGAGCTCACCCCGTTGTGGGGATTCGAACCGCCAACCTTCTGATCGGCAAGTCCTAGGCTCTGTGGTTTAACCCACAGCGCCACCCATGTCGCTTTAAACATTCATTGTCAAGGGGATTTATTCGTTCATGGTAGTGGGGGTTGTACTTACTTTTATTGTGCGTTTTGTGCTTTCACCTTGTATTTTTATGTTGTGAACCACCCTGAGATTTACAGGTTGAAGGGCGGTATAATTAATAAACTAACTAACAAACAAACAAACCATTCTGTGGAATCGACTGGCTAAAGGCTTTCCTTGGACTGCACCACTCGAAGCTGGTGGTGGCAGGGTGGAATTGCAGGTTTGATTGCTACCTAGTGTTGCTGTGTTGTTTTTCCATACAGTCGTACCTTGGAAGTCAAACGGAATTTGTTCTGGAAGTCCATTTGACTTCCAAAACTTTCGGAAACCAAAGCGTGGCTTCTGATTGGCTGCAGGAAGTTTCTGCAGCCAATCGGAAGCCCCGTCGGATGTTCAGGTTCCAAAGAACGTTTGCAAACCGGAACAGTCACTTCCCGGTTAGCGGTGTTCAGGAACCAAAACATTTGACTCAAGGTATTCGAGAGCCAAGGTACGACTGTACAGTGGTACCTCGCAAGACGAATGCCTCGCAAAACAAAAAACTCGCTAGACGAAAGGGTTTTTTGAGCTGCTTCGCAAGACGATTTTCCCTATGGGCTTGCTTCGCAAGACGGAAATGCCTTGCAAGTTTGTTTCCCTTTTCTTAACACCGTTAATACAGTTGCGACTTGACTTTGAGGAGCAACTCATAGCACGCGGTGTGGTAGCCTTTTTTGAGGTTTTTGAAGACTTTGGTGATTTTTGAAGCTTTTCCAAAACTTTCCCGACACCGTGCTTCGCAAGACGAAAGAAATCGCAAGACGACAAAACTTGCGGAACGAATTAATTTCGTCTTGCGAGGCACCACTGTATTTGGGAAATAGGCATTCCACAGACAAATATTCAGGGCAGTCTGTCTCCTGACAAGTTATTTTTCTACATGGAAGGATTCTTCCCCACCTGCACTGAACATTCTGTCCCCATCGTAGTCCTGGAATAGTACAGCACAGGAAAAGCTTTACATTTTGATTCACACTCAGAAACACTCCATTTCTCACAGGTAGCTTGAATAATGGGTGTGACAAGTTCCTTTCCCAGAAGAAACTGTGAATGTGAAATGCATCGTTACTGGTCCAGGTTGTGCAGTTGCCCACGGAAATTGCATTTTTGAAAATACAGGACTTATGAGCTGCTTTCTCACTAATGGTTATACCAGCCTGGGGTCCTCCATATGATATGGACTACAACTCCCACCAGCCCCAGGCACTGCGGCCATTCTTGCCAGAGTTGATGGGAACCGCAGTACAAAGGAGCAAGAGAGGACCAGACTATGGAAGGCTGGTTTGCACACACCCATGGAAATACTTTTAATCCAGTATTTTCTCTGCAGAGCAATAAAGGAACCTGTTTTATAGGTACAGTCGTACCTTGGTTCTTGAACACCTTGGTACTCGGACGTTTTGGCTCCCGAACGCCGCAAACCTGAAAGTGAGTGTTCGGTTTGCGAATGTTTTTCGGAAACTGAACGTCCAACGCAGCTTTAGCTTGAGTGCAGGAAGCTCCTGCAGCCAATTGAAGCTGCACCTTGGTTTGTGAATGGTTTCAGGAGTTGAACGTACTTCCGGAATGGATTAACTTCGACAACCAAGGTATGACTGTACTATGATACATCTTACAGAAGTACCAGTGTAAGTATTCCTTCCCTCCTCCCTTTTCTTTTAACCCAGATCAGAGCCGAAAATGCAGCAACAGGGAATGCAGCAGCAGTGAGGGTGCTGCTGAGCAGAGTAGTGCAGAAGAAAGAGTGGCTGTCGCCGTTTCTGCAGGCCCTGCGTGACTCTGGGCATGAAGATGCCGCAGATATCCTAAGTGGACATAAAGAAGGTAAGAAAAATGATCTTATAGTTTTGAAAAGGTATAGTTCTTAGCCTTCGCTTTGTACATGAAGGGTCTGCAGTTGCTCTGGGGAAACAGAAACTCAGGGCTTGCCCACACTTAACCTTTCCCCTGCACTTTCCGGACTCGGTCTGCACTTGAAAGCTCTGTGTCCAAGCCCCCATTCCTTTCTCTCTCTTTTTGTTCCAGAGTTTTCCCTGTGAAAACCCACTCCTTAAAGCTGAATTGGAGCAAATGGGAATCCACAGAAAACTCAAATTGGCACTTGCTCCGATTGAGCACCAAAGAGCAGGTTTTTGCGTGGAAAGCTCTCGCGCAAAAAAGGAGAGCATTTGGACACAGAGCTTTAAAGTGTTGACTTCTGCCTGGAAAGAGCGGGGCAGAAGGTGTGAATAAGCACATGCTGGGAACTGCATATGTGTAAATTTTGACATGAAAGCTGCAGTCCAATGTACGTACGCATCACCTGTTAAAAATTGTTGAACTCAGTGAAACTTACTTCTGAGGAGATGTGCACAGGAACGTGCTGAAAGCAACAATATAAAGCACGCTTATACAATTTTAAGCAGTTGTGGAATCCTGGGAACAGCTGCCCAAGATGGTAGACTAAGACATGACTTTACCTGATTTTTGGCATGACAGATCCAAACTCAAAAATTACACCATCCATTTAAACATCACAGTATGTATTGGTTTCTAAAAATCCCAGGCAGCACCAGGCATTCCCCCTAGTGCTTAATAAAACTCATTAAATACATTAAAAAAGCAAACAAACATTCCTACTCTCCCTCCTACAGCACCTTGGTCTGAATTCACCTTGGGGAAAACGATAGAAGATCTGGGCACAGCTCTTCCAACACCTTGCTTCAAATTTGAGTTTAAAACGTGACATTGGTCTACCTTATGGTTTATTTCCCTGCCTTGTTGTGTCCCCACATTGTCTGTTTTGCTTGCCTGTGTATGGGGGCTGATCTCCGATGTTGCTAAATAACATTTTGTTTCGTGTGAACAGAGCAAATAGTCAACCGGATGCCTGCAGGTGAGACTATGGGCACTGAGGAACCTCAGGTACCTGAGAATCCCAAGCAGTTGGGGAGCAGCTTCACCTATGAGGAGAATGCTTCAGAAGAATCGTGTGGAGGGAGTTCTGCAGTTTCGGGTAACCTGTCAGCTCTGTTTTTTAAAACAAAGCTTATTTATTTACGTGGTTGCAGCATGGGAGCTGCCCTGTAGTGGAGCTCCCAAAGCACATTAAAACATATTGGGTGGAATTGTGGTCCTCAAGCTGCAAAAGGTTCCCCATCTGTCCTTAAAAAATGGTGGTGCTAGGAGCTTTTTGCTCATGTCTTGCTCTCTTGCACTCTTTTTGTAAGCTCATCATTGACCAGTAGGTGGCACCCTTAGCAATTCGTTGTTAGGAAAGTGTGGTTGCTTTACTGCACAATTTGATGCATGTTTACTCAGAGGCAAGCCCTGCAGTGGCAAATAATGCTTACCCCCTAGTAAAATGTGCTTAGGATTGCAGTCTTAGGCAAACATTTTCTTGCATTAATAGCTTGTGTAGTCTGAGCAGGTCACATTGTGACCTGTGTTTAATTCTAGATATGGCATTCAAGGTTGTGTCCCAAGTATTAAGCAAGAATTTTAGAGCTGGTAAATCTAATCAGACAAGGGCAATATAAGCATTTTGAACACATGGAAAGGTTCAGGTTTGCTTCAGCTGATGCATCTAAGATAGCCTGAGCTGTGTGGACAGCACATTCCTCTCCCTAGGTGCTTTGCTGAAAATGAGATTAGAGGGAGACCGTTCTGGTCTATCAAAATGCGAAGCACGTTAACCTATGATAGAAGTCACTGCATATCACAAAATATTTACACCCTCATTTCTGAATTGTGTCTGCCAGATTCTGACGTCAGTTTGCTGGATGCAAGCGTCAGTGATGTGAGCGAGAGTGTCGGGCGGTGCAGCCTCGCCAACGGTGATTCAGGTCTGACTTTCTCCACGGAACTCTTATTTAAAATGCGAAACATTTACACTATCTGTTGAGGGATGATATTCTTGAAACGACTGTTTCAGGATATTTAGCCTAGATTTAAAACTACTTAATTTTATTCAATGATGACTATTGAGTCTTTTACATATTTAATGCGTCTAATATGTCTGGAATACCAATGTTTTATGGACCCCCCTTTTTCCTTTCTCTTTTATGATTTTACTGTCTAAATTATGCCGACAAAGGCTGGATAAGTGAGCATTTAAGCCACATCCTTGTAGGCTGTCGAGGTAGAAACCGTGGCATTCTTCTGTCTAGCGTTGTGAGCAAAATCTATCAAAATGAATACGTGAGATCAGAACTGCTTGAGGATCAGAGAGAAAGAGAGTGTGGATTCTGTTTCTCCTTCCTGCCTCAAGATTTGATACTTGATGGAATGGAGGCTTTTCCCTCTTTCCCCTGTTGTGCAGGAAACAAGAGGTCCGAGACCAGACAACCATCTTCCTCTTAGCACTGTTTTGTACCAAAAGGGAAGGGCAGCACCCAGCCATTGGCCCAAAGCCCAGTAGCTGATGGCAGCTTGTTTGCTCTTCCCAGTAAGGAGCCCATTGCAAGTGCCAGCTGCCCTGTGGGTTGCATTCGAAAGGCGCTCTTAACCTAGAGGATGTTTATAGCGGGCTCGGAGGAAAGCTGTAATTTGGGCAGCAGGGTGCGCGTGTTCTTCCCTCCCAACTCAAGGCGTAAAGTTGTAAATATTTGTGTGCGACATCCAAAGCCTTGGAGACAGACAGGATGCAAATATCAATTTAAGGAAGGGCAATTTGTAATTCTTTGTAATTCAGCACAGCTCTTGGGATCCTTCAGTTTCTTGGATGAATTAATGTTATTAATACCTAGTAGTTCTGTTTGTATTGGGCCCACCCAATTTATTTGATAAATTAATATTCCTTCCTCCCAGGATGCTAGACTAGATGGGCCATGGGCCTGATCCAGAAGGCCCATCTTAGGTCCTTATGGTTAGAGTGTTGGATATAAGACCCAGGAGGCCAGACATCAAATCCCCACACGGTCATGAAGGTCCCTGGGTGACCAGTCACTCGCTCTCAACCTAACCTACCTCACAGGGTTGTTGTGCGGATAAAATAGGGAGGTGAATAGCCATTGTCAGGTGCTGTTGCGGTTGCTCGAGAGCAACCAGGCAGGACTCCGACCTGTGTTTTACAGGCTTTATTTTGGTGCAAAATTATTTACAGTGAAGAGTCCCAAAGCTCATGTCTGGCTCAATTGCTAGCAGAATCTGGGAGTGGTCTTTTTTTGTACCTCCCCCAACATAATGGTTTCGTTACCCCCAACCGTTTCCGCCCTTCTCTGCGCCTCAGACTACGTGCTTCCCTCCTCTCTGGCTTGCTCAGGAGCGGTGTTAAGGCTCTCACTAGCATCCTCTGGTCTTCTCCACTGGTGGGGCTTTCCTCCTCGCCAGAAGAGGAACTGCTTCGCAAGATTTTTGGAGACAGCCAATGGGAAGCTGCCCAGCCTCACAGAAGGCGGTCCCCGCTCTGCTCCATGCCGGTTTAGCGCAGCGCACAGGAGCTGACTGAGCAAGCGGCGGGGGTCCATGGGCCGGTTAAATGACCCTCATTTAGGTTGCCGACCTCTGGTTTAGCATATCGTAAAATTTTGGCAGTAGGCTTTTTGTGCTTTTCAATCCATATAGTGTCTTTTAAAATGCAGTTGTCTCTGTTTATTTGACCTCTCCCCCATAGGTCTCCAGAGTAAAACATATTATATGGTGAAACAGAAAACAATCCTGGCCCTTGAATATTATCATACAGATATAATTCTAGTCAGTAACAGGCCACATTCTTTTGACAACATCAAGCAGTCCTAAATTCAGTTGCTTTTACTATTGTTACTCATTAAATTGTATACTACTGAATGCAAAGATAGTTCACTAATCATAAAAAAATTGAATAACTTGATTAGAATACAGAATAATATAAAAGACACCGTAATTAAAATGCACAATAGAACCACTTCATTAAAATGTTGAAATATGAACAACCATGATTAATATTTGAATTGCTCCTCCTCACCTGCCAAAAATTACCCTCATGTGGTTGGCTGGGCTTGTTTTGGATATGACCCTTGAGCTGAAAAAGGTTCCCACCTATGGTGTACAGGATTGGAGCCCAATTCATCCCAAGAATGAATTGACACCAGCCGTGATGCCCAAAGGAAACTCTAGTAGCCCATCAGCCATATATTGTGGCCTGACAGGTGCTTGCACAAACATTTCTGCTGTTGAGGGGAGAAGGCAGGAGTTATCATTGGTCAAAAAACATGGGCGTCTCTGGCTTACACCTAAATCTGCATGGCGGAAATGATAGAGGAGTAGTAGAATGCTTTTCTATTTCTTGGTCTCTCTTACCTGCAGATGATGCTGAGGATGAAGAGACAAGAGTTTCACCAGAGCCAGAGCTGACTCTCAGAGACTACCAGATGGAGGTCGCCAAACCAGCCCTGGAAGGGAAGAATATTGTCCTTTGCCTCCCTACAGGCAGTGGCAAGACCCGAGTGGCCGTCTACATTGCCAAAAACCACTTGGATAAGAGAACGGAAGCCGGAGAGCATGCAAAAGTTATCGTGCTTGTCAACAAGGTACGCTGTCCAGAGGTTCTCAAACAGGGTCCCATGAACTACTAGTGGTCCTTAAAAAGCTTGCAAAACCGTCGAGGATATCTGTACCTGGCCCTGTGCTTGATGTACTTTTTTCTGACAGTTAAGATCGAGATTGTCTTTGAACCAGGGCTGGGTTATCAAACAGGCTAATAAGACCCTAATCCAGGTGTGGTGATCACACAGGGCCCCCGGACGTTTGACGGTCTATTGACCCTGTGCCACCACTGTGATTGCTTTCTTCGCTGCCACCACCCCGCTTCTCACGGGGACACACGGAGTCCAGACAGTTGTTAACATTAACAAATAATCAAGTTTATTTTTAAATGCAGGAACAAGCGTATGGTTTCAGTTTATTTTTCTCTTGTCAGTTTCTTAATCTTAGTTCCTAACAACTCCAAACTGATTATTCCAACTATCTATCTGACTCAACCTAACAATTCCTCTAACTCTTTCTCACAATACAACTCTGCCGACCCACACCTAATCCTCCCTCTTCCTTCTTCACCTCCCAATCCTCAACTCCCAACTCCCAAACCTCAACTGACTTTCAAAACCTCCCACTCTAACTTTTACTCCCCCCTTGCATTCTCACTGGCCAATCACATCACACCCATTTTAACCCTTTCCTTATGACCCATCCTAGGAGGCAAACGCCACATTAGGGTTTCCCAGTCTTTGGTCTCCCGCTGTTTTGGACTACAACTCCCATCATCCCTAGCTAGCAGGACCAGTGGTCAGAGATTATGAGAGTTGTAGTCCAAAAACAGCTGGAGACCCAAGGTTTGGAAACCCTGCCCCAGTCTTAAGGCCAATGATTTTCTTAAAAATGATGTTGGTGTGGCCTCTCCTTAAAGCATTACCAGAAAGTTGTAAAATTGTGCCTGCTCTTGGGTCTATAAAGCAAAAACAAACGCTTATTAAGCGGTACACCAAGGTGCCCAACAAAACTTCAAGCAGTCCAACGAGGCGGGGAGACAATTTTGAGAACCGCTATGCTATCTGCTTATGTGAGTCATGCAAGCACAGAACTGTAGGATGGCGGGCATTTGGTTCCAAAATAACGAAATCCTGCATTCTGAGCGGAAGCACAGTTCATATTCCTGCCTTGCAGGGGGTTGGACTAGATCAGGGGTCAGCAACCTTTTTCAGCCGTGGGCCGGTCCACTGTCCCTCATTCCTTGTGGGGGGCCGGACTATATTTTTGGGGGGAAATGAACGAATTCCTATGCCCCACAAATAACCCAGAGGTGCATTTTAAATAAAAGCACACATTCTACCCATGTAAAAACACGCTGATTCCCGGACCGTCCGCAGGCCGGATTTAGAAGGCGATTGGGCCGGATCTGGCCCCCAGGCCTTAGGTTGCCTACACATGGACTAGATGATCTTCAGAATCCCTTCCAACTCTACAATTCTGTGATTCATGTTAATGGGGTAAGCTTGCATAACCTTTGGCCAAAACTCCTTAGCATGCTTTGGATGCTACACAAAGAGCTGAAAGAAAGGTCATTATTACAGTAGGGGCTTAGTTGTATCCCCAACTCTTGGCTGGAAACCTTTTCCTAGGTGCCATTGGTGGAGCAGCATTTCCGGAAAGAATTTCACCCCTTCCTGAAGCATCGGTATCGCGTCATTGGGCTGAGCGGTGCCTCTCAGCTGAAAATTTCCTTCCCTGCAGTTGTCAGAGATTACGATGTCATTATCTGCACAGCTCAGATCCTTGAGAATGCATTGCAAAATGCAGACCAGGACGAAGAAGAGGGAGTTCAGTTAAAAGGTATTTATTGTGGATAACTGTGTGCCTGTTCGTGGTTCTGAGGCCCTAAACACATTTTGTTTGTGTACCTTTAGAAACATGCTTAAAACAGACACTTAGATTTTGGAAGAAAAGAGGCCGCTAGGTCTCAAATTGGGACATGCTGCTTATGGAATACTTTAATAATCATCAATAACAATTTTATTATTTATACCCGGCCACTCTGGGAGGCTTCCAACACATAAAAACATAATAAAAGGTCAAACATTAAAAACTTCCCACTACAGAACTGTCTTCAGATGTCTTATAAAAGTTGTGTAGTTCTTTATCTCCTTGTCATGTGATGGGAAGGCATTCCACAGGGAGGGCACCACTGCCAAGAAGGCCCTTTGCCTGGTTTCCTATAGCTTCACTTCTCCACTTTTTTCAAAAGAACCTCTGAGTAGACATGGTTAGGATTGTGCACTGTGCATTATGTCTCTCGGGGCCAAACTATGCAGGCTGCCAATCTGGACTGGGTTTATTGCAAGCAACCAGTTGTGTGTGTGTGTGTGTGTGTGTGTGTTCCGATGGAAATGGGTGCCCTAATCCCAAACAAAAGTTGCAATCCTTCCTGGGACTTTATGGTGAATGGCTGGTAAGACACCTTATTAAACAAATAAATGTTTTCCCTCAGAGTTCTCCCTGATCATCATTGATGAATGCCATCACACTCAGAAGGAAGCGGTGTATAACGGTATCATGCGCCAGTACTTAAAAGAGAAGAGGGACAATGAGAAGCGAAGGAAAGAGGGCGAGCAGTGTTCTCCACAAGCTCAGGTTCTGGGACTGACAGCTTCACCTGGCGTCGGAGGTGCGAAAAATGCGGCAAAGGCTGAGCAGCATATTTTGAAAGTAAGTCACCATAGACTTGGAAGGTCAAGTCGGGATCCAAACCAATGGGGGAGTGGGGCAGATTGATACAGAAAAATTCAATCTCATATTTTATGTCACAAAAATGCATCAAATAATATTTTTTTTGGCTTGATGCATGGCATAACTAATCAATATTATAATACCAATCAAAAGAACCATTAAAGTTAGACGATAATAAGAATGTAATGACTTCGGTTTTAAAAAAGGGGTTTTTATCATTCTGCCCCACCTACGGGGCACTTTGATACATTGGACGGGGCACTTTCATACAAAGCGTAAATTGTATGAGTATGATAATTATTTGCAAAAATTTAATGAAGAAACAATTTTTAATTGTGAGAGATCATAATCAGCCTTACAATTTGTTACTTAAAATCTAAATTATGTATCAAAACTAACAGTGTTTCACACACATCATAGACTTTATGGCAGGTTTTCTTAACAAAACATCAAAACTTAATGTTAATCTTTCCTCAAACACCTATCCATTAAAAAAAAGACAAACATACAAGATCCTGGGTTTTCCCTGAGATATGACACATGATAATCAGTCATACTATATTTAGAAATGACTTCGGCCACATAGTAAACAACAGTTTTTCTTTTCCAATTTAATGAGTTTAGAGATTTCAGGCAAATTTGTATATTGGAGCACTTTTGTACACTAGCGGGGCACTTTTATATATATCAATGTGCCCCATGTCTTAGTGTATCAAAATGCCCCAACAGAATTTTTTTTAAAAACCCTAACAATTATTAATAAAACCATTGAACTTATTTAAAAATCACGTGTAATCCTGATTACTGAGTAGAATAACTTACCTTTGGTATTTTAAAATCTTAACTAAATGACGTAAAACAGTGTTGGAACACTTTTACATTTCGCATAATTTTTTAGTTGGCCGAACTAAAAACACACCTACTCTCGTCAAACACCAACAGCTAACTGGCAGGCAGCGCGGTTGCAAGTGTTGTACTCCCACATGTAAAGACACGTTTTAGTGATGTCGCGACACGATTAACGTTTCTCGATATTGAAATATTGTTGGTGTATCAATGTGCCCCACTTCCCCCTATATTGTTGAATTAGGATTTGACTGCTTTCTTTAATTTATTGTTGGTTGGTGTGTTGTTGTTGTTTTTAAAAATCAATCAATAACAACAACAACATTAATTTGCCTATTTGCAAAAGCAGAGATGGGAGGATTTGGAAAAGGCCAACTGCGAATGAGAAAACCAGAGGATGAGGAAGCCAGAAATCAAAGCCACAACCATAAATCTATATTTTGGATTGGGCAAAACATTGTTACTGAAGCCAAAAAACCCCCACTATGCATATATTTATTCATGGTTGGGCACCCTTATTAATCATCTGAGGTAGTGAAAGCTTAATTAGAAAATATATGTTAAGACTGATTTCATGGGGAGAAATGTTACGTCTTTAGGCAGCATTACTCACAAAATGCATGTGCCATGTCTGTTATAACCTTCCTGCTTCCAGATATGTGCCAATCTCGATGCAGATGGAATTATGACAGTTCAAGAACATGCCCTACAGCTGAAGGATCAGGTGAAAGAACCCTCCAAGAAATTTGAGATTGCAGACAACAAGAGAAAGGTATGGATTTTTGTTGAGGCTTTTTCTCGTTGAATTTATTTCTTTCTTCTCTGTTTTTGCCTCTTCATAATAAATCTGGCACTTCATAAGCGAGCCCACCTTGAAGCAAGGCGCTTCATGGACTATAAGATTCAACTTCAGGTCTATCCAAGTCTGCTTCTTTCTCTCCCCCCCTCCACCCCACCCCAAACGGAACCATCTACGTATAACTTGTTTCCTTTTGGGCCAGAATTGAATTGGGTGGAATCTGAGGGCATGAACCCTGCCACATTTCAGAAGGATAGCCATGGTGGTTTCCCCACAAGGAAAGGCATTACAGTTTTAGAGTGGGTAAGAAAGGCATTCCCCCTCGTGTGCATCCTCAGTCAAACAGCCACTACAACAAAGCAAGACGAAATAAGTGAACCTATGTTTCTGTGGGCCACAAAATAACAAGCAGACATATGTATCCGTGGGCCACTGAAAACCATCCACAGTGGTACCTCGGGTTACATATGCTTCAGGTTACATACGCTTCAGGTTACACACTCTGCTAACCCAGAAACAGTGCTTCAGGTTAAGAACTTTGCTTCAGGATAAGAACAGAAATCGGGCTCCAGCGGCGCGGCGGCAGCAGGAGGCCCCATTAGCTAAAGTGGTGCTTCAGGTTAAGAACAGTTTCAGGTTAAGAACGGACCTCCGGAACAAATTAAGTACTTAACCTGAGGTATCACTGTAGGGGACTTTGTGTGACCTGCAGTTTGTGTCCTTGCGTTATCATGGAAGCAAGATTTCATTTCAGCTGGAGGTTTCCATCTGTTTTGATATGCACACTATCAAAGAGAGAAGCAGGGGTGTCTTACCCATAGAGGCTAGTGGTGCAGGGCACCAAGTTCTGGAGGGCACCAGGGAAGAGGCAGAGGCTGGCATCAGCTCACCGCCCTTGCCCGCCTCTGCCATGCCGCGCCGAAGCAGTGCCACACCCGAAGCCTCCGCGCACGAAGCGGCCAGCTGAGTTGGGAGGCGTCATGTCCAGCCTCCACCTCTTCCCCGACACTTTCTCTGCACCTCTGTTGTATCCAGGCTGGCAACCTGGGGGCCATTTTCATGAGCTGCATAGGCATAACCATTTGTTGCTTGATAATTGGCTTGCTGTGAAGTAATTGGGCTATTTTGTTCATGTCTAGGGGAGTATGTACTTGTTTATATAAATATTCTCTCTCGCTGATGTAAAACTGAAGGAATTCGTATCCCTTGTTGATGTTGGCAGAGTATCCCTTCCCTCATTACTGAGTGAGTGCCCATGTTTTTCATTTTTAGGATCCGTTCAGAGAGAAACTCATAAACATAATGACAGGGATCCAGAGCTATTGTCAATTCAACCCAAGGGCTGAGTATGGATCTCAGACCTATGAACAGTGGGTGATTCAAGAGGAGAAGAAAGGTAACCATGTTTTTAAGTGTTTTGTAATGTTTTGCCATGTCGGTTGTCCAAGACTCTCCCAGACACCTGTCTGTTGGTTTGGTAAAATTTGTTTCCCCCGCCCCTCCTGCCTAGCTGCCAAAGAAGAACATCGCAAGCAGCGGGTCTGTGCAGAGCATTTGAAGAAATACAACGATGCCTTGATAATTAATGACACCATCCGAATGATTGATGCGTATAATCATCTCAAAAGCTTCTACAAGGAAGAAAAGAGTAAGAAGAAGGCAGTGAATGAACACAATGAGGATCAGCCAGGAGCATCAAAACCAGATGAAACTGATGCATTTCTTATAGATTTGTTTTATGGTAAGCATGAGACCCTTGGCAAATTGCCATATATTCTTCCACTAACCTCTGTGCAAATGCAAATAAGAACCCAAATCCGACCATTGCTTATAGTTAGGTTACCCTACTCAGAAAATAGTAGCTTGAACATAGTGGCTGACAGGGACACAGTGATGACATCAGAAGTTTACATCTGTGGGACTCCTTTTCTTTAGCATCCTAGGTTATTGCGGGCTGCCTTTCACTTCCAGCAGAGATGGGAAGCCCAAATGTTGCTTGATTTACTGATCCCATTACCCTCGCCCAGCATCGCCAGTGGATGAAGGGAGTTCTCTGGAGCAGGAGCAGGTGTGGGTGCTTACATGACCTCCCATAACAGGAGTTGCTACGGTTTACTAGAAGAGAGAGGGGAAGGGGTGAACTCAGTATGGTGCAAATGCATGGACTGCAGTGCTGGATCGGTTCCACCAGAGCATTAGAACTGCACCAACCTTGCCACTGTCTCTCCCTCCCAGTAAGCCACAGGAACATCAGGGCCTGGAAGTCCCATACAGGTTGATGCCTGCCCCACTGACCACTGCCTTTCTGGAAGGCCATAGATTCCCCACCCATGGCTTACATAGTAAGGGGAATATCAGTTAAAGCACATCCTTGCCACCTTTCCCCCTTAATTGTGATGCACAAACACATACACACCCTTTTTTATTAGAGTTTAATTGTTCCTTAATTAGCAGTTTGCAGCTAATTGGTGTGATGGAGAAGCAGATTGATTAAGCAATAAAATGGCAGGACCAGATTCAGAAATTAGCATCTGACTGGTCTTGCCCATCAGCCTTTCTTTCTTTTTTCCATTGTTTGCTAATGAAATCTTTCAAGTTTCACTCAGTATCATTTATTGCTTATTTGGTGAATTGTATCCCACCTTTCTACCCAATGGTGCTCAAGGTGGTGACAAGTATGAAGCTTTTATTAAGTATGATGGCATTACTTACTTTTATTTTTGCACAGACTAAATATCTGTACTAGCATTTCTGTGATGCAACGAAGCCACCATGATCCTATATTGAACGTTGGTATTTGCTATGTGCTATAGGCTATAAATCACATATACCCAACAGGTTACCCTCCAGAGGTTGTTGGAACCCAACTCTGATCACCCGTAGCCAACATGGCCAATTGTCTGGGCAGATGGGAGTTGTAGTCCAATAACACATGGGGAGTGACAAGTTAGGTTCAGTGTTTTATTCATTTATGCCTGTTCGTTTTTATAGCGAAAGAGAAGGAGCTGAAGCAGTTAGCCAGTGAAGCAAAATACGAAAATGAAAAGCTGACCAAGCTGCGTAGAACATTAATGGAAGAATTCACAAAGACATCTGAGCCCAGAGGAATCATTTTCACAAAGACTCGGCAAAGTGCTGTTGCTCTCCATCAGTGGATTGAAGAGGACCCAAAATTTGAGGACGTTAAAGTGAAATCTCACTATCTTATTGGTGCCGGGCACAATAGTGAGTTTAAGCCCATGACTCAGGTAAAGAATGAAGGTTAAATATGATATCATATTTTTCTTTACCACGCAGTTGGGAGGGAACAGATTCTCTGATAGGTGGAGTAGGAATCCTTGCCTGTTCTTATCCTGACTATTTGATTTGGTGAGTACTTGAATAAACCCCAAGGAATAAGTGGTAATAAATCCAAAAAGTGATACTCTTGGAGAAAGTCATTTAAGATTAGCATCTTACTCATTTTTCTCCTATAATCTGGTGTCACTACCAAAATAGAGAGGGCAGCTCCTACAAGGATATGCTGAGCCTTTTGTTTATCATGTTCCTTCTGCCACAAACAAGCCCAAAATCCAATTTTTGTTTCCTCACTTTGTGCTTTTTCTATTTAAAAAGCAAGGGCAGCCAGAGCAGCAAAGAGAAGGAGTGTGACGTAACACGAGGGTTCGAGGAAGGCTGCCTCGTGGCCTACAAAGTCCCCTCAGGCCCAGAAGCTAAAATAGCACTCCCAGTAAAGAAGTGAGAGGATGCCAGGCATTGCGGCACTAGCACATTTTGTCCCAGGACCTCTAGCTGTGCAAATAGCATCCTTGGCGAAGAAGTGCAAGGATGCCAGGGGAGGAGAAAATGCAGGAGGTGAGCAGTTCTTGCCCACCAAAGTCTACTCTAAGCCTTCGGGGAGAGATGGCCAATAAGAAGAATGCGGCGAGACTTGGGGAAGGGTCCTTTGGTTCTGACTCCTCCCTCTCGCCTATTGATGGGGGAAAGTGGCATTCACAGCTTTTCAGCGAATAAATAGATTCCAATGGAGAACATTCAGGATAGGTAGCTAGTTGGAAGAAAGGGCTGGAGATGCCACCATGCCTCCTCTGATTTATCCACTTCCAGCATTTAGTACCGAGAGGCTTGTTGTAGAAGGAAACCCAAAGAAAGGCCATGCAAACCTAGAGATGTTCCTCTAACATCTAAGCTTTTCAGAAAGAGGAAGATTCTACTTAGCACTTCCAAGCCATCAAGTAGGGTGAAAGGACAGAGGACCATGTTTAAGAGCAGATCTCATGGGAAATCCACAAGAAGCTGCTTGGGATTTTACTAGTATAGTATCTTTTTGAGGTGGGTTTTGTGTGAAACTGTATTTGTGTCTCCTGTCCATCAAACCCAGTTGAGCTAAACCCCCTACTGTAGAAGAACCAGTATTATCCATTCAAAGCTTTTGAGAAGATTTATGCCTTGTGTTATGGTTGCTGAAAGTTGGGCTCCTTTGTAAATTGGTTCAGAAGCAATGTTGGATATGTAAGCACGGAAAACTTATGTGCAACTCGCCAAACCCCCATGACTTGCCCATTAGCTGTCGAATGCATTTTTCCTTCCATTAATGAACATGTTTGCGATGTGTTTCCACAGAATGAACAAAAGGAAGTCATTGAAAAATTTCGTGCTGGAAAAGTCACCCTCCTTATTGCTACTACTGTGGCAGAAGAAGGCCTGGATATCCCAGAATGCAACATAGTTATCCGCTATGGCCTTGTTACCAATGAAATAGCTATGATGCAGGTATGCCCCATTTGTATGTTTAGATTTGTTTTCTCCCTGATCACCCTAGAGAGTTATTAAAACAAAATACCACGTAAAAACACTTTTTTTAAAAAAAGCAGCAGTATAAAAACAGGTAAAAGCACATAATAAGAATTTAATAATAATAATTTATTATTTATACCCCGCCCATCCGGCTGGGTTTAAGAGCAACTCAAACAAAAATTTGTGGGGTTCAAGCACATGAAACAGCCCAATCTTATGGGTTTTTCTGTTTCATCTCCTGCAGAGAAAATGGCATTCCATTCAGAAAATGCCCATTTTGTGCATATATACAGAACCATTTTACACAGATAAATACATTAGCAGGGTTTTAGGATTACTTGTAATTTTGTTATGAATGGACAATAGGTAATTTAAATGATTTTCGAAGTTAACAATGGACATTGATAAATAATGGAACATTGATAAATAATGAAACCAAGGAAGGGACATGGGGGAAGTCAATTTTTTTTGTACTAATTTGATTTTGTATTGAAGTTCTTTGTTTTGTTTTGTTTTGGGGAAAAGTAATAAATTGTTATCAGAAAATGCCCATTTTGGGGTTGCTGCCCTATGATATTCTGTAGGACAAGGGTGCCTTGAGTAGAATTTCCCTGGACGATTTATCTTACAGGTCTACACAGGTGCAGGCAGTCTTTCAGGTAACCTGGTCCCAAGTTATTTAGGACTTTATACG
Organism: Podarcis muralis; assembly: GCF_964188315.1. Taxonomy (NCBI): domain Eukaryota; kingdom Metazoa; phylum Chordata; class Lepidosauria; order Squamata; family Lacertidae; genus Podarcis; species Podarcis muralis. Next base: position 106,889,518 of record NC_135655.1, on the reverse strand, counting down.
CTAACAATAAAGCCTTGAACAAGGCCAGGGAGCTTATTACTTATAGGCTTTTGGTGAGCATTTCGCTAACCTGCTGGAAACGAGATTTGTGGCTTGGTCCAGGATCGCTGCTCACCCCTCGGAAGGCAGGAGACACACCCCGACTCCTGCTTGTATGTACACCTGAACGTGCCCTGTATTTATTTATCTATTTGCCTTGTCTGTTCCAGGCTCGTGGACGAGCTCGAGCAGACGAGAGCACCTATGTGCTTGTGGCCTCGGGGGAATCGGGAGCTGTGGAACGTGAAAGCGTCAACATGTTCCGCGAGACATTGATGCACAAAGCAATCAAACGTGTCCAGGCGATGCCCAGAGAAGAGTATATACGTAAGGTAAATGGCCCATACCGTAGCTAAGGCTGCTCTGGTTCCAAAAAGAGCAGCCACGTTGGTCTTTAACTTGGAAAAGTAAGTTGGGAGGGGGAGCCTCGTGGCTGCCCCTCTTTGCACATCACTGCCACATGCAGCTCCTTTGGCAAGGAAGAGACCCATCCACCCACCCTCCTTTATAATACAGGTTACAGACTCTGTTAACCCAGAAATATTACCTCGGGTAATATTTGCTTCAGGATGAGAACAGAAATCGTGCTCCGGTGGCGCAGCGGCAGCAGGAGGCCCCATTAGCTAAAGTGGTGCTTCAGGTTAAGAACAGTTTCAGGTTAAGAACGGACCTCCAGAACGAATTAAGTTCTTAACGCGAGGTACCACTGTACCAGCAGCAGGTTGTCTTCTCAAATACAGTGGTACCTCGGGTTACATACACTTCAGGTTACATATCTTTCAGGTTACAGACTCCGCTAACCCAGTTCTTAACCTTGGGTTAAGAACTTTCCTTCAGGATAAGAACAGAAATCGTGTTCCAGTGGCGCAGCTAAAGTGGTGCTTCAGGTTAAGAACAGTTTCAGGTTAAGAACGGACCTCCAGAACGAATTAAGTACTTAACCCGAGGTACCACTGTAAAGGAAAGCTCTGGGCTGATGTGTGAGGCCAGTGGATTGGGGTTCTTTGCTCCCCCACTTCCCTAGAACTGACTGCTTCAGCTGGCATCAAATGGATCTGAGAGGACCAGATGGGTAAAAGAGTAAGAGGAGATCCGGAAAGATCTGTGTCCTTGCGTGTGAAGCCACCCAGTTTGCTTCATGGCCCCCGGGTCCTAGTCCGACACTCAAACCCCTCCTTTATACTGGTTCACTTACTTTTACCAACCTATGATACAGGACTGCAACAAGATAAGGCTTTGAATGTGGGGCAGGGCAAATGGTGTGCAAATCCTAAGTGGCGGTGTTACTAACAGTGCGGTGTTTCTCTTTATTTTACTTCAGTGTGGTGGTTCTCTTAATCTTTGGCTGATTGATATTCCATAGGGAATATTGCCTGGCGCCTTTATTATACACCTTTAGGCGCCAGGAAAAGATGGTGCATTTTAACCAGGACTTTGGCTGATCTGATTTACATCCTATACCCTTTAAAAATGCCTTTTTTTGCCAGGAGGGGGGAACTATTGGGTTGTTTTTATTTAATTATGTATTTTGTGGTTTTATATCTTGATTTTATTCTGTGAACCGCCTTGAGACCCCTGGGTATAGGGTGGTATAATAATAATAATAATGCCTTTTAAATGTGTCTGCAGGAAGGGAGAGCTATTGTTTTGCTGTCTTGTTTTACGTATTTACTTGTTTTTATCCTGTGTTTTATTCTGTGAGCTGCCCTGAGATCTTATGATGAAGGGTAGTATATAAATCTGATTTTATTATTATTTATTATTATTATTTATTAATCTTAGTGTATCTGCCCCATTTACATCTAAAGCCTCAGGTGGGTATCTCTCATCTTGGCTCTGCTACAGTGAGAATGCAAAGTTAAATGAGGCTGAGGGAAAGATTCTCATCCCCTGCCTTATACACAGATGGACCAGTTTAGTTTAGCCTCGAGAAAAGCAGATGGAGTGAATGTACCCACATATTTTTGGTTCAAACATTCTTAGTTGTAAAAAAATAGAAGGGTGCATTTTTTCCTCTCTTTTAGTTTAAAATAATTGCATGTTACTAACGGCTTGTAGATTTGATGTTTTGTGATTGCTTGTATTATGTAGTGCTGCTGCTAATTTCTGTTTCAGATGTCATATTGTCTTAAATCTTTTATTTTGTGTTGGAACTCGCTTTGGGATTGCATCCATGGCGAAAAGCAGAGTCTACACATTTTAAAAATAAATAGAAATAAAATAGATCAATGTTAACCTGTAAAGCGGCCTAAGAATATGGAGGGAAGGGGAAGAGTCATTACCTGTTGTGGCAAATTATAAACTAAATAAGATAAATAGTTCAAAGTAAGCCAATATAATATAGGTGGTTGTTTTAGTACTGTGGTTATTTGATTAATAGGCAGAAAAACAAGAGTGGTTTTTATTATTTATTTAGGGAAGCTTTTAATGTTTGATGTATTACTGTATTTTAATATTTGGTTGGAAGCCGCCCAGAGTGGCTGTGGAAGCCCAGCCAGATGGGCGGGGTATAAATAATAAATTATTATTATTAATTATTATTAAATGCCTCTTGAATCGGTTTCCTAACATGAAGTGTTCAGGTTCACCTCAAACTTGTGACTTCTTTTTGGAGGGGGGGGGAAGGCTGATGACTTCATATGCGCTTTGTTCCTTCATTAGATACGAGACTTTCAGCTGCAAAGCAAGATGGAGGCAAAAATGAAAGAAAGGAAAGAACAGTCAAAGAAACGCAAGGAACAGCCATCCTTGATCAAGTTCCTCTGCAAAAACTGTACCAAGCTGACCTGTTCAGGAGAAGACATACAGGTCATTGAAGACATGCATCATGTCAGTGTCAAAACGGAATTTGCGTAAGTGTCCTCCTCGGGCCTCTTGGTAGAGAAGCCTTTGTAATTTATTATTTATACCCCGCCCATCTGGCTGAGTCTCCCCAGCCACTCTGGGTGGCTTCCAATCAAGTGTTAAAAACAGTACAGCATTAAATATTAAAAACTTCCCTGAACAGGGCTGCCTTCAGATGTCTTTTAAAGATAGGATAGCTGCTTATTTCCTTCACATCTGAAGGGAGGGTGTTCCACAGGGTGGGCGCCACTACCGAGAAGGCCCTCTGTCTGGTTCCCTGTAACCTCACTTCTCGCAATGAGGGAAACCACCAGAAGGCCCTCAGCGCTGGATCTCAGTGTCCGGGCTGAACGATGGGGGTGGAGACGCTCCTTCAGGTATACTGGACCAAGGCCGTTTAGGGCTTTAAAGGTCAACACCAACACTTTGAATTGTGCTCGGAAACGTACTGGGAGCCAATGCAGATCTCTCAGGACCAGTGTTATGTGGTTCCGGCTGCCGCATTCTGGATTATTATTTAGGCAGCTGAGAGCAGGAGGAATGTCCAGAAGTGGAAATGGGTGGAACACACCTTCCCTTGCCTCCCTGACCTTTCACTGCTGTGACCTGTATTATCCTAATTCTTACTTATCTATCATTTTAGGGACCTTTATATTAAAAGAGAAAACAAGACTCTGCAAGCAAAAGCAGCGGATTATCAAACCAATTGGGAAATTATCTGCAAAGATTGTGGACAAGTAAGTGTCTTGTTATGGGCTTGTAAATTTTGGTTGCCTTAATAATCAGCGATTGTTTTACTCAGTTGTCATCTTTTCCTTACGGATTCCTTCATTTATTTCCCAGGTTTGGGGAAATATGATGGTGTTCCGAGGCCTAGACCTGCCTTGCTTGCAAATAAAAAATTTTGTGGTTTCGTTCAACGACAAGAAAACTTCTGTCAAAAAGCTCTTCAAAAGATGGGGCGAGCTGCCCATCAAGTTTCCAGATTTCAGTTATGCGGATCATTGCATTTCCAGTGATGATGATTAAGAAGGCTTCAGAGAGAGAGAGATTCTAAGGCATGTGGAGATGCTAAGATTGCGCACTCAGGTTCTGAATAGGGAAAAGTTTACCTGAGCATGTTTATGACTTGAGGACCACAGCACCAAGCAATGGCTTGTATGCATGGCAAGAGCTTTCTTTTCGCATCAAATTCTGAGTAGAGTCAGTTCATGCATTCAGCTGTGAGTCACAGAGTGGGAAGGAATAGTTGCGTGGTGCCCACACTTGTATAAATTAGCTCAACAATGTGGAATTGCCAAGTGCAGTCGAAAGCTTCTGGGGAGGGTCATTTTGCTTGGGAGTTTGCATTCGACCCTGCAGTGGCTGTCTAGGGTGGACCAACGTCATCAGACCATGTGGAACCATGTCTCTAATCAGCAAACAGCATTAAATAAAACAGTGGCGTAGCGTGGGGGGTGCAGGGGGGGCCGGCCGCACCGGGCGCAACATCTGGGGTTAGGGCAAATCCACGGGTTAGGGGGCGCAAATCCACAGGTCAGGGGCGGAAATCCACGGGTTAGGGGGCGCAAATTACTTGCCTTGCCCCGGGTGCTGACAACCCACGCTACGCCACTGAAATAAAACCCATGTTACCAATTCTTCTATTGCCTAATACACAGCTGATGCTATATTCAAGTTCCTGTGCAATTCATCAATAAAAGCACATTTCCTAAATTGATTTGTGATCAAACTTTTAACAAAAGAGGCAAAGTCTGCTGATGTTTTTCTGAATCTAGTGCCTTGTTTATGTTACAAATATATATGTATTTCAGCTACAAAATGTTTTGCACTTTAGTACCGGGCAGCTTGTTGCTCAATGTTTCTGTTAAATAAAAATAAAATAAAAATTGGCCATTGGTGACTTTCTGTTCTCTCTTTTTTAAACTGTTTTTGACTGCAATCCTAATCCCATTTAACAGGTAATAAACCCCCATTTAACTCACCGGGACTTATTTCTGAGTAGTCACCTATAGGATTGCACTTGTTGGTTTATTGACATAAATCAGGCATGGGGAATCTGGCTATGCTGCTGTTTGCTGAATCTACTACTCCCATCAGCCCTATATAGCATGGCCAGTGGCATGGCATGATGGGAGTTGTAGTTCAGAAACAGCTGGCGGATCAGAGGTTCTCCACACCTGCTCTAAATGTAAAAGGTTGTATTCTCAGAAGGAAAAAGAGTATGGATTTATAAATTAGGAAGCCTGGGGCACAGGTGAGTGGCATTCTTGGGGAAATTGTATATTTATAACATCTTGGATAAAAGAGAAAGTATTGTTAAACAGGTTCTTAATATTACCATAAAGAAGCAAAGTGAAAGGGCAAGTATCTTAGCACTTGTATGTATGTGGATTGTATTCACTGTGTGATGCATCTACACTAGCTGTTTAATTTGGAGTGGGCATCATTCATTCCATTAAAAAAAAAAGTTCAGATTTTTATAGAGAATTCAGATTACATTGTATCTTCTGGTATTTTTCATGTTGCTTTCTGGGATAGGATTTTTGTCTTAAAGCACAATTTTATTGCGAACCTACCCAGTGTAGATTTGCAAAGAATTATTGGGGCTTTTAAGGCCACTGTCACTTTAATTAGTGGTATAATTGTCATGTCATTAGTCAGTTCCTACACCAAAAAGGACCCCGATTTGCATAAGATACGCATATGGTAAAAATGTAAAGGTAAAGGACCCCTAGCAGTTGTGAACTACTCTGGGGTTGCGGCGCTCATCTCACTTTACAGGCCGAGGGAGCCGACGCTTGTCCGTAGACAGTTTTTCCGAGTCATGTGGCCAGCATGACTAAGCCGCTTCTGGCACAACGGAACACCGAAACCAGAGCAGCGCACGGAAATGCTGTTTTTTACCTTCCCGCCGGAGTGGTACCTATTTATCTACTTGTACTTTTTTTGGCGTGCTTTCAAACTGCTAGGTTGGCAGGAGCTGGGACTGAGCAACAGGAGCTCACTCCGTTGCGTGGATTCGAACCGCCGACCTTCTGATCGGCAAGCCCAAGAGGCTCAGTGGTTTAGACCACAGAGCCACCCGCGTCCTATGTATATGGTAATGTACATTAATAGATGCAACTGCACGTTGCAATTTAAATAGAAATACATTGCCATGGGGGGGGATACTTTGGCCACCTCATGAGAAGAGAAGACTCCCTGGAAAAGACCCTGATGTTGGGAAAGATGGAGGGCACAAGGAGAAGGGGACGAGATTGCTGGACAGTGTTCTCGAAGCTACCAGCATGAGTTTAACCAAACTGGGAGTCAGTGGAAGACAGTGGAAGACCTGGCATGCTCTGGTCCATGGAGTCACGAAGAGTCGGACACGACTAAACGACTAAACCAACAACAAGAGGGGAAAACACCAAGTGGCTTGGATGGATGCTCAGTCTGCTGGCAGGGTGCTGCTCCAGGCTCCTCTATATTTTTATGCTTCCTTTTCTTTCATTCTTTCTTTTTCAACAAAAATAACAAACAACAGACAACCACAAACAAAGAAAATTATACACAACAACAATATCAAATCCATAAAATGGGATTCTCCTGTGACTTCCCTCCTCTTGTTCCTTAAATTCCCTTTTCAACTGCATGTCATTTCTACTCCAAATTGGGTTTTTTGCCTCAAATTTCCTATATTCTGAAATTACACGTGTTCTTAAAATCCTGTTTAAATGTATTAACCTGTTTACAATACTTTTGCAAATACATAATAAACATTTACCATGCTTTTTAAAAATTTCTTATCATCTTGGTTCCTTATCTTTAAACCAGACTTGTCCAGAGCAACCCACGAACAGAGGACACCTTCAGATAGAGGGGAGAACAGGACTGTCCTCTGCAAAGGAGGACGGCCAATCTTAATTCCATCCATTCGTTGCTACTAACTTAAGTCCTTCTTATGCAATTGGCTCTCCTTTGGATTCGGGCCTACCTCTGTAATGCAAGGCAGAGCTGCTATTTTTAAAATATATTTTAAAGAGGCAAGACAACTGGGGGGGGGGCTGGTTCACCAACAGGCCTGTGAGAAGCCTCCCTGCCAAAAAACAAACAAACTCAGAGAACCTACCTGCTTTGCTCAGTATGGTGGTGAAGGAAAGGAGGTCGTCTTCTCTTCCAAGGCGTTCCTGTGAGCAGATGTTGGATAAAGTTGCTCCTCAGTTGCAGGAGGTAAGGGAAAATGGCAATCTTGCACCGAGGTAGACTTCTAGTTTAACTCGTGCACAGTTTGGGTGGCAATTTTACACGTGGACTCAAGTCTCTGCTACTTTTAAGACTCTTAAAATGCTTGCAGATCCAATAGCATGGCAAGTTGTCGTTGCTGTTGAATTTGCTTGCAACTGCTCTGTTTTGCATTAAGGTGGTCCCTGGTTCAAATCTCGTCTCAGCCAGAGATATCTCTTTAATTAGCTAGATTCTCTTCCCCAGCCACCCAGCCACAATACTGTGAAAATAACATTGGCCTACTATGTTGTACACGGGCACAGAGAACTCTCTGTACTCTTTAAGACCAGGGGTCAGCAACCTTTCTCAGCCGTGGGCCAGTCCAGCGTCTCTCAGACTATGTGGTGGGCTGGACTATATTTTGTCGGGGGGGGGGGGGATGAATGAATTCCTATGCCCCACAAATAACCCAGAGATGCATTTTAAATAAAAGGACACATTCTACTCGTGTAAAACCAACAGGCAGGCCCCACAAATAACCCAGAGATGCATTTTAAATAAAAGGACACATTCTACGCATGTAAAAACACACTGATTCCCGAACCGTCCGCGGGCCAGATTGAGAAGGCAATTGGGCCGCATCCGGCCCATGGGCCTTAGGTTGCCTACCCCTGCTTAAGACCCTTGCTTGCATACCTGCCTTGGGACTAAAATAAATCCTGCTACTGGCTTGTGTTTAAAGCCTTACCAAGAAGCAGTGTAAAACCCTCATGCATAACCGATAACCTGTGGGAAGCCTGAAGGCAGGAATTAAGACCCATTTGGTGACGTGCTTTGCAGAGTTCCTGTAGGGATTACTAAGCTAACATTTATGAAGTACTTTTGAACGCCTGAAATGAGTTATATAAATCCTACATAGATACTGAACCAGCTCCTTCCTTGTGCAAGGATTTATTTCTAAACGAGGGGATATAATTTGCCTAACTTGGGCATTTAGCTGGGTAATGGAATGAGTTTTAATTCAATTGATCAATTTAGGTTGCAATTCTTATCTAGATGCAAGACCCACTGAATTCAACGGGACTTCATTCAGTGTAGACACTATTAGGGCTGAAACTGTAAATCGGCAGGTATTTTCATGTTAATCAACAAAAGTCCCAATATTTCCCTCCGTAACTTTATTATTTATAATAATTAAATCTCTTTACTCCCCTATACCCGCAGGTATCAGGGCAGTTCACAATGTATGAGCAGTTGTTCACAACATATGTATGCACATGTCACAGTATAATGCCATTTTAAATGGGGACCGTGTATCTTGTGTAAGAGTAGTTTCGTTTGTTTTTTAAATGCTGCTTATTAAAATAATAGAAAGTAATTTAGAATTTACTTTTCAATTGAATAGAAATTTAAGCAAAATAGTAAAAAAAAAAATAGTGATTTTAACACACACAAAAAGCCTGTTTAATTAGAAATGTGTTTTCAATCAAAATTACTGTTTTTTAATTGAGGAATCAACTAAACATTTAGCGTTCTGACAGTCATTCTGTCAGTGCCATAATTTCTGCTTGCCAGATGGAATAGAACATCTCTCCCCCTCCCCACACCCTGTTCTGGAGGGGTTCTCTCAACTACTCTGAGCCATTTGGGCGGTGGGGGGGGGGGACCCCAATGCGTTAGCAGAATTCTTTATGTGACTTTCCACTAGTGGGACTCATTAATTGAATCTGCCCCCAAGGGTAGGACTCAAATGCAGTCAGACTCGGAGAAGACTGACTGACATTAATAAGAGCCTATTTGTTTCAACAGGTGTACTCTTGAGTAGGATGTATTTATTTGCCGCCCATTATTGAGGCAACACCTTAGGCAGGAAACGGTACATGCGAAACTGTATATGCACGTAATTTCAATTTGGCCTTTCCTTTTTATGGCGTAAGTGAAATGAAACGCGTAACACCGGAACAGACTTTTGTCAACGTGTGTTGGTTGCAAAAGCACCCTTTCGGAAGGTGCTTGCAGCTGCGCCAAGTGGCCACTGGAGCCCGCTGTAGTGCTTACCAAGTGCTGTGCAGACTCTCCGCTCATCCGCTCTCTCCAACCATATCCAGCAAGGAGAGAGGAACCTGGGAACAGTAGAGGGATATTTCAAAGAAATCAGTAGGCTTCAGTACTGGTTCCTGATCCTGCTGTGGTGGTAACATGTACCTCTTTCTACCCCCTGTAGGGAATAGCCTGTCATTGAAATTCTACTCAATATTGATCCAGAGTTGATTCCGACGTATAGTTAGCAGAGTAAACACGTTGCAGGACTCCTGAAAAATAGACCAGAGGGAGTTGTATTTCATCCAGCAGAGCTTTACTGCTACTGAAGGCAAATGAGCATAATGGTCACAAATCCAATACAGTCAGGATTGGCATTGTCCATAAGAAATCCAGTTGCAGCAGACTTAAACTTACAATAACTTATAATTAAGTCTAAACCTTAACACTAAGCATACTATGTACAGAACACCACACCAGAAGGAAAAGAGAGAGAAAAGACAAAGTGAAACCCAGGCTCCTTCTGGCCTCTTATTATAGCATGACCTTGACAGAAGAGATAAGAGAACCAGTTTAAGCCAGCTGTACTCAGCTTCTCTGAAGGAATAACCCAAAGATCATGAACCCCCCTGCTTGCTTGTTTCTTTCACAAAGAGAAGCTTCCAGAACCCTCTTGAATTAAGTAGAATAGGAAAGAGCTCTACACATTGGATCAATACGTTTTGTACCAAGAATTGCAAACTGACATAGCCAGAATTCAGTGGTATCTCCAGGCAGGCCTGGGAATGTTTCCTGTCCAAAAAACCCTAGATAGCTGCTACCAATCAGTGTGGACAATTCTCAGCTAGGTGGACCAGTGACCTAACTCAGTATAAGGCAACTTCCTGTGCTTTCTAACCATGATGCTACAAAATTCATACAGCACGGCTCCATCTCTGCTAGCGGGGGGATGGCGGCAGTTCCCTTACCCCAAGTTATTTGAAGGGTTTGTTTATGTTGGCTTTAGACTTCCTTTCATTCCAAAACATTCCGACTTAACAATGGAAACTTCTAACCAATGAAATGAACACAAACCACAATATGTTAAATTCCCCCAAGGATCTAGGCACCACACTTTTAACTATTGTTTACCACCATCCGGTTCTTCTAAGACTCAGGCTTTCCATACTGAACTTGTAAATCTACAGAAACCGCTAGTCCATCCAGCTCAGGTGTGAGGAACATTTGGCCCCCCAGATGTTGCTGAATTACAACTCCCACAATCCCTGGCCAAGGCTCATGCTTTCTGGGGCATTTTATTCGATCAATTGGTTAATTAAATCTGCAGAAATTTTCAAAAGAGAAAAGAATAGTTCTAAAGAAAAACCTAAATGTTTTTAGATTATGCGTCTTTGTCAGAGCAGCGACCTTCTTACAAGAGTCATTCTCCAGTCACTCTCACCCCAATGACTTTTTTAAGATAGCATTTTGCCAGCCACTATTTTTTATACGTACTTGTATTGCCAATAATTGCCTGTTTGATTCAGGCATCTTTGTAATCAACTAATTCTTTTACAATAGATTAATCTCAGCCATAATCACAACTACAATTTTATACCCACTTACCTGGGAGTAAATCTCATTGGACTCCATAGGACTTAACTTCTGTGTAGACATGTGTAAGTTAATGCTTTAAACACTACAGCCTTAAATTTTTTTAACCCTCATTTGGTTTAGTGGGTTTTCTTCAATGGACGAGCAATATCTTGGTATTAATGCTTCCATCCAGCAGCACACAGGCCATTGCTGGTTTTTTGAAGCAATCGCTCCTCACCTAGAAAAGAGGATGAAGAAGCAGAAAGCCAAGACAATGGAGGTGAGCATGCTTTTTATTGACCACTTGAGCAAATCACACCACAGCAAGTTTCCTCCCCATCACTTTTTTCCCTTGGCAAGGCTGTGGTTCCTTTGATTGCCACAGGGAGGCAGAAATTCAACAAGCTGAACTTTATCAGTGTATTTCTGCACTGGCGTGAAATTCTACGTGTTGAATCTCTGCCTTGCAGCTCTTAAAGGCATAGGAGGCTCTTCAGCAGAAAAGAAAAAGTGATGAGCCCCATTGATCTCACGTCATACAATTCATTGAAGGCTTTCTGCCAAGATCTCCCCAAACACAGAAGCTGTCATGGAAGAAAATTGTCTGGGCCATTCATTGTTCAAATATAAAGTGTATCCTTTAGACCAGCTTCTATCTCCAGCATCTGCTGGAGAAGATCTTGTGTTTGCTGACTGTTAGTGGGCTTGGTGGCCAGGTGTAAGGTAGCTCTTTCCTCCTGCTGCTATTTCACATGAAAAGTGCAACAAGGAGAAAACGGTTCCGGTGAAAAGGCACTTGGCTCATACTCAACCTCACAAAGCTCTCCCAGTTTCTTAGCTCTGGTGTGCTTTCAGCGAAAGCTGCAAGCTGGGTGTGACAATCTTGCTAACATTTGAATGCTCTGATCCACTTCCAATCTGAGGTCACCAGCTGAGAATGTTATTAAATGCTGTTTGGCAGACCTAACTAGAAAAGGTTGGGGCTTAAGTTTCTGTGTTTAGTATGTTGAAGGGAAGACTAGAAATCTAGAAAGGAGGGGGACACAGTCTTTGATACACAAACAATATCAGTGTTATTAACTAAGGTACCAACAGTGGAATCCTACTTAGCATGTTTCTTCAGAAGTAAATTCCACTGAATGCAATCTTCTTTCAGCTTAGTATGCTTAGGATTGCAGCATGAAGGATAGCTGGCACTTTATAGTGAAGAACGAGTTCAACTTATTTTGCCGCTTTTATCAAAATTTATACCCTTACAACACTATTTGGAATCCTCTCCCGAATTCCTACGAAAATACCTTCTGGAAGATTCCTCAAGCTTAATATCATATGAGGTGGCCAAATTTTGCACTTTAGTAATCAGGAAGCGTAAATCGCTTCTGTTGAATGGCACACTGCGAAGTTCCCTTGTGTAATCCTTTTTTTTCTGATGTTGTTGTTGATTTCTTTTTGTTTGATCTTGTGGTGTTTAGTGTTACTGGCCTTTGCCGCAATAAAACTTGAAACTTGAAGGATAGCTGGCACAACTCCCCAGTACATCTTGGCCTTTTGCACAAAGCAATAAGCACAATTTCTCCATCAGCACAGTCCTGTGCATTCTAAGAGGCAATGTGCCCCTTAATTTTTCTCCTGCTCCCTTTATACATTAAATACCATGCATGTTTTATGTAGAAGTGCTGAATGCAGCTTACGCCAAAATAAATGCGTGCAGGTATGCTTGTGTGCATAGGATTGCAGGTTAAAGGTTGAAACTAGGGATGGGAGAGAGAGTCAATTCAGTTCACATTTAAAGGCAAGCCTACCAAATTTGCACTTTCTGAAATGGCACATGAGCACACTTCCCATGACTTTTCTGTTGCAGTTCTTCAGTCAAGCAATGTGTACACAAACACAAATACTAGAGTAAAATGTACATGTGTATGTATCAGTGAAAATGACACACACAGATACTTGCTGGCAGACGTAGCATGGGGGAGGGGCTGCTGGGCAATGGCCCTGGGCACATTTTTCTGGGATGATCCCAACCTTGCAAAGCAGCTTGGAGCAGGTGTCGCTCTGGTGGTGGCAAGAACTGGGCTGGCGCAGCGGGCTCCGTTCACCCTCCACTTCCCATGCCCGGTTGCCCCGGGCACCAGCAAACCACGCTACGCCACTGCTTTTGGGGGTTTGACAGGAGTTATAGTTCAGCAACATTTGGAAAACAGAATATGAGAGGACCGGACATGTTCAAATAACTTTCCTGCAAAAGTATTGGAACGAATGCTCAGTAAATGGGCTGCCTGCAAGAGCCCTATCTTCACCCTTAAAGAGTCACTCCTAACAGCTGCTTTCTTCCTTTTTATAAGGAAAGCTTTGTGCCAGCAAATCGAGAAGAACGCCTGTTTAATAGCTTGTCTGGAAGAGGCAAATTGTTTCAGTTTCCTTTGAAAAACCCCAGTGCTAATCAAAGAGCTGTTTGGGGTCTTTGATGAGGACATAGGAGGCTGCCTAATGGCAGGTCATATTATTTCTCCATCCAGTCCAGTATGGTCTGCTCAGGCTGACAGTGGCTCTCCTGGGGTCTTGGGCAGAAATTTTTCACCTTGTGTGATTACCTGCTATCTTTTAATTGGAGGTGCTGGAAGTTGACCTCCTTGCATGCAAAGCATGGGCCCTACTAAAGAGCTGCAGTAATTTCCCTAAGGTATAAATTAGTTTTTTTTTGTGTGTGTGTGTACACACATAACCCCCCAACTATATTTACATATGTAGATCCACAGATTCTCCACTTCTTCCTTAATTTGTTGCTGTATTATGAGTGCACCATCTTGCTTTTGAAAACGTTTCCTGCTTCAAGTATTGCCAAAACGCACTGTAAATACTTCTCAGGGTGAAACAGCACATCTCCAATCTGCTGTTGAGTCACAGGACCCACAAACTCTTCATGTAAGCATCGTTAAGTTGTGGTTTACATGAACGGCACTGATACAGCCAAAGGCCCGCTGCAGCCACCCACAGTTCACTTCAGGGCTGAGAACGCCCTCAAAAATCTGTTTCCTATTTTATGGAAAAACCTCTGAAATTTGGCATGGATTTTGAAAGCACATAAAGAAAACTGTCTGAGGCTTGGCCTCCGTTTGAGAAAGCTGACGCTGCTTTTGCAAACTGCTCTCAGAGATCCAGTGACCGGCATCCAGAAGAGGGAAGGAGAACTAAAAAATCTTCCTTAAGAGAACAAGCAGGAGAATGAAGGTCTGTAAAAAATAATAAAGTGATACATAAATAGGTCTGGATTTTGGAGGGCTTTGAAAACTTTTTGTTCTGTTGCTCGGCTGTGAGAAAATATCAGAGGCAGAAGGCACGCTCTCAATAGGAAAAAGAAACTGAAAAAGCATATGGCTCGAGACATACTTGAAGGAGACTTCAGCTGTTGGCATACAATATGCTGCTGAAATTCTATAGTTTTGCTTTGGGAGGAGGGGAATGGACTCTAACAAAAGTCTTGAGAACTGTCATTTAGGGAAGACTTGAATTGTAACTGATTTCTATTCTACAGATCCAGCTGAAAATCTTAGTTGGAGTGATCTCATGTCTTTTCCTGTCTTTGTTCATTATGTGTGCTGTATTAATTCCTCCGAAAGGTAAGAATTTTCATTCCTGGAAAATACAAAATCCTATGTCCATAAACGTGTCTGCAGGCAGAATTATTTTCGGCAGGACTTAACATGCATGTAACTTTGAGTAAGTTTGCACCCTAGCTTTTCTTTCTTTCTTTTTAAGCTACAGCTAACTAGTTTAACAATTGGGAAAAAATCCATCTGCTGTCTTCTTGCCAGCACTACTGTGGGTTACCTAAGGTATAGGGATTTGGGGCTGCCATTATCTATACCCTGGAAAAATACAGGTGCCTGCATGTGTCGATGCAAGGAATTTTTCAAGTGAAAAGTCTAGTTGCATTGCCATTGGTGCGCATCACTAGTAATACATTTTGACAAGGCTACAAACAGTGTTTGGAACGGCCATCTACCTGTTAGCATGCATTTCCGAACTCATGACATTTATGGCTTGTTTTCCTCCTATCCGTTGCTTTGGATCGGGTTACTGATAATCCTGGGTACATACAGTGTGCAAGCACTTGAGTCTGATAGGGTTTCCTTATGGGATCTGGCATCTTCCTGTATGTACACGTGAAGTCAGGCCTATCCAACAGTCACTCAGAGATTCAACATTAGTCATGCTCAGCTTATACCCGCCGAAATGAATGCTCCTAAGTCAACTGATCTTAACTAATGAGTGACAGATACCACCCCATGACTGTTGTAACAGAAAGCCTCTCAAAAATA
Organism: Podarcis muralis; assembly: GCF_964188315.1. Lineage (NCBI taxonomy): Eukaryota > Metazoa > Chordata > Lepidosauria > Squamata > Lacertidae > Podarcis > Podarcis muralis. Next base: position 106,874,489 of record NC_135655.1, on the reverse strand, counting down.
GAAAAGGAAAAGCTCATCCTACTCATTTATTTTTTTAAAAGAAAAGAATCAATGTTTCTTTCATCAGGATAAAATGATGGGAATGTGTATCAGTTATTTTTGTTGCTGTGCATATTGTGCAGGGAGGGGAGTCCATCCTCCGTTAGTTCTATGTTTATATAAAACAGAAAATATCCTCTATTAATTCTGTGTGTGGTAGAAAACCAATTATTCAACAAACCTTAAATGCTACCTTCAACAGCTTTACCAAAAGGCCCCTTAAGCTACTATGGATGACAGCAGAGCTGAGAGATACTTAGCCTGAACTTTTGACAGGCAAAGCATATGAAAAACAGGGCAGATATTAATGAATTTTATTGCTGATGGGAGGCTAACATTTTACAGCGTATAAAACGTTCATAGCTAGTAATCTTGGCAGCCATTTATTTCTACTAGCAGTACATAGCTTTTGGCACTTGGGTGCATATTTTTAGGGCTCACCTTATGTCAGTGATTGTGAGTTGTTTCAAACTGCTTTTAATATTAGATTTTAACATAACCAGCCTGAGACCTTAGGATGATCGGGAGGTGAGGTAATTAATAATGATAATATGATTAATATTTTATCTCTGTAATCAGCTGGGACTTAATTAGACTGGCCTTCATCTGCGCTTAGCCCCAGTAACCTTGTATTCGGAACAGATAACACAAGAGACAAGACTGCCTTGAGCACATACAAAATGGCTTTTCCTTCACAATGAAGAGCTATTCCTGCATAATATATCTAAGGACTGGGAATAAGAGATTCCAGGACAAGAAGTTCCAGCTTAAGCTTAGGGGCAACTTCTGTCTTTAGACAGCTTCTGTCTTTAGGCCCTTTTTCTCAGCCAAGTGGACCCTTTGCCTCAGGCCTCAAAGCTGGACCATTGTGAAGTCAAAGTCAAAGTTTATTTGTTGTCGCGACCATCCTGGTCAATTCAAGCGACCATTGTGAACATTTCTGGTGCTGACTTCCCTCAGCAAACAGAATGTTCATGAACATTCCATGATACCACAACAGTTCATCCAGTGTGTAGGCAGGTACTAGAGCAGGAATGGGGAATCTCAGGCCCCCGGGGGTGGGGGCTGAATGTGGGCCTCCAAACCTCTTCACCAGGCTCTTCATCAGACCACTCCCCTCACCTGGCACCTCAAGTGCTTTTGTCTTGCTGGGACGTGTCATTGAACTGCGATAATGTTTCTTTCTTGCCAGGATGAGCAAAAGAGAGAAGTGTCTGTAGAAATCTCTGACTGCTGTGAGGAACACCTGTTGCTTCACCTGCTCTACCCTCTCTTCCCACTCCACCGCTAGCAGGTGGTTCTCAGAAGGTTGACCATAAGGGAGTGTGGTCTTCAGGTTGAAAAAGATTCCTCACCCCTGTATGCAATGATCCGCTACAGCCACCACCATGTCCTTCAGTACATTGCAATGTAGATTATATCACAAATATGCTGTCCGTCCTGAAGAAAAATATGAGCCCTGCAAGAGTCAGATGAAGACCATGTAGCCCTCCAGATGTTGATAGGCTCCAGCTGCCATCAGCCCCAGCCAGAATGAGCAATGGTGAAGACAGATGGGAGTTTTAGCTCAACAACATCTGGAGGGTCACAGGCTCCCCAGCCCTGAGCTACATAAATAGGTGACAAATGTCCTGTGAATAGACCTTATAACTACGAATCATGTAAGTTCCTAATACTGTGGAGTAACTTTTAGGTATTCTGGTAGAATTGCTGACAGTAGCATTTAAGATCCCCACTGCCCTCGCACCCAAACAGCATTGTCAAATATCCTTTATACCAGAAATACTATTAATAGCAGGTGTTTTATGTTAATTCTATGCTCACAATAGACATTTTTAAAAGGTTTTTTTTCCTGGAATGTGTGTGGCGAGTCATAAGATTCCTTTCACTTTATGCTGATTAAAATGACACCCTTGTGTTTTAATGAATTGTAGTGTAAGCTTTTTATCCTTGGCTTTTTTGAAGCTCTCAATTAGAAACTGCCATCTGATGGGAGACGAGCTTCTTCTTCTTTCATGTACATTTATTTTGAAAGATTATTGCTAACTCAGTATTTGCTATGATAGTGATTATTTGTGTGCCTAGACTGGCCTTTGGGTTTATTTATCTTGACAGCTTTCTTCTGCATTCGCGCTGGCGAGGAACAGTGTCAACAGTAGAAGTGACATGTGTGTTCTAGAGTAACTAATAGTTACATAGAAGAAGAAGAAAAACAAGCATTATCTTTCCTTTTCCTTTTTAAATATTGATCTGTTAAAGTAAACGTGGTGAAATGTTTCATCAGGAGTCTGAATATATGACCTTGAGGGAAGTCCCTAAGTGAGGGAGTTATGGAGGAGCGAGTATCACCAGATACAATGACCAGATATGTTTCTCCTCTGAGCACCTACTGAAATGGTGGTCATCTCAAATCTCCTTATTTACTACTGCAGCGTCACAAAGTTTTTGAAAATAGATTTGAACACATAGCTACAGAAAACAAGATATTTGTTTCTGAGAAATTGCTTGCTCAGAAACAACTTAAGGCTTGTGGTAGGTATTGTTCTCACTAGGCCAGGTTAAAAACAGACACATTTTGCAAAGATGTGCTAGCTTTTTGTTTAGCTGACTTAGAGGACAGACTGAGCTCAGCCGTTCTGCTAGCAGAAGCCAGTGCAAAGACTCCTGCTAATGCAACAATGCTTTCCCCAGGACCCGCCCAAGACATTTTGGCAACTGAGGCGAACGACAAAATGCCCCCTGCCCAACAGGGAACAAGGGGTGAGTGAAGTATACATCAGGAACAAGCAAAGAATAAAGATCTACATCAACAGCAAGCTGGGGGAGGAATCAAATCAATCTTACCCAATGGTTGAAGTAGGAATCAAAGGCCTTTGTGAAGGGGGAGGGAGCGAAGATGCCTGATCTGAATCATTCTGGGTGGGTGCAGAGCCTAGCAGACCCCCTTTCCTCCTTAAGGTGGGAGGAGACTAGCAGCGCCTCTCGTTCTCCAAGAGGCTGCTATAGAGGCGGCATGGGGGGGGGGGGAGCTGCCAAGGGGCAGCAGATTCAGCCTCCAGTTAGTGTGGTGCAGCCATTACTGGCACTGCTCCAGCGGGCAATACATTCCTTGCAGGCTAGATCTGCTGCCCCTGTAGATCCTGCCACCCAAGGCAGTCGCCTCACCTTCCCTCATGGGTGGGCGAGCCCTGCATTCCTTCCGCTGCTCCCCTTACTTACCCCCCCATGCCTCCCAGCCCCAGATCTGCTCTGGACGGTCAGGGGAACCCCCAGAACAACACCCAGGGGGTAGGAGAGGGAAGATCCTTCTGTTGGGCAAACAGAAATGTTTGCGCTGATGGAACGATCTCCTTGGCACTAACCAAAATTCCAGGGATTACTTTCTGATGAATCAATTTAAAACACACACAAACACACAAGTTTGTAAAATCATCTGTGGGTAAATCAAGGACAGAAATGCAACAGGAAACAATTGCAAAGTTAGCATATGAGGCTTGTGCAACTGTGTTTTTCAGCTGTTCTCTTTCTAATCCTTCATAAGTATGTTACAGTAAATGTGTTCCACGTAGGGAAACCAAGATGGAATGGCATGTTGACTCTTTGATCTGAGCCAACAGAGCTTAATGACAATATATTATGATGAATGCCTAAAATTGGTGAATTTCTGCAGTCTGAATTTTATTCCAAAATATTTTTTTGTGAATTTCATTCACTCATTTCATTTCCCCCCCTCCTCTTTTGGGATGTCCCCTTCACTGCCAGCAGTTTCATTTGGGTGGTTGTTCAGTGTCAGCATTTATTGGCGTATGCCTGAAATTTTTGGACATTCACAAAATTAGTCTTGGATAGTTAAAGTCTGCCAAGTTTTGGCCATTCATATGAACATGTTTTAAAAATAAATACAGTTTGAGAATTACAGCTAGGGCTGCCATACATCCGGAATTTCACAGGCGTAGCAAGGAATCATCCGTCAAAAATGACGTCCTGGTGGAATTTTCAAAAAGGGGGGGAAATGTCTGAGTAAACGCATGCATATGGCAGCCTATATAGGAGTGCTGATTTAGGGGTGATTTTCCTATAAAAAAACCAAACAGAGGGAACCTACTTCTTCTTTTTTAGATTTTTCCGAAGAAGCGCAACAACTTTGCCCCACCCCCCAAGAATAAAGCTCAACAACTTTGCCAAAAAAGAAAAGAAAAGGCTCAAAATCTTTTGAGTCCAGATTTTCACTTTTTGAAATATGGCAACCCTATATACACTGAAGAACACAGGAAAGGGACCGGTGATTCTAAAACCTAGAACAGAGAGCTTTATTGAACATAGCCCACCTATGTTCTATATGAATGGAAAATGTTGTTTCATTGTTAATTCATTACATGGACTAGTTCAGCTGTGCTGACTGGGGCTGATGGGCACCAGATTGGAGGAGGCTGGAGTGCACCTGCTTAGTTCACGACATAACAAGTGGAATTGACATGTGGGTGTTCCCAGTTATCAGTCAAAATGAAAACTGGTATTCTTCAGAGACATAGAAAACCAGATTCCTTCTAGTCTGAGGAAGACATCTTTTGTGTGAAATGAAGGGTTACTGCAGTTCACCCAGCCTGGTACTTTTCAGCGTGCTTATAGGCGGAAGGGTATGTGTCATATCATCCTACCAGGTCTACAACCTCCCAAACCCTCAGATTAGTGGCCAATTCAAAGGAATAAAATTCTAGAGACCATTTGTACCTCTTGGCCGTGTTGTTATTAAATATCTCATTCCTGTTCTGTTTTTAAAGTTCGAAACAAAGGAAGCAATCCTAGACCTTTAACATTAAAAGAATATCTGGATGGAGACTTCAGTTACAAAACACTTTCTCCTTACTGGATTTCGGGTAAGGGACGGCATGATTTGTGGTTCAATGAGTATGTGGTGCTGAAACATCATTTTGGATTATTATTTTTAAAAAACATACAAACTACAAAGCTTGTGTCCATTGATGCTTTTGTTTTTGTTTTATGTTTTTTATGGGGGGGGGGTTGTTTTTAAATATTTTAAGCTGCCCTGAGAAATGTAAATGCATTGGAAGTATGGGGTATGTGGTTTCTAAAACGAAAAAGTAAGTGTGGCTAAAATGTTCAAGGAATGGGAAAAGGTGAGGTGTATGGGGTTTCATTCTGCCATGTAGGTGCCTTGGTATTAACTAGTGATTGCAGATTGAGATCAATAGGATTTGCAGAAAATAGGGTGGCAGAAAAAGGGCAGGAAAGAAGGGGGTGGCAGAAAGCATGAAAGAAAAGAGCAGGGCAGAGGGAGAGAGACAGAAAGAGAGAGAGAGGGAGGGAGGTGGCAGAAAGAGAAAGTTTCTGCTGTTTCTGTAAAGCAAGCATAATATAGAACCCAGCAGTATAAATTGTGCATCGTCTAATCTCTGCCCCTATCTCAGGCTGCGCAATGCCAGTGTGGTGTAGTGGTTAAGAGCGGTAGATTCGTAATCTGGGGAACCGGGTTCGATTCCCCGCTCCTCCACATGCAGCTGCTGGGTGACCTTGGGCCAGTCACACTTCTCTGAAGTCTCTTAGCCCCACTCACCCCACAGAGTGTTTGTTGTGGGGGAGGAAGGGAAAGGAGAATGTTAGCCGCTTTGAGACTCCTTCGGGTAGTGATAAAGCGGGATATCAAATCCAAACTCCTCCTCTTCTTCTTCTTCTTCTTCTTCTTCTTCTTCTTCTTCTTCTTCTTCTTCTTCTTATTCTTCGTCTTCGTCTTCGTCTTCTTCTTCATACATTAAAAACACATGACTTCCCCAAAGAATCCTGGGAAATGTAGTTTACCCCCCACATAACTGCAGTCCCCTGCATGCTTAACAAACTACAGTTCCCAGGATTTGAGCTACCTGAGATGGCTCCATCTCCCCCCCACCTCCACAACCTGAATTACAGCATCAAAGTATTGTTATTTTAGATCCATTTCCAACGTCATTTGCTGTAACAGATGCTGTAGTGAGATGACATTTGTAACCAAGCTTATTGTAATCATTCAGGCTATGTTTTTCCTCCTCCCTCCTAAGGAAATGAATATCTCCATCAGTTCTCAGAAGATGATATAATTCTTTACAATGTTGAATATGGGCAGTCACACACACTCCTGTCTAACAGCGTACTTGTACGTATTACTGTAATTTTTAAAATTGATCAAAAGGCCATGCTTTGGTTTCTAATTCATATCTTTAAATCTTTTAGAAAAAAGTCAATGCCACAAACTATATCCTGTCAGCTGACCAGAATTTCATGCTGTTGGAAAGCAACTACTCTAAGGTAAAATGTTTTTCAGCTCAGATTTGTGAGCGGAATCCAGTGCATTTGTTATGTTTGTGTAACTCCCCGTTTTTAGTGAACATTGGTCACGTTGTTAGTGAATGATAGAACTACCCCCCTCCACCCATGTGGTTCCCATGTCCTCCCCAAATCTGCTCCATAGGTTTCGGGGAAATTCGCGCTGGCCATGCGAAATGCGAAAAAAACTTTGCCCATGGGTTGCCTGAGTCTCATGGTGTGTCTCAGGGATGTGCGCTGTAGATGTCAACACACTCTACTTGGCTGAACAACCTGTGTAATTATTGTCCCTTATACTTTCTGGAAGCTAACCCGCTATCACTACCAGGAAACATTTCCAGCAACTTCCACAAGGTGGGCTGTGTTGTGATAACTGGTGCTAGGACAGTGCCATTGTGAAGGTTCGCAGAGCTTTCATAAAGGGAAACTGTCTTCTGTTAAAAAAGTGTTGGGAGGAATACTGTATGTTACTATGTTTTGGCTGTAATAATAACTAATCATGTTATATTTCTGTTGTAACTTTTTCAGCTCTGGAGGTACTCTTATACAGCATCCTATCACATTTATGATCTTGGAAACAGGTAAGACTGAAAAGGTTTTCTTTTATACTGACCCACGAGTCAAACTGTTCCGTGTTTGCTCTTGGTCTTCTATTTGGGCTCCTTTAAGGCATACTTTTTTTCCTCTTAGGAGAACAGTGATGGCCACCAACTTGGGGGGGCTTTAAAAGACAAAATCAGGGAGGATAAGGCTGTCAATGGCTACCAGATACAGTGGCTATACTCTGCGTCCACAGTCATCATCATCATCATTTATTATTTATACCCTGCCCATCTGGCTGACTTTCCCCAGCCACTCTGGGCGGCTTCCAACAAAACACTAAAATACAATAACCTATTAAACATTAAAAGCTTCCCTAAACAGGGCTGCCTTCAGATGTCTTCTAAAAGTCTGGTAGTTGTTGTTCCACAGAGCAGGTGCCACTACCAAGAAGGCCCTCTGCCTGGTTCCCTGTAACTTAGCTTCTCGCAGCGAGGGAACCACCAGAAGGCCCTCAGCGCTGCACCTCAGTGTCCGGGCAGAACGATGGGGGTGGAGACGCTCCTTCAGGTATACTGGTCAGAGATAGCAATGCTTCTGAATTCCTGTTGCTGGTATCCACAGGAAGGTAGAGTGTGCTCTTGTGCTCAGGTCCTGCTTGAGGGCAGTGGTGCCAACTTGGCCCCCAGATTGTGGGTGTCCAGCGGCACGTGCGGCGTGATGTCATGACGTCACTTGCGCCATTGTGTGTGCATGCCGCTTGGCCTCTGCCCGCCGCCACCACTCACTGCCTCCTCTGGCTCTCCGGTGTGGTGGCAACTGGGCCAGGGCCTCTGCCTCTGCTGTGGGGCCTCAGTTAGGGCTTGTCACAGATATGCTTGGGCACCCATAATGGGAATTTGTGGGTGCCGAGGTGCCCCAGGCTCCTGTGAGTTGGCGCCTATGCCTGAGGAGTCCCTTATGGTTGACAACTGTGAGATCAAGGAGCTAGACTAGATCAACCACTGCTCTCCTTATGTTCTTCTATTAGTTAGGCTAGCTAATGGGCACATTGTTTCCAGTGACGTTGCTAAATTATCTGCTTCTAAATAGTTATATCCAATGCTGCACATAGCAAATTCTGCTCACGCAATGGGACTTCCCCTTCCTCTCTTCTCCCTGCGTGCCCTCTGGGGCAGATTCTAAAGGTGTGCAAGGAAGGGGAGAGGAAAGTTCTGTTGCACAAGCAGAAGCCTACTGCACTCGCGGAACTCCACCACAGGATATGACCCAAATACTCTCGGCGTGTGCAGTTTTTAGGCTCCCTTAAATCACAGCACCGCCATGACTACAGGAATACAATGGGGCTTGCCTCTGCTGCCCAGATGCTAAACACATTGACTTGGGAATAAGCTCAGTCAAATTGTTGAAAGAGAGAGTTTTATAAAGTAAAAAATAATAAAATGAGTACCTGTAACCATGTACATGCCTAGATGGCTGCCCCCAACTATAACAAGAAATTAAATAAGAAAAGACCCACCGGCGTTGGTGGGCTCCATTGTGCCCATGCCCACCTAGGTGCTCACGAGGGTCCTTTTGCTTTGCTGCCGACCCTTCTTTGGGGATTCTTTTGGGGAAGCCAAGGGCTTTACATGAAATCTGACCTTGAGATACTGAGCTTGCCTTTGCATCTTTCATTTCTTTCCCTTTGCAGTGCTTTTGTCAAAGGACACGAGCTTCCACATGACATTCAGTATATAGCCTGGTCACCTGTTGGACACAAATTGGTCAGTAAGCTCACAAAGTGTGAGAATAACGCTTCTATTTTTATGAGATTCGTTTGCCTTTAGTGTTTGCGCAGGCATCGTTTTTGCAGGCCTTCTTATCTCTGCTTATCAGCTGTGCTTTAGAATATTGACTCTTAAAAAAGATAAACACCCCACAGCTGCCTGGAACTGTGGGTGGTTTAGCACAGAGCCCTGGTAATTGTTGGACCACTTTGTCCTTTCTGAAAACTAGACAAACCCAAGGTACAGGGACCAGGGTGTTAGGGTCTCTTCATTTGCTCTTTACTCAAAGACTGTAGTTTCTGACCCTCTTCTGTCTGCCCAGATGCAAAGAGAGCACGACTGCCACACTGCAGTTCATTTCAGCAGCTTCCCCATTCTTGGGCTTCATATTTCTTCTGTACCACCATGAACCTCTAACCCACCCTCCCTACTGAGAAAAGCATCAGGAAGAGTGGATTAAGGATTGTGAAGCTAGAGTGAGGAGCGTGCCCTCTGCCGGGAGGACCGAGCCCTTAAGATTTTTTGCTTGTGGCCTCCCAAAAACATGGCCATGAATCAGGTCCCTTGTTATGCACCCTCTCAGCTCTATTAGCTGCAAGTCAATTTCTGCATGCTTTGGCACTGAGAGCTGTCCTGTTCCACAAAAACCTAGAGAAGGGTTCCTATTTCTGCCCTATTTCTCTAGGACAATATACAAAATAATAAGGGGGGATGAGGCTGTTGGTGGCTACTAGCCATGATGGCGATGTTCTCCCTCCACTATGCATGTCAAAATGCCTCTGAATACTGAATTCCAGCAGCGATCTGGTAGGCTGCTATGAGGACAAAATGCTGGACCAGCTGGACCTTTGGAATGGTTCAACCCCCTGGGTTCTTACAAGATCAGGCGGTGTATAAATGCAGCAAATAATAAATAAATATATGGCCATTGTGTTTTATGCACACAGCAAACCTGTGAGATCAGGTAGGCTTGGGAATATTGTCTTGCCCACGGCCACCAGTTGTGCTTTAAGGCTGAGCAAGGACTTGAACCCAGATTTTCCTAGTCCACTGGCAGTATTGTATGGACTCAAGCATACTAGCTTTGCCCCTCCAGAAGCTGCTGGGCTTCAATTCCCACCACTGAACAGGTTTCCAATTGTTTAAAAATGTTTTAAATATGCTTTTGTTTTCTCTTTCCGCTCTGTTGTCTTACCACTTAGGTGTTTGCTGCCCTGGGCTTCTGTTAGAGGAAGGGCAGGAAAGAAAGCTGAATAGTAGGGTGGTATCCATTGCTACTCAAGGGAGACCCATTGAAAATAACGGACATGGCCAACTTGGGTGCATTCATTTAAATTGGCCTATGCAGAGTAAAACTTAGCTGGATACAACCATTCTTATTTATCATCCCCAGCCAGCATAGTCACTAGTTAGGGATGGTCGAATCTGCAGTCTAGCAATAGGTTCTTCATTGCTGATATGCATGGCATGGATCAGATCTCCAAATACTTGTGTGTGAGTGAAAAGGCCCCCATTCACACAGGAGAGATATAATTTTATCCTCAACTTGTCAGCCCCTAGCCACACTGAGCATTATCCCAAAGGATTTTCTTTGCAGCCTAGGGGAGTGAAAACTTGCACACCCTCTGTTCTGTTGAAACAGAAGTGCCTTCTGCCCTTTGCATCTAATTCCCTGTTTAGATGTGCTACTGTCCTCAATAGCTTTGACTGCATAAAATGCTTTTGGGTTTTTTCTTCCCAGGTTTATGTGTATCAGAATAATATCTATTTGAAACAAGGCCCCAGAGAACCTGCTGTTCAAATAACTACAAATGGTTATTGGAATGAAATATTTAATGGAATCCCTGACTGGGTCTACGAAGGTAAACATCAACCTGAAATCAATATTATTGCCACGTGAGGCAAGAGTTGGGCAGCAAACAGATATGATGCCCTGAGCAGCAGCCAAAAGTTGTTCATAGTGGTGTTTGTGTAGAAGGCTTATATTTCTCATAAGGAGTCCCTTCCTCAAAACTGCAAAAAGCTAACTGCTAACTACAAGCCAGCATGGTTATTCACCTTCATAATTTACTATTTGTCAACAGCTTTGCTCAACGTCTTACCGCAATAACATGCATGCTCACTGTGGTTTCCTAACATCCCGTATCTTGGGTTTTCACACCCTGCCACATATTTCTTCAGGGTAGGGTGGGGCTATATTTCCTTGTTAGTTTCTGCTAGGTTTTAGACCTACCCACTTCTGTACGTTTCTCAGATATCTGTCATAAAACTATCTGTCCAACTTAAGAACTAGTATCGTGTTTATCTGTAATATTAGGACACAATTTCTTCTACTTTGGCTTCTGAAACACTCCACTGATAAAAGAGACTCTGGCTTGTGGGCTAATAAGGCCCACCAAGCTTCATCATTTGGTTCACTTGGCCATTTCAGCCAATATTACCTGTACCCTTTGGTCAAAATTACTCACGTTCTTTATCTCAAGAGTATTTAACATCTATGAATATTTTACATTCTTTGAATTGTCATTCTTGTTACTCTTATTTGTACATCGTGAATTAGAAACAAAAGGCTCCTGCTCACGTTGCTTGCCAACCGAATCTATCTCCTGACTTCATGCAAATCCAATGGGGACTGCGTGATGACAGCCTTGCATTTTTATGTATATAGGAAGATAAAATATATAACCCATGCTATTAACTAACATTCTTACACATTTAGCTCTGCAATGTTCTTGGACATAGTTACATTTATTTAGGTGAATAACTAGGGCCTCCCAAACAGGGAGCCCTCATAACATAGATCCATCACTGCCAATAAGGCTGGAATAATGCTATGCTTTGTTGCACTAGATTAGCTTAGCAATAGGTATGCCCCATCCTCTCCCCTTCCCTTTTAAACTAGCCATGGCATTTATCCAGGAAAAAATGAGGAAAATCTGTACAGCAGAAACAATGTCTCACGTGCCATTCAAGTTGCGGGCTTACCACTGGGACAGAGCTGCCTTGCTTGTTTGATGCATAGCAGCTTATCAGATCAGTGGCGTAGCGTGGGTTGTCAGCACCCGGGGCAAGACAAGTAATTTGCGCCCCCTAACCCGTGGATTTGTGCCCCCTAACCCGTGGATTTGCGCCCCCTAACCCGTGGATTTGCCCTAACCCCAGATGTTGCGCCCAGTGCGGCCGGGCCCCCCTGCACCCCCCACGCTACACCACTGTATCAGATAAATGGGTTCTATGTACAGTGGTGTCCTTACAAGATAACAGTAGCTCATGATCCTCTTTTGTAGTAGAATAACATATATTTAACATGATTTCTCTTAGAGGAAATGCTTGCTGTAAAATATGCACTGTGGTGGTCTCCAAATGCAAAGAATGTGGCATACCTACAGTTTAATGATACTGGAATACCAGTTATTGAATATTCATATTATGGTGAAGATCAATATCCTAGAAAAATTAAGATACCATATCCAAAGGTAAGTTTGGGGTTTTGTTGTTTGCTTTGCTTGGCTCTGTTGAATGAGTTCTGATCATATTTTAGCGTAGAAATGCTTGGATTTCTAAGATGTAATTGCTGGATTTTAATGCCTATTATTAAACTAACTATTGGGTTAAGCATTGTATATTTTGATGAAGACATAATAAAGGGTCTGGTCCAGCATTTCACCTTTACCACTGGACATACTCAGCCCTTGTCAGGCATCAGGGAATCTGATCCCCACACAGTAGGCTGCCAGGAACAGATAGACAAGGGAAGTCTTACCAATGTCCTTTATTTAATATTCACAGAGATGCTGCCTCTTTGAGTAATGGCATTGTTCTGAGTAATCTCCACACACACCCCAATTGTCAACAGCACCACCCACCTTACAATTTGGGCGATTTGTCTCCAAGCCCTTTGCTCTCCTACTTTCAATGCTTGCTGGGTTCTGGGAGAAGGAGGGTCTGGAAAGCTTTCTAGTCAGCCAGCTGCTCTAGCTCTGCCTCCCCTGCCTCCTCCTCTCTCATTATTTCCCAGCTCTGCCCGTCATCTATCTCTAAGCTGTGACCTCTCGCAAATCACTGTTGTCAATCTATACTGTCTTCCTCATCTCTGGGAGGTTCAGGCTGGGTAGGCAGGCTGCACCATTCCTCCTCTGTCCAGTCCCTGACATCCCTTCTGGTAGCATAACTCTCCATGTCCAGGATGGCTGCTGACAGAAAAGGATAGAGACTGGTCGTAAAAGGTTCTTCTGCATGCAGCGAGAGGAGGGGAAGAGGCAGCTAAAGACTGGATCCTTCCCTTCAGAATTTTGAAAGGGAAGTGTTTGGGTGAGTCAAAGTTGAGCCAGCTAGCCTGAAGAGCGACTGTAAGAACTTCACCACAGCTGTGGGTTGCTTCCAGGGAGAAGCCTATTGTGTGGGCAATTCATTTGTGGATGGCAGTTGTGTTGTGGTGAGAGCACAAATGCAACTCGCGAATGTGTAAAGTGTGATTCATGGCATGCCTGGGATATTGCTATTTTAAAAAACTGATTTATTATATTGTATCTTTGTATTTACGTTTCCCGTGGTCTTAATGTATTTTCTATTGTATTAATACAAATCTTGGCCAAATAGCAGTATAGAAGTAAAACATATGATGATGATGAAATATATTATAATCTATTTGCTCAGTGCCTACTGCGAACTTTCTTTCCGTAAAGGAACAGGGCTCACATGTATGCTAGCTTTTCTCAAACTTGGGTTCCCATATGTTGTTGGACTACAACTCCCATCATTCCTAATTAGTAGGACCAGTAGTTAGGGGGGTTGGGAGTTGTAGTCGAAGTCCACTTACCCCCTTTTGGGGTGGGGTGGCATTGCAGGATGGCCAGCGCCCCCCCCCCCTATGATGCAGAGCTGGGGCCCCGGGGGCTGCTCTTGCTGGAGTGTGAACTTTGGCTCACACTCCCAGCTTGAAATCCAGCTCTGTGCCAGCCTGCCAAATTGCCCAATGGCAGGCTGGCACGGAGGTCAGAGCTTCTTGGGAGTGGGCCTGGGGGGAGCAATCTGGCTTCCCTCAATTCCCTGGAGATTATTTTGAACCTGATTATATGTTTTCCTTTGAAGGCTGGGGCTAAAAATCCTACTGTCAGAGTGTTTGTTGTTGATGCTACTTATCCTGAAGCTTTAGGTCCTAAGGAAGTACCTCCTCCAGCAGCGATAGCATCAAGGTAGTATTTTGTGAAACTGATATTTTCTTCTCCATTTCTTTTCTTTTCTTTTAGCAATAGAATTTTTATTTTAAACAGTCTGACCCTGGGCTCCCCACCACCACCGCCCCTTGCAGATCTGTTCTATGGAAATAGTGTAGATGTTTGCTTTTCATTTTCCACTGCCATCGAAATACTGCTGGTGATATCCTACTAAGTCAAAAACCCACTGGAATTGATGAACTTATGTTCCCTTTCCCTTTGATTTTAATGGGTCTACTCTGAGGAAGACAAATGTTCGACATTACTCCGGCAGCCATAGGGAACATGGGCATAGCAAGGAGGGGCAGCTGTCCCCTTCACCATCAAGTCAATAAATAAAAATACTGAACTAAAAGTAGAAATTGTAGAAAGATTTGGGCAGATTTTTCTGAGCATTTGGGGTCAAAAGAAAGCAATTTAAAACAACTGTTGTCGAGACATTTCATTCCAAATCTGGTAGACAAAGCCAGACAGAGGATGATGACAGGTGGATGTCCTGTCCCCCCTCCCCACATAAATCCTGGCTATGCCCATTTTGGGGAACCTTGGGCCAGGAGCTTGCATGAGGCCCTCCAAACCTCTGTCTGGCCCTCAGGCCTTTCCTTAGACCATACACTCCTCTCAGCCACATCCCCTCTCCCCACGCCACACCCTTCAACATACCCTCCTCAAGTGTTTTGACCTCGCTAGAATGTGTTCTTGAACACTGAGAATGCTTCCCCTTAGTCTGGCTGGAGGATCTGTAACTGTGGGATGTGTAAGTGTGGCCTTGAAAGGTTGCCCAGGTCGGAATGCAGTCCTTGGTTTGAAAGAGGTCTGGCTTGTCACAGATGTATTATTAAACACAATGCCATGCTGACCCCTCTCATAGTAAACAGCCCCTTTCTCTCCCCTCTTCTTTTCCAGCGATCACTATGTCACTTGGATTACTTGGGTGAGAGACAACCGAATCTGCGTGCAGTGGCTGAAAAGGATCCAGAACTTTTCCGTGTCAGCCATCTGCGACTACAATGACCGCTCCAGGTCCTGGGACTGCCCACAGGTACTGTTTCCCACCAAGCTAGTATTTTGATAGAAGACTTGCAGAAGTAGCTTCTGTTACCCACTGGTGAGCATTCACAGTCACTTTATTACTTTTGTGCAAATTGTATGCGGGGGAGGGCACCCAGCCTTTATTGGGTCCCAAGCCCCGCCCACCTGGCCCGGCCGGATTGGCCAGGATTCAAATCAACAGGTGGCGGGAAAGCCTGCCCATCTCCAGCGGCTGGCCTGGGAATTCCCCAATGGCCGACTGCCTAGCCCCAGCATTGCTCCTGAGGGGAAGGAGCCGGACATGACGGGCCGCAATAGCTGCCCACCCTGTGACCGGGTAAGCAGCCAGTCGTCTTCCTTTTGTGCAAAAGTAGGGTGAAGGGAAGAGTTTTCCGAACACCCCATGCTCTTGTGACTGGGGCTCTGCTCACAGACAGCTCCCACTAATTGCTAGGGGCAATTTTCAGCAATTTCCCCTGAAGCCCAAGGAAGGGCGGTAACTCACTGACAAGTTCCGGGTTCAGTCCCTGGCATCACCAGGGAAGACTAGGAAAGACTTAGTGCCTGAAACCCAGGAGAGTCACTGCCAGTCTGAGCTAAATGAACCCTCGGTCCGACTCGGGGCTCATCCATACTGTGGTTTCATGTGGGTAGGAAGCTTCCAGGATCTCCATTAATTCTTTGTTGTCCATATTACATTCTCCAAATCATGGCCTTGCCACACTTTCCCCTTCCTCAGTCCAGTTTTTCTTCTGTAAAGGTAACGGTACCCCTGGCCATTAGGTCCAGTCGCGAACGACTCTGGGGTTGCGGTGCTCATCTCGCTCTAAAGGCCGAGGGAGCTGGTGTTTGTCTGCAGACAGCTTCCGGGTCAGCATGACTAAGCAGCTTCTGGCAAACCAGAACAGCGCATGGAAATGCGGTTTACCTTCCCGCCGGAGCGGTACCTATTTACCTACTTGCACTTTGATGTGCTTTCAAACTGCTAGGTGGGCAGGAGTTCTTCTGTAAGGGATACCCTAAAATGGAGTATCTACCACTGACCTACATGCAGGGCTGTTTTCAGCCAGAATGGCACCATTGCCATTATAAGAGAACACTGAAGGGAGGCCTTCATGGTGACTTCTGGCACCTCTTTTTCTGGAAAAATAGCACTGCCTAAGGGCTATGGCCCTGTCCTTATATTCTTACACCCAGTAATGGGGTTACTGTACTTGAATTCTCTTTGCCTTATTCATACCATCGTTGGCAGTGGCCCTGCTGATCTACACGGAACACAGAGTCAGGTTTCAAGCTGCCAAATTATGCTCACTGGACTTGGAACCAGCATCGTGGCAACGTCAGGTCCAAACTCCAGGATAATTGCACTTCTCAGCATGTCCTTGCTTGATGAGAGTCACTGCTGAAACCTCCGCCACGTTCTGTTTATCAAGTGCGTTTTACCATATCAATCTGTGCACCAATGGTTAGTTAACAGGAGTGCGAGCAGATGGGAGAACTCCATTAAGCAGTGTTTGCTCAAAAGATCTCTAGGGGAATATATTTCCATCTCTTACTTTGTTTTCCGATTAAACCGGAAGTAATAATGCGTAAGAAATGTGGACTACTTCATATACTGGAAGATAATAAAAATGCAGTGGGAAAACAGTGTGAGGAGATACAGTGCTGCAAACTCAGAGCTGTGCGCTGAACTTCATGTTTATGTTCAGCAAATATGTCCCGATGAATAAAAATTAAATGCAGGCAAGAATTTGTGCGGCCAGCCAGAAATGCCCACCAAACTCAACTTTTTGAACGTGAAATAGAAGTTAAATTGGGATCGCTTATAGAAATTAAAACATGGACATGATTCTGTTGCCCCCCCCCCCGCACTTGAATTAAACTGTAGCTATGCCTAATTGTATACAGGGCCAGAGGCACCTAGTTAATGGAAGGTGTTGTGCAGGAAAATGCATCAGAGGAAGACGCAATATGTTAATCTGCTTGCCCCATTATGCTTTCCAGCTATCAATCATGTAAGCAATGTTTTCAACTATCTTGTTAATATGCTTGGGAGAAACCTCTGGAAACAGACTGTACTCCTTTGCCAAGAAACTCTCTGTGTTGTGTGTTTGTGTGTGCTATTTTAACATAGTTTCCATGCAGGGGGTGAAAAACCCTCTACTTGCTTTCTTTCTGGATTCAGTATTTCCATACACCACACTCTCTGTCAGGGACTGGGCAAAAGAGGGGAAGGAATGGTGGATACTGCCTCCTCAGCCTGAACCTTCCAGAGAAGAGGGAGATAGTAAGGATTTACAGCAGGAGTTTGTGTGTCGAGGACCCGACACCCGCATGGAAATAAATAAGACACAAGGATACATGTATTTTGGGTTAATGGGCTAAAATAAGGCCACAACTTTATTGGTTACAGCATGTGAGAGGTATTGGCTTAGGCATTGGATCAAACAATCTATACTTGACCCCACCCCTCTCAGCGGGGGGGTCAATCGAGGGTTAACTGCCAATGGGAGGAGCTTGTTGATGCAAATACAACTGAAAGCTTCCCCAGACATCACCGGGGTCGTGCCATGGCCCTAGCCACCAGCAGGGCATCGGACGGGATCCACGACCGCCGGATTCCTTTAACGGAATACCCAAACAAGGGGAGGGGTAGGTGATGGCCACAACCTGCCCTCCAACACACCACACACATTCCAATGCCCAACCGCCAATACCCAATAAGTTGTGACGATTTGCTATGAGGTAGGCGAAAACCAAGAGGCTGGTGCCAATTTGCCAAATGGATAAAATTCTTACCAGGCCCCCTGGGCAACCAAGGCAACCAACCGAAGTCCATAGCAAGGTCAACAGAAACATAGACATGACCTAAAGGGAGGGAGGGCAGGTGATTCGAAGAAAACAGGAAGCCAATTAAGGCTCCAGTGCCACCACCGCAGCTTAAGCACTTAAACCCCGCTTAAACCCCGCTTAAACCACGAGCCAGCCCTATTGGTTGGCTAATAGGCTTGGCAAGGCAGCTGGGGGAAGGCTGATATAGGGGGCCAAATATGCCCCCCCTGCTGACGCCGGAGTCGGTTCCCGCTCACAACTCCTCCCCTCTGGAAGGAGGAGAGGTCTTGCGGAAGATCCCAGCTCAGAGGCTGCAGAGGGTAGAAGCTGGGAAATATTGGGAGAGGAGCAGGAAGAAGAAGAAGCACCAGGGCAGAGACAGCTGGCACTCAATGTCTTTAGAAAGCATTCCAGACCCTCCCCCTCCTGGAACTTGGTGGGCATTGAAAGTAGGGGAACAGAATGCTCAGAGGCAGAAAGCACAGATCAGCCAATGTAGGGATGGCGTATAATAGGAGAGACAGAGGGGGTGTGACTTTACTTGGAGCAAGGCCATTAGAGGCACCTTTTCTAGGCCTCTCTCTGTGAATATTGAATAAAAGATTTGATAAGAACTCTCCTTGTTCTTCTTGGTAAGAACTCTCCTTGTTTAGCTGCCTACTGTGGCAGATTCCCTAAAGCCTGACACTATCTGTCCAATGAATTTGATGAGGCATTGGGCCTCTGGTGGCCCCCATGTCAGAATCCCTCTTATCTACCTCCAATTTATTTCTTTTTGTCCACAAGAAAGAATAGGTAGGCTTACTGCCAGAAAAGGACAGCAACACAAGTGTGGTGGTATCCTTCCAATGAGCGTTGTCGATCACCACCATTATGTAATTGCCCACAGTTGGCTCAGTGTTGCAAAGCATTGTGGGCAATTATAATTCTGGCCACCCAAAACTCATCAGGGCATTGTTAAAGAGGCTCCAGGGCACTGGTGGATCCTTGGCAACTCCTTGAGAGTAGCACCTGCTGGCCCCCACTTTGACTGTATTTTTTATTTCTCTTACGTGATGTAAATGCAAACAAACAGCCCTAGCCAGTGGACATAATACTGGGAGGTTCCTTCCCCTCTTAATAAAATTATTGACAGAATTGGGTGTACAATAGTTGACAGAGAAGTCATAACTCTGCTACTGAGCTGCAACATGGTGGATTTTTAAAAATGGAAAGTAATTCCTTCAGAGAGCAAATTTACTGAAAACATTCCACAGGGATCCAGACTGTGGAAAAAAAATGTTTCATCAACAGCATTTAAATAAATCTAAGAGAAAATAAACATGTTATGTATATGTATAAATGAGTTGTATGCAACACTCAGCCGTAGCCTGCTATTACTTCATTTTCATTTTGCAATTAGAGTGCTAAACATCTGAGCCATACATTAATTTTGGCAGGTCACTGAGCACTTTGAAGTGATTCATAAGCCAATGTTTAAACACACTAAAAGACTTTTAGAATATCAGCGTGTAATTGTATTGATCTGTAATAGCATGCCATCAGGTTTTGTACATAACATTCCGATCAAACAGTTGAACGAAGCTGGAAGAAACAATCAGAGAACTATGGGGATGTTTTGGAAGTGCCTTCAGAAATGAACAGTACTTTTGCTCAGCAGGGGCAAGTTGTTGGTGGTGTTGTGTCTAAAAAAGAAGTTCCACAAGACTAAAGCAGAACTAGGGATGTCAGGGAATTCAGACGGGAACAGAAACTGCCAATGTTCCCTTATTTATCTCATATTCAACAAGTTGTTGTTCCTTTTGGTCTGCAAATGATACACGATTGATTGCTTTTCTTTCCCAATCTGCATTGTGTTTCCTTTGCTCTGAAATGAAACGCAACCTTTGCGGTGAAAAGAATGGTGTGGAGTAATGTAATTCATTGTGTTAAATGCCACCACGTTTGGACAGTGAGACGAATAATGCAGGGGGGTTTTTTTTCTGGAAGCCGATAAAAAAGATGTCTCCATTTCTCCACTGCAGGGAGACTGTTAACACCAAGGAAAATGTCTAAACCAGTGCTTGTTTTTCAGGGTTTTCCAGACTGAAAACTGTACTCCTTTAAATGAAGTTCTTTCACTTATGCCACAAATCCTCACACATTTGCCTTTGTTCTTATTTTGCAGAAGCAGCAACATATAGAAGAAAGTCACACAGGATGGGCTGGTGGAGTACGGTTTTTATTATCTTTACACTTCTGATTTTCTTGAAATATTGTAACAGTGCAATCCTAGCAATGTCTATTTTGAAGAACGTCCCATTGAATTCAATGGATCTTCCGCCCAGTTAAGTAGGGTTAGGACTGTAGCCTTGTTTCCTGACTGAAGACTTTTGCTTTTCACAGTTATTAATCCATGCACTTAACACAAATTTCATTCCAACTCAAAAACTGTTTTTGTTTACTTGTAACAAGCACAGATGGTCTTTTAAATGGATATGAAACATCTTGGGGAGGGGGGAAAGTAGAAGTCGAAGAAGAACGGAGGATGTATTTGCATATTGCAGCTATATGAAAATATAAATTCTCAGCATAATAATGGTACAATTCTCATGTTCACATATGTGGTTTCTCATTTGTATTTACTTCTTCTTACCATAAAGGGACCAAGTGAATTTCCCTATTGATTATACTAGATTGCACTTTTTGTCATTGGCATAACAAGAATAAAGGCAACCAACTACACCCTAAACAATGTGCTCACACATTTTGCTTTTAAGTAAAAATAACCTAATATGAACAAGGACCACTTATTAAATGCAGTTTTACCTGACTGAAAAGGTATTCGCTTCTTTGTCATCTACAGTTGATTTTATTTTGTTTCTGTTTGTTTTGTTTTTTTGCCTCAGTTCTTTGTTTCAGCACCTTCTTTCACTTCGGACGGCATTTCTTACTACAAAATATTTAGTGACAAGGATGGTTACAAACATATTCATTACGTCAAAGACTCGGTGGTATGTCAAGCAATTTAATCTTCAATTTTCACATACTCTGCAGTACAGTTGCCATAAATAAGACACCTGACTTTACATGTGTTCTCCCCCCCCTTTTTTTTTCTTTTTAGGAAAAAGCTGTCCCAATCACTAGTGGAAAGTGGGAGGCCATATACATTTACAGAGTCACAGATGATGCCATGTAAGCATTCTTCCAAGAACAGAGCGTTGGTTATGTCACCTGTCAATGAAAATTTACGTTCTATGCAAGAATGATTTTCTCCCTCGGACAAATAGCAGAACCCTATGTTGAGAGGTCAGGCATCTGCAAGGGCTTTTCCAGATGACAAGACAAAATGGATTCCCCATTATGGTTATTGTCTGGAAAGCTCATGATGTTGGGTTGAACCTGTGCTTTAAGGGCAGACAGACTGCTTTTTTTAGGTAAAGATGCATGTTACTAGAGGTATCTATTAATGTAACCAAGGAGATCGACACATTTTATATGTTGCCTAAATAGTATTGGTGTATTATTATTATTATTATTATTATTATTATTATTATTATGCCACCCATTTATATGCCCCAGCCACTCTGCTTCTAGCAAATTAAAACATCAAACACAGTAAAAACCTAAACTTAAAAACGTTCCCTATACAGTGGTACCTCAGGTTAAGAACTTAATTCATTCTGGAGGTCTGTTCTTAACCTGAAACTGTTCTTAACCTGAAGCACCACTTTAGCAAATGGGGCCTCCTGCTGCCGCTGCACGATTTCTGTTCTCATCCTGAAGCAAAGTTCTTAATCCAAGGTAATATTTCTGGGTTAGTGGAGTCTGTAACCTGAAGCGTCTGTAACCAGAAGTGTATGTAACCCGAGGTACCACTGCACAGGGCTGCCTTCAGACATCTTCTAAAAGTCAGATAGTTGTTTTATTTCTTTGACATCTGATGGGAGGCCGTTCCACAGGGTGGGCGCCACTTCTGAGAAGGTCTTCGGGGTGTATATATATATATATATATATATATATATATATATATATATGCTTTCGTAGATTTTCACGGGTACAGGAATGCAGGTTTTGGTGTCCTCGGGTGTCTTCCCGTGTAAAAGTTGGGGTGTCTAGGCGACGTTTCGACGAGGTCTCACTCGTCATCTTCAGGCTGGTGCTTTCGGCTTCTTGTTACTGGAACAGAGCAGGATCTCAGTGTTTGAGTTCCTATAAATACTGTTGAGGAGGTGTGGTGTATAGTCTCCAATGTTCTGGGCAGAGAGGAAATTCCCAGGTTAGTGTGCCTTTTCTTCTTTTGTTCCTTAATTGCTTGAGGAATATCTTGAGTGATTTCTTGAGTGATATCCTGAGTACCACTTAGGTGGGTCATTAGGTGTGGATTAGTTGCTAAAGCCTTTGTGTCTTGACCTCTTGAACTTTGTGAAGAGTTTTTCTGAGAAGATGGCTGTAGTTGTGCTCTGGCTTGGCTTCGTGTATAGGGGCGAGCTGTGGTTTTGTGGCCTGTGCCAGCCAGATCTGTGTAGGGATTGCAGGGGGGTGCAGCATCCGGAGGTGCCACCATGGTTTGGCTACTGGATGGTGTCTGTAATTTATCTGTGGGGAGGGTCTGGGTTTGGGTCTGGTGTGGTTGATTGGTGATGGCGTTCTGTGTGCCTCTGGATTTGGTGTCTGTTTTTGTGGGGAGGGCTAATTTCCAGATGTCTGGCAAGCGGGATGTGTCGTCACGCTTGTTCATGTTGTGAGGGTGTTTCTCTATCTATCTATATATATATATATATTCTAGCACATCACAAACCTTTTGGTTCCAATTCAACGGTGAGGTCACACAGCTTCTGATACTTAATGCATGCAGAGCAGTTACAAAAGCAGCAATCCGTTATTCAGGAGCAGGAAATGGAACGGGAATAAATCTACTCCACCCCACATTCCTCCTCTCTGATTGGGGGCAGGGGAGCAGCCTGTGAGCATAAAACGTACTAGGTACCCAGTTCCTAATCCAACTAGAGATATGTCCATAGAAGCCTATTGACCGGACGGGGGCATATGGCCCCTAATTCTGTCAGAGCACCTGACTTTTAAAAATCAAATATCCTCTAGTCTATTCTAGTCTATTTGTCTAGTCTAACTCTCAGAATAATTTCATGTTTCAGTTCTGTGCATACTTACCTCTGAGAAACGCCCCACTGAATACATTGTGGTGTGCTTCTGGCTGCAGGATTGCACTAACAATAACACAGACCTGTAACATAACATTCCTGTCTCTGAACAATCTTAACTATACATTTTTTAAAAAAGATGACTGCAATACTTGAAGTGTAGCGCAATTATCCAAAAAAAGTTTTAATATCACATGTGTGTATATGGGCATATTAGCCTTGATCCAGGTATTTTGCTATCAGTAGGCTCGAGGGAACTTGCAAAAGTACAGCAAATCTTTAGGAAAACACCTTAAGGGGAAGAACCCCTTATAACAGCCTACTGAGGACTGACCATGCTCCGTGGTCACGGAATGGTGACATGCTGTTGGGAAAGGGGGAAAGGGGGAATGGCTAGCTTGTTGTAGAGTGGCTGGGGAAGCCCAGCCAGATGGGTGGGGTATAAATAATAAATTGTTGTTGTTGTTGTTGTTGTTGTTGTTGTTGTTGGAACCCTGACCAGGAACGCTGCGCGCTGCAACATTTTGTTGTAGGTTCTACTTGTTGAATGTCTAATGGCAACCAACACTTCATGATCTCCTTACTCTATTAAAGCATGCTTTATTTAACAACATACATTGCCTTTCAGATTCTATTCAAGCAACGAATTTGAAGGCTATCCAGGAAGAAGAAATATTTACAAGTAAGTTATCATCAAACATTTTGCACTGTTGTTCGTTTGGTTTCTGAGACGTGCCCAGTAAGTTATTTCCGAACACCGTGTTGCACCGCATGCAGCAAGAATGTGTTACAGTTTCCATGCCTGCTTCTGCATTCTAGATCGAGGCTGAAGTTTTGCTTTTGTTTTTAAATTCTGCTGTTTTACAGAATTAACAGAAGAAATCCCGGGACAAGGCAGTGCATTACTTGTTATTTAAGAAAAGAAAGATGCCAGTACTATGCAGCAAGTTTCAGTTACAATGCCAACTATTATGCTTTGCTCTGTTACGGTATGTGAAATGTGTGGAACTATTAAATCCTCATTGTTCTCTCAGGAACCCGTCAGGTATTTCTGCTTCAAAGCACCTTATTAATAAATGGAACATTACAGGTGCCGTTTTATGTACACTTAACTGAGTAAAAGCCCCGGGGAGCAAAAGGACACTTATTTCAGTGTGAATTTGCACAGGGCTTCATAATTAATTACATTTATAGCAATCCTTTCCTCAAGTTGGCACACATGGGTCTCAAACAAGCCCCATTTTTTATCCTCACAACGGTCCTGTGAGGTTCACCAGGTTGAAAGAATGTAATTGGCCCAAGATCATCCAGTGAGCTTTATGGCCAAGTGGGAATTTGAACCTGCCCCCCCCCAGTGCATCTTACCCACTTCTACTCATAAGTAAGTCCTGGTTGAATTCTTACCCACTTCTACTCATAAGTAAGTCCTGGTTGAATTCAATAGGGCTTACTCTCAGGGGAGTTAGGACTGCAGCCTTTGTCTAACACAACCATGCCGGCTCTCCATGCTTTGAAGAGATCTAGAAGGCTTTGAACTAGGATATTCCAGGCTTTGAATTAGGATATTCTGTAGCCCCCCT